>NC_037681.1:67239119-67585074 GCF_003255815.1 Theropithecus gelada | reverse complement strand
AAAAAAAAAAAAAAAAAAAAAAAGAAATTGAAGTCTTAGTCTGTGAAAATGGCATTTATTTGTATTTTATCACTACAGAAGAGAAGCTTTGTTTAAATAATTGGCAAAATAGGGCCAGGTGTGGTGGTGCACCCCTGTAATCCCAGCTGCTCAGGAGGCTGAGGCATGAGAATTGCTTAAGCCCAGGAGGTGGAGGTTGCAGTGAGCTGAGATTGTGCCACTGCACTCCAGACTGGGTGACAGAGTGAGACCCTATCTCAAAAAAACAAACAAACAAACAAACAAACAAAAACCCAGAAGGGTGTGGTCGCTCATGCCTGTAATCCCAACACTTTGGGAGGCGGAGGTGGGTGGATCACAAGGTGAGGAGACTGAGACCAACCTGGACAACGTGGCAAAACCCCGTCTCTACTAAAAATACAAAAAAAATTAGCTGGGTGTGGTGGTGGCGGCACCTGTAATCCCAGCTACTCGGGAGGCTGAGGCAGGAGAATAGCTTGAAACTGGGAGGCAGAGACTGTAGTAAGCTGAGATCACGCCCACTATACTCCAGCCTGGTGAGAGCGAGACTCTCTCAAAAAAAAAATAATAATAATGAACAAATAATAATAATAATATTTGTTCAAGCATTTTATAAAAACAAAAACATGACTTTCAAAAATTAGAACTTGTGGATCCCTTGAGAATACTTCTGACCCTGGGGTCCGTGGACCCTGGTTGAGAAGCACCTTACTTTAATAACTCTGGGTCAATAACTAAGACACAACCCGAGTTTGAGAGGCAGTTTGGGCTTTTGAGTTAGACCAACCAGGTTCAGAACTCATTCTCTTCACTCACTTCTTGCCAGGACGAGGTCACCGGGGGAAGGATGATGGCATTCTTTGGGATAGGAGTTGCCTGGGCCAAGTGCTCTTTGGGAGAAGGCGTGCCTTGAGGTGCAGGTGGCATGTGACCCCGCCTCTCCCAGCAGGTTCTAGGTGGTCCCTGGCTTGGCCTGGCCTCTCAGCCCCCCTCCAGCCTCATGGTGAGCCCCTAACAGGAGCAGCCTCTGCTCCAAGGACATGTTCCAATTAGAGGGTCTGCCAGGCTTCAGCCCAGGCTGGTGTGGCTCTGGTCTTCATCCTTGGGGAATTTGTCCACCACATCCAAGCCAGCAGCCAGGCACAGGAGCCTCAGGGTTGTGGTTTCACTGTCTCATCAGTCCCTGTTTTCTGCTCTGTTTTCAGAAAACCCCAGGCCCGGGAGCATATACAACTTTAAGACAATTCCCTAAGCAGTCTCCGACCATAGCCAAAATGGGCCGAGAACATAGCCTTTTCTTCAACAACACAATTGGCTTTTAAAATAAAGCAATCTTGGCACCAAGCTCTACTTTGAGGTTTAGCACGTTCTTATGTTTAGAAAACTGTATTTTGTCTTTTCCTTGGAGGGGTTTGGCCACAGAACATGATTGATTGCTTGAGGTGACCGTCCTGCTTGCTTATCTGGGATAGTCCCAGCATAATTACCAGTTCTCTCTCAAAAGTGTCCTGGTCTGAGCGATAAATTATATGTTCACTGTGCTTATTACCAAAGAGCAGATTCAGACAGACTGTGCCCCGGACTGCTCTCGGACAGGCCCTGAGATGTCTGGTCTCTGCTCTGTGTGGCCGTGTTCTCTCTAGCTGGAACTCAACTGCATCAGGGTTATAAGGCCTCATGGCCCCTTGAAGACTTCCGTGGGTGTTCAGCATTAAACAGAGGCCAAGCTGAGCGTCCCAGCATCCCAAAAGCTGGTTCTTTCTCTCTTTGAACCCCCTGAAAAGAACAATATTGATTCCACCTGATGAATATTTGTGTTTTCAAGTCAACAACATTTTGAGTATCTGCTATGTGCAAGGTGCTGAGCTGGGGTTGGAGAGTGGAGTCTTGAAACAAAGATGAATGAGGCATGTGACTGAGTTCGGGGAGGGTTGTGCCGGAAATGGAGTGTGGGGTAGTGCCGGTTGGGGGAGGGCCGTACACGTCGTGCCAAGACTTTCCTGCCAGTTGCCCTGTGTTTGAAGCTCAGGGGCTGCCCTCACGCGGATGGCAATTCCAACAGGAAGACGAGCTGTGGTTTCAGGAAGCTGCCAAATCATTGCACCAGGTGCACAGAGGAGCCATTGTGACAAGGAAGGCCGCAGGCATTCAGAGGAAGGAGAAGGCAGTGTGGCCTGAGCCTGGGAGGTGAGGGGTGGCCCGCACGGCGGAGGATAGATTGGCCGGCACCCCAGGGCTCAGGAGGCTGTGATCAGGAGAGGAAAGAGTCAGGGGCGAGGAAGCCTATCTGGGCAAAGGCTCAGGGCAGGAATAAACATTTGCAGGAGGGGAACGGAGGCAGCCTGGACCAATGACAGTGGAGGGTGCAAGTGAGGGTGTGGGAAGGGAGGAGGGTCCTCAGAAGGCTGGGACCACATGCTTTCTGCCCAAGGGGCTCTAGCCAGTCGGATCCTATGCATGACAGTGGTGTCTCAGCAAAGGCTAGGGAGATTCCAGAGTGGTTAATAAATAATTGCAAGGGTCTTTTTAAAAAGCTAATACAGTGAAGAGCTAATACAATGCTTACATTTTGTTATAGTTTAGTCAATAGCCCAGCCCCTCCCCATTAACTGCTATGATGCTGGCTTCTCTAGATCCCTGCTTTGGTTCCCCTGAGAATCCCTCTGTTCCTCCCACACACACATTACCCGCCTTCCACAACTTTCCTCTGAATTGGGCTCCAACCAAAGGGAATGTCTCTTCTTGGCTGCAGCAAAGCCCTAGACTTAGAGACCCTTGTAAAATGGTTGTTGAGGGGCGAAAAGGAAGGCCATCATCTCCTGGAATGTGTTCACATTTGTGGAATAAACGCCCTGCATTACATTCCTTTGGAGCAGAAAACAGACACTTGGAAGATCAGACTGATGTCTCAGGATAGTGTCTCTTGTCCCACTTTGATGAGAAGATGGCTGCAGGGAAGATAGTTTCCAGTTTTATTCTCCAAGTGGGCTAAAGTCCCCTGCATGATCAGAAAGTAATGGCTGGTCATTCTGATGGAGGGTGTTTTCTCTACGAAGCAGCATCTCAGGCAGCATCTGGCACTCAGATGCCGTTCTAGAATGAGATAGAGGCGGGAGATGGCCGTGTGTGTCTTAGCCAAGGCTCAGTGATGGAAAGATTAGAGAAACCCCTCAAACTAGCAAGGGGAAGAAGGGGGTCAGATTGTAAGGACTTAGAGGCATCTCATCGACAAAAGTGTAAACCAGGGTCTGGCAAGAGCCATCTTTCTCTCTCTCTCTTTATCTCTCTCTCACTCTCACTCTGTGTGTGTGTGTGTGTGTGTGTGTGTGTGTGTGTGTCTTGCTCTCACTCTCTCAGGCCTCATGGTCTCCCCTCTACCTCTCTCAGGCCACCCACCCCCCTTTCTGTCTCTCTGTGTGTGTGTTCTTGCTCTCACTTTCTCACCCTTTCAGGCCTCATGGTCTCCCCTCGTCTCTCAGGGCTCATGGTCTACCCTCCTCTCTTTCAGGCCTCGTGGTCTCCCCTCCGCCTCTCTCAGGCCTCATGATCTGCCCTCCATGTTTCTCAGGCCTTATGGTCCCTCCTCCACCTCTCTCAGGCCTCATGGTCTCCCTCTGATATCTCAGGCCTCATGGTCTCCCCTCTGCCTCTCTCAGGTCTCTCTCTCTCTCTCTCTCTGTCTCTTTCTCTCTCTCTCTCTCTCTCTGTGTGTGTGTGTGTGTGTGTGTGTGTGTGTGTGTTCTTGCTCTCATTCACCCTCTCAGGCCTCATGGTCTCCCCTCCACCTCTCTCTCAGGCCTCATGGTCTCCCCTCCTCCTCTCTCAGGCCTCATGGTCTCCCCTCCACCTCTCTCTCAGGCCTCATGTTCTTCCCTTACCTCTCTTTCAGGCCTCATGTTCTCCCCTCTGCCTCTCTCTCAGGCCTCATGGTCTCCCCTCTGCCTCTCTCAGGCCTCATGGTCTCCCCTGTACCTCTCTCAGGCCTCATGGTCTCCCCTCACCTCTCTTAGGCCTCATGGTCTCCCCTCACCTCTCTCAGGCCTCATGGTCTCCCCTCCCCCTCTCTCTCAGGCCTCATGGTCTCCCCTCTGCCTCTCTCAGGCCTCATGGTCTCCCCTCCGCCTCTCTCTCAGGCCTCATGGTCTCCCCTCCGCCTCTCTTAGGCCTGCTTTTTTCTCCCTTTGGAGGCTGGCTTTCACTGCCTCTTTATGTGTAGAGGATCGAATGTGGCAACCTCATATCATTTTCTGAGTCAACATTCTAAAAGAATAGAACCGGCACCTCTTTGGTTTAAGTCTCCAATTCCTAGGAGAGAGAATCCAGTTGGCCACCTTGGGTCAGGGGTCTGCGCCTGGGCCACGAGCTGTGGTCAGAAAGGCCCAGACCTTTGCTGCAGGCATGGCTGTGGGGGCCCATGTGAGGTGCGTGTAATTGGGGTGGAGGGCAGCTCCCTGGCGTCCCAGGAGAGAATGAGTACCCTGTCGGAATCGTAAGGGGAGAGCATTTACACAAGCTTGCAGGAAGGGGGTGGGGGCCTGCAGAGACTTCCCCTGGAGTTAGAACCAATGGAGAAGATTCTGCAGGGCCATCTGTCTGGGCTGCCTCTGTTTCCCCCAGCAGATGTTTCTTCCTGCTCTGGGCTTTTGCCCAGATAGGGTTCCTTGCCCCTGACCTTCCTCCTTCTCCTCTGCTGATCTCAGCCTCCTGATCCCTGGGGTGCTGGCCATGCTGCACTCCTACGTGATTTTCTGGGGAAAGCTAATGCCTGACCATGACCAAGCCACAGTTGTTCTGGGGAGAAGGACAAGGAAGGGCCTGAACCCATGCACTTTTGCTGGCCTGATTCTTGGCTGGGGTCCCTACAGACCCCTTGGTTTTGGCCAAGGGCAGGGCTGCAGGCACGTAGAACTGCCACACTCAAAGGGAAGGGGTTGGGCTCTAGATTCAGGGCCTCATGGCCTGCCCATCCCACCCTCTTAGCAGGGCTGGGTGAGCTTTGGGGGCCAGTGCCCAAGCCCCAGACCCTGGCTGGGCTTATTTGCAGCCTCCTCAGAGAAAAGGCAACTCTGGAGAGCAGGAGGGGCCAAGGCTGGAACCATGGGAGGCTGAGAGGTGGTGGGGGCGTGAATAAGGAAGGAGCAGGAGATGGGTGACCGGAGGAGGAAGGACGGAGTGGCAAGAGAAGGGGCTCCTGGGGGTGGACGTGTAGGGGGAGGCCTCCCAGCACATGCCCCTCATTGTCTTGTTAACAACACCCTTGCCCATATTTGAGCCCAGAAAAAGGTGCCATCCTTCTAGACAGTTGTAGGGGCTCCAAGGGGTCTAACTAGCATGGGAGCAAGGTAGCGCCGTGACTGCTTTGGTGGGAATGTGCTTTAGTTCCTGAAAACTGTAGGCAGACAGGGTGACTGCAGGAAGGCAGCTCAGGCTATGACACTGCATCTTTGGTCACCAGAGTGGGCTGGGTTGGGGCAGAGGCAGGCACTGACAAGCATTCTATTCACCTCACCCCACTGCAGCCTAGCAGCCTGGGAGAAGGCAGTGGGGGACAGCAAGGCAATGTGCTGGGAGCCGTGCCGGTCACAGGTGGAGTGCAGGGCTTGATGAAGGCTGGCCACTGCCCCCTCATCCCTGCTCTGAAGTTCCAGGGCTCCAAGGCCCTGCTTGGTCGCTGAGGGCCATCAAGAAGGAGGGAAGTTGCTAGAGCTTTCCCAATTCAACAGCATCAGAGTAGACACTTGGAAATATACCAAGCAGGGTCACGCCTATTCAGGCTTCTAATCCTCAGCCCCTCCTGGGCTGCACATGGGAGCTGGACTGCAGAATACCCCAAAGTGCAGGTTCACAAAGGCCTCCCTGAGCCCTTGTGCCCATCTGTGCTGGGGTAGCTCATTCACTCAACTCTCTGTATGAATTTCTTGTGACTGCTGTAACGAATGACCACAGACTTTGTTGCTCAAAACAACACAATTTTATTACCTTACAGGTCTAGAGGTCAGAAATCCAAAATCATTCTTATTTGGCCAAAGCGAGGGTTTTGACAGGGCTAGTTCCTTCTGGAAGCTCTGAGAGTTGGCTTCCTTGTCTTCTTCTGCTTCTACAGATCACTTGCGTTTCTTTCCTCGCAGCCCTTCCTCCGATCACTCCACTCTGGTTTCCATCATCACATCTCCTCCTGTTGACTCTGACTCTCCTGCCTGCCTTATATAAGGACTGTTGTACTTATATTGGGTCCACTGGATAATCCAGGATAACCTCCTCATCTCAAGATTCTTATTTATTTGTTTATTTAGGAGATGGAGTCTCGCTCTTGTCACCCAGGCTGGAGTGCAGTGGCGTGATCTCGGCTCACTGCAACCTCTGCCTCCCAGGTTCAAGTGATTCTCCTGCCTCAGCTTCCTGAATAGCTGGGATTACAGGTGGGCACCACCACGCCCAGCTGATTTTTTGTATTTTTAGTAGAAATGGGGTTTCACCATGCTGGCCAGGCTGGTCTTGAATGCCTGACCTCAAGTGATCCGCCCACCTCAGCCTTCCAAAGTGCTGGGATTACAGGCATGAGCCACCTCGCCCGGCCTCATCTCAAGATTCTTAATTCAATCACATTTTCAAATCCCTTTTACCCTGTAAGGTAACATAGTTAACAGGTTCTGGGGATTAGAACATGGACACTTTTTGGGGGACATTTCAGCCTACCACACCACCTTTCTAACCTTTCTCTGGGCTGGGGATCGAGGTACCCTTCTGCCTGAAATACTCACCTGCACCCCTGGCCCTTCGTGTGCTTCCTCCAAGCATCCTTCGTGTCTTCCCAGGCTGGTTGGTGCCTAAGTGCTCCAGCTCACAATGATCTATCAGGAAATAGAAGCCTTGTAGAAAGTCACCTTGAAGTGTGGGGAGCCTCCTTGGATTATTTTGAGTCACAAAATACAATTTAGGGAAGATCTCTTGGCCTGAATAACCTCAGTCATTGCTGGTGTTGGATGCTGATGGAAATCATCTGATGAAATAATTTTTTTAAAAAAAAGTAGTAAAGAAATTTAGAACTGATTTAGAAATCATCCTCAGAGTTTTGATTTTATGGTTGCTCGTGTTAGATATTATCAACAAGCTCTCTGTAGATCACTTAAAAAGCAATCTAGTTAAAAGTTGCATTATGGAGAATGGGGTCAGGGATGGGAAGAACTCTCCTAATGTTTTACAAATGGTATTTATGGCTCCAGATAAAATCTCTGGTGGCCACATTATTCAAGGATTTGTAAAGTGCTTTATCTGAAATACCTTCTTAGACATGAATATGAAGGTTCTGAAAATTGTGTTCAATGGCCCGTGTGTCCCAGAAGATCCTAATGTAAAGATACATATTTCTAAAGTAATTTAATTTATAGAATAGGATTAAACATATGTGTAACTTCATTAAGAAAATGTAACGGCTTTGGGACCAATTACAGGGCTTTGAGCAGCCACAATAGGCTCAGGAGGGCTGTGCCTGTGTAAAGTCCCCTCCCAGACACCACCAGGGTACAGAGCTGGGATGGTGCATGGCTTGGGCAAGTCCATCTGCCCAGAGAGAGAAGGCCAAGGTTAGCCTGTGGGTGGGGACATGGCGGCCTCACTCCACATTTGTACTGCAAGCCTTCCAGCCGCAGGGGCGCCTCCCTGGACTCAACTTGGTGTTCCATTCATGGGGGCACCCACAGGTGTGGCTGAGCCTGGGTATGTGGAATGTGGGGGTCCGACTCAAGAAGCAGAACCCACAGGACTGTCTAGCCTGGGTGTTCTGCCAAAGCACAAGGGCCCTGTAAGGTGGGAGGCAGTTGGCACGGGACTTCTAGAAGGCGTGGGAAGGATCTTAAAGGACAAGGCACAAACAAGGATTGAGTCTCCGTGGGCATTCTGGAAAGGCATTTTGCAGGGTGTGGGGTGGGCATGGGAGGCATGGCTCTTTGAGGCCACAGGAGGCCTGATGGACCGGAAAAGAGGAGAGGCCGGGCGTGATGGCTCATGCCTGTAATCTCAGCACTTTGGGAGGCCGAGGTGGGCGGGTCACTTGAGGTCAGGAGTTCAAGACCAGCCTGGTCAATATAGCGAAACCCTGTCTCTACTAAAAATATAAAAAATTAGCCAGGCATGGTGGCTGGTGGCTCCCAGCTACTCGGGAGGCGGAGGCAGGAGAATCACTTGAACCTGGGAGGTGGAGGTTGCAGTGAGCCGAGATTGCGCCACTGCACTCCAGCCTGGGCTCTGTCTCAAAAAAGAAAGAAAGAAAGAAAGAAAGAAAGAAAGAAAGAAAGAAAGAAAGAAAGAAAGAAAGAAAGAAAGAGAGAAAGAAGGAAAGAAAAAGGGAAGAAAAGAAGGAAGAGGAGAAAGGAAAGAAGACAAGCACTTAGGAGGGTGGGGCTCCCAGCTCAGAAAGTTCTCTGCATGGGGGAGAGCACCCAGCTTCCCCTACCTTCCCCAGGACAGGGGCCTCTGCGGCCTCAGCCCAGATTGCACCAGGCCAGGCTGTGTAAGGGCCTCATACCCTTGGCGTGGGTGTTTTCAGGGGTGGAGAGTGTGTGCTGGGCAGGATGCCACCACCGTAGCCACTGAGCCCTGGGCCTTGCGTGGGGGCTGGGGAGTGAGCTGAGGGCTCCTGAGATGGCTCAGGCCGGGCCCAGACAGGAGAGAGGAAGCTTGCAGTGGCCTCTTCCTTCTGGGCCCAGGCTGAAATGAGAGATCAGTCAGGGTGGCGGGAGACTGCCCAGCTGTGTGCACCCTGGGGGAGACCGTCTGTGCTCCTGACCTTTATGTGGGGATGGGCCCCACCTCAGGAGTCAGAGCTGCTGCTCTTCAGGAAGTCTTCCATGCCTGCGCCATTCCCAGCTTGGCACATGTGCTCTCTGAGTGGGCGTGGGTGCCACAGACCAAAGCAATGGGTGAAGTTTTGGAACATGTCCTGCTTCCGCTTGTCTGATGGTGCAGGGAAGCAGAGTGAGCCTCTCTCTGGGGATGTGCAGGGCTGCCAGGAACACACACACACTCAGGGTCCCTCAAGTCTTCATGGGGGCCACTGTGTAAGGAGAGGAGGCAGGTGGGACTCTTGCCTGCAGTTAGGCTGCAGGTGTTGGAAAGCTCATTCAGGACGGAATGGAGCTCCAGTGCTTCCATCATCTCCATGCGCCTTGCAAGTAGGTGGCCATTTCTTTTGTTTCCAAAGCTCTGCCTGCACAGAGATTCACCTGCCCTTCAGTTTTGCTTTTATCTTCCAGCTCCTACCAATCAACGGTCCTCCATTCTCTCAGCCCCTTGGCTTCGGCTGCTTTCTAGCCTCTGCTCCCCCTGGCCACCCCCGCCCCGCCTCCCGCTTCCCTCTGCCTATCTGCAGAGGCCAGGCCGCTACAGCCTTCGGCAATGCCAGCATCACAAAAGGCAAAGGGAGAGGAGGAGCTCTTCCAGATTAGAGGAGCCGAAGGAGCTGGCTGTAAAGTGGAGGGTGTGATCCTGGGCTGGAGAAGAATACTCTAAGGAAAACGAGTGCCTAACCTGAAATGGGGCAGTGGATTAGATAAGAGCACAGCGGCAGTGTTGAACGTCCTATTTGTTAACTCCGCTGTGGTTAGATACAGGGATGACCTTTGTTCTTGGTAAACACATACTGAAGTATTAAGGGGAACGGAGCACCATTTATGCAACCTGTTATCAAATGGTTCAAGAAACAATGATACATGTTTTTAAAGAAGTCCACAAGGACTTCTTGCCAAATTCCAGAGACAGTTAAGAGAGCGAGAGACTGAGGGTGAGCGAGAACAAGAACAAGAGAACAATGACAGCCCCCACCTGTGTTGGGGACCACTACATTGGTGTGTCGGCATCTCTGAGCTGTGGGCCAGCCCATGGGGAACACACTGGCTCTGGAACCCAGCCACGATGCCGTCAGCGAGTGGTCAGGATTGTGGAGTCCCACGACCCAACGCAGTTCCCGTGGCTGCCCATGCTTTCGGGCATCTTCTGAACACTCTATCTGGGGCAATGTCCGGCCGCTGCTTAAGGGGCCTCTACTCTCGCTGCAGAGGAGCTGGGGTGGCAGGCATCACAGAGCACTGGCATTCCTCTGCAGCCAGTGGGGCGAAGCTGGTGGTGGGGCGGGGCTGGCAAGTGGGGGTTCTGGGCACCCAAGAGGCCCCTCGACCCATGTATCTTCCTCCCCTGGGCACTCCTGTAGAGGACTCCTGGTCATGCAAGTTTCCATGGATCCAGAGGGTCCTCCTGCTGCGGCGATTCGGGGAGGCTCCTGCCTCTGCCCAGAATGGGTGAGCCGGCACTACGCAGTGTCTTCCGAGGGCAAGGCCTTGCGCTCCCAGGCCCCGCCCTGTGCCAAGTCACTGAGAGTGGAGGCCCCGTGATCTCTTCACCTTTCTTGGGAACAAAACCCACCTCCCAAGGTTGTTGATTGGAGAGGTTCCCAATCAAAGGAGTGACTGGGAGAGAGTTCATTGATAAGTGAAGCATCGTATTAGCAGTACAGTGCAGGAGGCACGTCAGTATTCCCATTGTCATCTTCAGTTCAAGACCACAACCAGGACAGGAGCCCCTCCATGGATGGACCCTCAGGTGATGATGATGCAAAGGAGAAAGGAGGGTGTTTAAGGGGGTGTGTTCTGTTGTCTGCCCTCTCCAGAGGGACCTGCATTGTACCCATTCCCAGAAAGGACACGGCATGGCGTGATGGGCTGACACAGGGGACCGGAAGGGCCCAGGGCATTGCCCACTTAGCACTCCAGCTGCAAAAGCAGCTGTATGTGTCCTGAGGCCCATGCCTCCTGGTCATAGCTGATTGGATCAAGAGAAGGCGCCTATCCAGGGAAAATCAGTCTACGGGCTGCCTACTGGCCCATGGAAAAATGAGTGGGACTAATTAGATCCTCTCGTTCAAGATTCAGCCATTAGGAGGGGAGTGGTCACAGTGCTGCAGGTGGTCAGTCAGGGGTGGGGCTGGAGGGCCAGGGCAGTGCTGAATATAGTTCTAGGGGAGCAGCACCTCTCCGTGAACTGTCAGTAGCGGGGAGAGGAGGGCGGAGCAGGCAAAGGCAGAGATGATGATAATTGCTCGCGTGTATTGATTACTATGGGCCAGGCACTATTCTAGGATCACTTAATCGTAATCCACAGAGCAGGCACTATTCCACCATTCTTATTGTACAGATGAAGGAACGGCTATAGAGAGATGAAGAAACTTGCTGAAGGCCACACAGCTTGTAGTGGTAGAGCTGCCCCTTGAAGCTCAGACTGGTGACTGCAGTGTCACCCTGGCTGCCTCCTTCACGGTGTGTGGCTGCTTTGGCCCCAGGCCTGGGCACTGCAGTTCCTGCCCTAGGGTTCCAGCGAGCTCCCTTCTGTCTCTTGAGTTACCTTCAGGGTGTCTCTGTTCTTTGCAACTGAAAGAGCTTGATGAAAATTCAGTTTCTGGCAGGGGATGGCGTGATCTTTTCAAATCAGGACCTCCCTGACCTCTCAGGACCCTTTGGATCGGTACCTCATGGGTCAGTTTCACAGGTCACTTAGGCATGAGGTTCCCTGCCCTTGGGTCATCATCAAAGTCTAGGCGGATGGGGAGGTTTGCTTAGTCAGAGGCTTCCCAAGCCCAAGAAATATTTGCACAGTGACGACATCTGAGTGCTGGGTGGGGGATAGGATGCAACAATGAGCACTTTGGTACCAGAAAGGAGTCTGGGTGGTGGCGGCTGAAATGCCATTCATATTTGTGCCTGCAGGAAGCACTATTAATATGAAAGTGCACAAGTGGGAGCTGTGTCCTGGAAAGTGGCACGTGGGTGGAAGTCCGAGGGGGTGACAGGCAGTCTGAGGTCTGTCCCCAGACTCTAACCCTGGTCCCAGCATGATGGGTTTAGACACAGGAGCCAGGTGCCTCTCTCTCCAGTGAGGGTTCCTGTGCAAGCACAGGGTCTGCAGATGGGCAACTGGGGTAAGGCAGTGCCTGCGGCCCTCAGCAGGTCTCCACCGCTGCGTGACTCCAACATTTGACCAATTTAAGGTTAGCTTGGGAAACCCTGTTCCCATCAGAAGAGGAAGGCAGAGCCTTCCCTCCTTCCACATTCCCTCTATTCCCCTCCCTGCAGGATGACTTTCTAAGCCTCTTCCCCCAGGCTGGCAGACACTCCCTGCCCACCTAACGTGGCCTGTACTTCTCGCCCAAGGAGGCCATGAGCTGGGGGTTAGGGTACATGACAAGTACTTTGATACCAAGTGTTCAATCACTCAAGTCTGTAAATGTGTTACCTTAAAATAAGGCCACAGCAAGAGAAGCTGGGCACCCAAAGGCTGCAAGCAAAGCCCTTCCTTACGGGGACAGCAATGTCTGGCTGAGCGTGGCGTGGAGGGTGGGCATTGGGGGAGGCCAGGCCACAGGGAGGAGTGGCAAGAGAGGAGTCCAGATGGCCGAGAACAGCCCTGGGTTTAAGGGGAAGCTTCAGGACAGCTGTCTTCAAAAGGAGGTGGCTGCAGCCTTGGGGGTGCCATGGTGGTCCCCTGGAGTACATGAAGAAACAGAGCTTCTGTGTAAATGAGCAGCATTGTTTAGAATTATGTTGATGCAGGTTATAACATCCACAGTACATTGGTATGTGGCATAACTTATTAGGGGTGTACTGGAATGGACTTCTCAGCAGAGGTGGCCAATCTGAACAAGGCCCAGGTCTCTCCCATGCCTCCTCTCCTAGTCTTCTTCCCTGCAGCTGAAGGTGGCCCATCAGCAATACCTGAGGGGCTCTCTGTTCAGATATGAGTACTGCCTTGGCCTCTCCCAGCAATGCCCAGAGGCAGCAGGGGCTTCCGGGGTGGCCCCCTGGACAAGTCAAAGGCCAGGATCAGCCCTGCCTGGACCCCTCTTGCTTCCTCCTACCCCCTCCAGGCTTTAGCCCAGCCTCAACTGGCAACACTCTCACCAGCTCAAACCCACATTTTGCCAGAGGGTCCTCCCTCTCATCCTTCCTTCCCCTCATCCTTCCTTCCCCACATCCCTCCTCAGCTGGGCCCAGGTCTTGGCTTCGATGACTTCTCTGGCCTCCCTCCTCCTGCAACAGCCCCTCCTCTCCAGGGCCTGGCTCAAGGCTGGTGCGGGAGCGACATGCCCAGTGAATAAACATGCTGCTTCAGACAAGCCTGCTTCCCCTCCGAGGGTCTCTTTATTTAACCTGTAAAGTCACTGTCAGCAACTTGGCTTGGCCCTCTGCTGCTTCCAACAAGGAACTGCTTACAAGTCAGGAAATGCATTGGGTGCCTTTCCTAGTACCAAAAATTGACTACAACTCTTTGGGCACCCTGAGATAAATCAACAGCATTTGCTTTTTCTTTACTTTTCTAACATAATTCCAGAAAAAAATAGATCTCTATTTTATATATATATATATATATATAAAAACTGTATTTATATACACACATACATAGAGATCCTTCAACCATGAAGGATCCAGCGTCCTCTGGGGTGCCCCTTGGCCTGCTGCAGGAAAGCCAGGAGGCACCAGCTGTCTTGGGAATCATCTCGGGACATGCAGTGCTGAGCTAGTGTGCCATGGATGGGGAGTCTCCAACAGCCCTCTCCCTCCGAGGAAGGTGGAGCTATGACAAACCAGGGCAGCCCTCACCTGAGCTTTCTACACATCCTGAAATGTAAGCTGTACCTGATGGAGCTTTGAAACTAAAACCCAAAGTGCAGATACAAAAGGATTCCCTGATAAGCCTGGCGGACTGACTCCTTGGGGAAGAGTTCCAAGAGCGTCATGCAGCAGGGGCCAGGGGAGCCAGCAGGCAGGACATACACCCACAGCCCCCAGGCCCGGAAAAAGGTGTCATGGACACAGAGGCCTGCTCAGTCGCAGGAGAAAGGCTGGGCTCTGTCCCCTCCTCAGGTCTGCCTCAGGCAGGGCAACCCAAAAGGCTAGGGTGAGGCTCAAATCAAGGCAAAAAAGGGCTGTGGGTGGTGAGATGTACTGGCGACAGTCCTAGAAATTGCCCACCTCCATGTTATTGGCCCTCGAGGGACCTGCATTGTAGCGTAAGACCTGCAGGAGTAATGTGTTGACTCAGGGTATTAGAAAGGACTGGATCTAGCAACCACAGGATCTAAAACCAACGGAGGCTGCTTGGGCTGGAACACATTTCCAGGGAGATGGGGTGGGTGGAAATGGAAGCGTAAGGGCCAGTGCTCAGTACCCCCTGGCTAGACCCCAGAGGCCCCAAAGGCACTTGGTAGCAGAGGGAAAGAGCACAGTGGGGCCCAGCTGGCCTCAGGGGGCAAAGAGGGGCAACGTGGGCATCATCTGCTAACTCCAAGTCTGGGAAGGGAACCCAGAAATCCCATCGTCTTCCCACTTGCCCAGTTTCTTCACGTCGTGACTGCCCTGGGCAAGACCTGAGAGGGATCCAGAAGTCTGTGCTGTGCTGAGAGTGGGGAGTGAGATCCCCAGACCCCCAACCAGAGGCATGGGTGAGGGTGAAGGACAATTGTGAGGCTCCCCCCTGCCCAACTCTTGGGGTGCAAGTCTGGTCACCACAAAACTCTGCAAAAAGGCACTTAGGGTTCAAGTCAGACTGTTTCCCAAGGCACCAACAAAGAAATCCAGGAAGACCCTCTTGGCCGAGCCAGGAGAACGAGGGCTGCAGCTGCGGAGGCGTTCACTAAAGATGGATTTCCCTGAGGCCCCGCACCTGATGCCACTGTCACCCCACACTGACCGCTGCCTCTCCCTCTGGCCGGCCCTCCCTCCCTGTGGCTGCAGTGTCATCACAGCTCTCTGGGGATGATGGAGAAGGGCAGCACAGGGCTGCTGGCCTCCAGCTCCAGGGCAGTGAGGAAGCAGTCGACGGCGGCCTCGTTCTGGCCCTGGGCCTGCAGCACCTCGCCCAGGCCCTGCCATGCCTCGTGGCACGTGCTCTGCCTCTCCACGGCATCTCGAAGCACCTTCTGGGCCAGGCTCTTGTGGCCAAGCCGACTCAGCATCAGACCCTGTGGACCAAGCACAGGGCAGGGTGACTAGGGGTCTTGGCATGGCACAGGCATCCTGGCAACCGGGCCAAGTACAGGTGCACGGGTGGCAGCAGCCATCAGCTCGAGAGGCTCCTGCGTCTCTGGCTTGGGCACTGTCAAGTGACTGTGCCTTTCCCCATGTAAATCCTACCTGGCCCTGCCCAACCCGTGCTTTAACCCCAGCCTCCTGGGAAACCCACTGCAGGAGCTCTGTTCCTGCCAGTCCCGAGGAATTGGCTTTCAAGTCACCAGACCTGGCTGTGTCACCTTGTTTGGGGGATCCTGGGCAAATCCCAGCTCTCTGGCCCTCAGTTTCCTCATCTGTAAATGGGAAAATCACAGCATCTCTCTGGAGGGCGGGGTGAGGCTGAAAGGAGTCAGGAGGTGTAAAGCTCTGAGAAGTGTCTGGCAGGAGTGTGTTCTCACTCAGTGGGACCATGCCTCTCAGTCCTTCCTGCAGCCCGGAGCTGCCCTTCACCCCAGGGATGCAGAAAGACTGAGGAGGACGCATTACGAGGCTTCATCACTGTCACCGGGGAGGAAAAGCTCAAGCATGTGTGCGTGTGCGGTGGCTCCTCAGGAGAGGGTCACAGGAGGAGAGTCAGATGGCGGGGGACAGGGTGCTGGGTGAATGGGGCGCTGGGTGAACAGCTGGATTGGCTGAAAGATGAAAGGCCCTGGGGGTCTGGGTCAGGCGCAGGGAAGCTTGGCCCTGCTGTTTGGCTCAAACAACCCTGTTACCAAAGAGATAGAGGAACTAACAGGAATCGTCATAAGAGGCTGGGAAGTGAAACTGGCACCCTGTCCCCTCTACATCCTCTTTTACCCACGCTGGGAAGTGGGTAGCGAGGACAGGGTAGTGAGCGGAGGCAGAGGGGCAGGGCCCCCTTTCAGCAGAAAGGCTGCTTCGCGCCGTCCCACTGATCCCTGTTTCAGCCCTGAGGGTGGCATGAGATGGTCCCTCGGGGGGACCCTTCTCTTGTTAAAAGACAGGAGGTAAAACCCACCACCGACTTCCTGGACAGGCGGGGGCCGCAGTGGGGGTGGGGAGCTGCTTTCTATGTGCCTGGAGCCCCCTCTCCAGTGCCCGCCCACTGATGGCCATGTACATTTTTAGCTGGAACATTTTCCTCCTCAGCGAGCTCCCCAGAGTTAGGCCCTCTGTTGCTATGGAGACGCGCTGGGGAAGATGCGCATGCCTGGTTTCATCAAGTCCTCAGAGAGCTTGGAACACAACCAATTCGGCGGGAGTGAAAGATGGCGCTCAGGAAGCCCTAGGAAAAGCCTCTCCCTCTCCATAGGTGCTGGCTGGAGATCTTGTGGCCAGGGGGCGGGGGAGGAAGAGGCTGTCCTCACAGAGCCTCTGTTAGCCCTGGGCAACGCCGTACCAAGGAACCACACACATGGATGAGGCGTGCAGAGGCCAGGGGAGGACAGGGTGGCTGTGGGCGGGGTGGAGCCTCAGGCAGGGTCTTCCGCTCTCGCCAGATGGGAGTGGTGCTGACTCAGGGCTGCCTGGGACCAAGCGTAGTGGCCAGGCTGGCCAGCAGGGCACGAGGCCTAGCTGTTCTGCCCACACGGCCCAAGGGCCAGACCCCAGCAGCTCACAGTGGAACAGAACCCACAGGGAGGAGGGAAGGAAGGCCAGCCAATGGCTGCCAGACACAAAATTGAGCACCAAAAATGAAGGGTTTGAGCCCTGTGAGTTCTGCCCAGGAGGGAGCAACACAGGACAGAAGGGAAAGGCCGGCAAGGCCTCTCAGGGAGGGGCAGGCCCGGAGTGGCTTCCACACGTTAAGTTTTCTGTATTAAGCTTCCACATGGGATTTTGTTTGAAAAAAGGGCTCAACTGCTAAAAACAAGTTTGAAAACCCCTGATATCAAGAAGTATGTGGGTGTCTGGGAAGGGGCCAGATGTGTCTGCAGGCTGGTGTGTGTGTGTATGTGTATTTTATTCTCAGTTTGGGAGGTTTGCAGTAACTTCCTCTGTGTGTCTGTAGAGAGGAAAAAGCCCAGGGCTTGGTGGCCGGAAGCCCTGGCCAGGCTGGAATCCCGGCTCTGCCACTGACAAGCGCTGTGACCGTGGACAAATGGCCAGCTTTCTCTGAGTTGTGGTTTCCTCATCTGTAAACCAAGCAATGAACTGTCCCTCCTCGTGGGGCTCTTGTGAGGAGTCTGCAATGATGAATTGGAAAAATCACCGCAGGGGCAGACAGCAAACAGCAGCACCTCCAAGATGAGCAGAGGGTCCTTCTGGGCGGGGAGCTGGTGGATGGCTGATCTCTCTAGAAGCTGGGAGAGGGCATGGCTCTCTGTGGGGGAGGACTGTAGGCTAGGGTGGGTTGGCTCATGTCCCCCCACCCTGGGGTGTTGACCTTAGAGCCTGAAAGGAGACACCGGGCTGGGGTCAGGCTGGGGCCCAGAGGCCCAGGGCCTGTAACAGGATCTTCTGCCACCTGCCCCTGACACCAGCCCAGTTCATGTTTGGTAGCAACTCAGCGCTGTTTGCTGCCTGACAACTGGGCAAGACAGCCCCAGGAAGATGCGAGGTCTCACCGACTCTGCCCTGAGCCCAGCGCTGCATCTAGGGCCTGCAGACAATCCTCCTGGCACCCCGACCCTCCCAGAGAATAGGCCTCCAGAGAGATGGTGGCAACAAGAACTGGCATCTCAATTGCATCCAAATGTCCTAAGTGAATCCCCCATCCCCCATCCTGGTGAGGGGGTGCCCCACGCTGAAAGAGGAGATCAGATCTGCAGAGAGGCTCCCAGTTTTGACCTTCCCTTGGGAGATGCCACAGCTGTGCTGGCAGCCCACAGGGATTTGAAAGTTGTTTATGGTGATCAGACACCATAACTCCAAGGGGGCGCTTTGGGCTGGTTATAGCCACAAACATGGTTCCAGGGAGGTGCAGGGCTCTGGGGGAAGTCCCCAGAAATTCCCACCTCAGGACCCTCCTCCTTCTCTCCCTTCCTGATCGCAGGGAGTGGGGATGTGTGGCCACATCTCAAGTGCTCGAGACCCTGCTCTCCCAGGAAGCCTTCCCTGAGGACAGAGTTCCTCCTGACCACACAACCGCCTCAACGTCATGCTTAGTCACTGTGGAGCTCATGGATGCGATCTCTGTCCTGCCCCTCCCGAGGCTGAGAGGGATAGAGCCCCAGCCTCCTGCCTGCTTTGTTATTCCCCAAAGGACAGCAGCTCAACAGGGCTCAGAGCTCAGGATGTAGCCCAAACACAGAGCCAGGGAACCCAGAGGCACCCCACACTTACAGATGTGGGCCTCCGACCAGGGATGCTGCCCACGTGGAGCTTGGCAAGCCTTGCCTCTTACGGCCACGAAGGCGCAGAACCTAAGGGGCCCAGGGTCTTGCTGGTCTGGGCTCACACTCAGCGGGGAGCCTCCCTGTGGGACCCAGGTCCTTTGCAGAGGCAGTGTGTGGCCAGGGGCTGTGGCCTGGGAGTGGATGAGGGAAAGGGCCTTGCCTTTTCAGAATCCACTGCACGCCATCCCACCCCGTAAGTTCAGTGCCTGATGATGCCCACCAAGGGCGGAGCAGTACAGAGGTCTAGGGGTGCGCATGCCTCTTCTTCTTTTGAGGGGGGCCTGCCCTGGGAAGCAGCCTTGGCGCTAGGCCAGCTGTGGGCCAGGCTGAGCCCTCCCTCCCCACCCCTGCCCTCAAGTATTTATAGAAGTTATTTTGGGAATTTTCTCTCTGAGCTCAAGGCACATTCCTGGGATTCTGTAACAGCCTTTCCAGCTGGGAAGCCAGGAATCAGCTGGAAGCTGCAGGAGCCTTCTGGTCCCTGGAGCCTGCCTTTGGGGACACCAGGGCTGCTGGGAGGAGCCTGCTGTACAGGAAGGGCCCTCCCTCTCGCCACCCTGGAACATGGACACACCCTTCCAGGGAGGCCCGCATTCCAGCCCAGCTCCGGGCTCTCTGGCGTTCCGGGTTCTCTCAGGTGTGTCAGCCTCAACCTGTCCAACCAGACCTGGAACGGGAAGGAGGGAGGCACCTCTCCAGGCTGAGAACCTCCCACTCCCACCACCACCGCCTTCCTGGAGCCAGGGCAGCTCCAAAGCCACAGGGTCCCACTTCCCTGCTGTGGGAAGGGGGGCAAACCCTTCCAGCTCCACCCAGTGCTGGGGTGGGATGTGTTCACCCCAGAGCCCCCTGGGCCTCAAAGGAAGCGGCTCCTGCTGAGAAGAGCCCAGACTCACATGGAGCCCAACCTAGGTGGGGCCTCCTGGGGTAGGGGGTGCCCGTCCCTTTCTCTTTTGGGTCCTTTACAAGTGAGATGTTGAAGAACACCAGCAGGCCTCTTCAGCTGGGGCTAAGGGTTGTCTGTTTTCAGAGGGGCAGGGGCCAGCGGCCAGAGGCCAGATGGGTCACACCCTGGGGGACTCTGGAGCCTGACAAGCCACCAGGAAATTGACTTCCTTGTCAGCCGTCTCCTCTGGGCAGGGGCTGGGCCTTTTCTCCTTCCCTTCCTGGGCTGGTATCAGGTTCCAGGTCTATAAGGGCCTTTGCCCATCCTGGAGCACTGCCTGGCCCAGCCCTCCAGGTCAGTCAAGAGGCTGTGGCTAGGCCTGTGGATCCCTGGTTCTAGAAGTGAGTGCCCGTGATGGGGAATGAGAAGGGGCCCAGTCACAGAAGCTCCCCTCTCTGGGCAGGAGGTACAGCCTAAGGCACAGTGAAGGTCAGTTTGGGGAAGGGGCTGCTGGACAGGGAAAAAGGACCACGTCACCTTCTCTTTCCATGTAGGGTGAGTCTTTCTAACTCTTTCTGAAAAAATGGATTCTGGAGCTTAATGAAGCCAGCAGTGCTCAAGTATCATTCAGATCTGAATCTATGACAGGCTTCCTCACCAGGGTTGGTGATGGACTTCAGGAGCCTACATCAGCTTAAGGTTTTCCCGAAGTCCTGATCCAGGGCTCAGGGTGTGTGTGGGGGGTTGTGCCAGCCCAGGAATAAGGTGGGTATGGAGGGGTCTCTGATCCCCATTGAGCAGGTGCTGGGAGACACACCCTCGCACCCCCTACACCGTGGGCCTGCAGAACCCTTTACTTTCATCTCTTCCACTTTCCCATCAGGGAGTGTGACCTCAGGCAGTACTGGTGAGGGGTGAAGAGAGCACTCACAATAAAATCACCTCATCAGAGGTCACACAGCCAAGATGCTCCTATTGAACTTCCCTGCCCAGAAGAAGCAAGATTCCATGTCCTTTCATGGCCTAGACGCCTCTAAGCCGCCTGCCACAGCTCAGGAAATGAACATGGAGAAAGAAGCCTAGAGCCGGTGGTGCGTCCTGGACCCTGAGACATGGGGCATAGGCAGCAGAGGCCACTGTCCCCAGGAACCCTGCTGTTTGTGCACGGAGCCCCACCCAGTGTCAGGGCGCCTCCAAAATGCTAGGCACTGAGTGTCACTCCTCAGCTGCTCAGAACATCCTTCCTCCTTCAACTCAGAAAGCAGATGCTCAACCAGATGCTGAACCGGCATGACAGTAGGTCAGGGCCTCCCCTGAGCCTGCCACCGCAGAGCCTCTGCCCCAACGGGTGCAGATTACCCAAGGTCTCTCCCTCGTCCCTCAACTCATTCTTCCCCACAAAGCAGGCTGCCCTCCCCGTAGCTAAGGTCAGCCTGGGCCTTGCACTGTGTGCACTCTTGTCCTATCCACAGGGCAGCTAGGGTGTGTCACCTTGGCCAGACTCCCCTGTGGACTCAGTGGGGATGGGGTGGCTTTACTGCAATGAGTCTCTGGGGCTTGGCACCAGGTTTCCACTCCCCACCGAGAACCAAGAGCATCGAACATGGCCTGGCAGCTATGCTTCAAAGTGAAAAACGTAAAAATAACCCTAATGACTGGACCATTAACTTATGGATTTAACCTAACTCTAAAGGTGCCTAATTCTAAATTCCCTAGGTGCTTGGTATAGCAAGGCTCATTTTACAGATGAGAATACTGAAGTTCTGAGAGGCTATGGAACTTGGTCAGTGAGTGAAGGCAAAGTGGGACTCAGGTCTAGGTCAGATGAACTTGAAGGCCCTCCTCCAACCTGCAGGTGCCTCCTCCAGAGCCAGCTCTGATACTCATTTTAAAAATCATCCCAGCCAACCAACCCTAGGAGAACCTCAAAGGCAGCTTGGAGGTCCCTGTCCCTGCCAGGCACTCCCTCCCTGTCTTCTCAGCACCCTGCTGGCATCACAAGGAAATCTGGGCCAAAGACCCTCATCCCACAGTAAGTATGGTCCAACAGAAACCAGCCAAGGTGGGGCTCAGGCTCAGGCCACATGCCACCAAGTCATCTATGTGAATATAGTGATAAAAATGCCCAATGTTGACTTATCTTTTCACAGCTTTCAGTTCACCTGAGCTCTAAAACTACTCCTTGAAGTCACAAGAGAGTCTAAATTATCATCCCAATTTGACAGGAGAAAAAACTGACCAAGTGCTATGGTTTAAATGTGTCCCCCAAAATTCATGTGTTAGAAACTGAAGCCTCAATCAGCAGAATTGAAGTGTGAGACCTTCCAGAAGTGATGAGGTCCGGCAGACTTTGCCCTCCTGAATGGACTGATGCTGTTATCTCGGGAGCGGGTTCCTGACAAAAGGATGAGTTCAGCTTCCCCTTCTCTCACACTCTCTTACCCCTCCACCTTCTGCCATGGGATGAGGCAGCAAGAAGGCCCTCACCAGATGTGGCCCTCGATCTTCAACTTCTCAGCCTCCAGAATTGTGAGCAAATAAGTTTCTGCTTATTGTAAATTACTATTAAAAAATATATTTTTAAAAAGGCCACGCATGGTGGCTCATGCCTGTAATCTCAGAACTTTTGGAGGTTGAGGTGGGAGGATTCCTTGAGCCCAGGAGTTCAAGACTAACTTGGGCAACATAGTGAGTCCTTGTCTCTACAAAAAATAGAAACAAAATAAAATAATAATAAATTACCCAGTCTCAGGTATTCTGTTATAGCAACACAAAATGGACTGAGACACCTGGTGAGGAAAGTAACCCTTAAGCGCCCCCATAACGCAGGGCGGGTTGTCTTAGGTTTGTCACCTCTCGTGTCTGGTCCAACCCTCCATGATGGGGGAGGGGCCACCCAGCAGGGGGAGGGAGTGACGGATGAAGCTCTGTGCGGCCACAGTTCATCCTTTTGGCCTTAGAGACCAGAGCCTTCTTGATGGAGTCCCAGAGCACCTAAAAAGGCCCAGCCCAGAGCCTCAGGGCTTGGATAGGCAGAGCTCTGGACCTCAGTGACTCAGGTCCCCGCCTTGGGAGGTACCAGGGGTAGTGGTAGGGAGCTTCTGGGGACTTAAGATGTGCCCCCTCATGCCACAGCCTGGGGTGAGAGATGAGAGGCTCTGAGGCCATCCCCACGCTCTTGATCCCGCAAACCCACTTAAAGAATGAGGTGGCCTGCTATACACTGGCAGCAAGAGGGAACCAATTAAGGAAAATCATTCATCGTCACTCTGTCATCAAGAGGACTGCAGATAACAACGCTGTCTTCCTGTCTCTCCAGGGGCATTTGGAGAGTGAAGAAGCTGGGTCACATGCCAGGAATGCTTCAGAAACTGCATCCCAGGAATTACATTACTAGAGCCAAAGCTCATGCAGAGCCATCTCCCCACTCCTGCAGGGGTGCCTGACAGGGAGAGGTTCTGGAGAGCCTGGAACTCCCTCACCAAGAAGAAAGCATGAGGAGGGGAGGGGCTGGGGTACGGGAGGGACCAGGAAACTCCTCCTCTCCAGAGTCTGCCCCTGGGAGAAGAGGGCAGAGTGCCACCCAGACACCTCGCCTGCCCACTCATGCCTGCGGGTGTCAAGTTGTCTCTTGCAGTGCAGACAAGCTGCACCAAAGTGTCCACACTCTCTTTAGCCAAGCTGAGGGCAGGGAGAGTTGGTGGCTCTGTGGCTAGGGCTAGGACCTTCTTCAGGGGCTGCTGAAGGGTAGCAGAACATGCCACCCCAATGTCACTTGGGCATAAGGATTGTTTTGAGCTGAAGGCAACTGAGAAGAAGCAGAGACAAGAAAAGCTCTCTGCCCTCCCCCTATTTGCCTGAAAGCCGGATATATACATTTATAAGGGTATCCCTCCTCCCCCTCAACCAGGAAGGACAAAGGCTGATCACAGAAGACAGTGTTAAAACCTTATCAGCCTGGAGATGGCACAAAGGAATCTATATAACAAGCTCTGCTAACTAGCCTTTATCTACCATTAGTTTCCCATTGATTTGTCTTCCCACAATTTTCCATCCCCAGAGACTCCAAGTCCTTTTTCTTTGTCTCTTGCTTCTTTTAAATTGTATGCTCTTGGTTGAAAATGCTATGTAAGCCAGAGTTCTAAGCTACCTCTTTTGTTTGTTTGTTTGTTTGTTTTGAGACGAACTCTCGCTCTGTCGCCCAGGCTGGAGTGCAGTGGCGTGATCTCAGCTCACTGCAAGCTCCGCCTCCCGGGTTCACGTCATTCTCCTGCCTTAGCCTCCTAAGTAGCTGGGACTACAGGTGCCTGCTACCACACCTGGCTAATTGTTTGTATTTTTAGTAGAGATAGGGTTTCACAGGATGGTCTAGATCTCCTGACCTTGTGATCCACCCGCCTTGGCCTCCCAAAGTGCTGGGATTACAGGTGTGAGCCACCGTGCCAGACCTCTAAGCTACCTCTTTAAGCTTTTCTCATTTTTCCTGAGGATCTCCCATGAGAACATTTTATACATGTTAATAAAGTTCTGTTTGTTTTTCCTTGTTAATCTGTCTTCTGTTACCAGGGTCCGAGCTAAGAACTCAGAAAGGTAGAGAGAAAATGGTTTTTTCCTTCCCTACACTGGGAAACCAAGTCAAGCCACTCATTCCATGAGGTGCTCTAATCTCAGCTTCATGACCAACCAATGACCCTCCCATCACGAAAGTCAGGTGACCTCAAAGGAACCCCCTCCTGGGAGGGTTCTTAATGACCCAACCAGTCTACCAGTCACTGTTGGAGCTCCCTGGTTTCCTCAGGTACCTATTCTGCCCTTGGAAGTGCCTGGTGCAGAGGGGATCCGGGGAGGTAGCAGGGCAGAGATAAGCTCCAAGAGACGTGCAGGCTGCCGGGGGTCCCTTCCTGGCCAAGCCTTGAAGCTCTCTGAAGAGCAGTATCAACCGGCGACTCCTATGCATCCTGGGAGGCCTCTGCCTTCCTTCTCACGTTTCAGGCAGGCAGGCAAAGTTCAGCCTTCCCCTTCTTGGCTAGAATTTTCTGCCAGTGAATTCGGTTCTGAATACCCCAGCCGAGTGGGATTTCCAGCTACCTGGAGAGAAGTCTGAGACCACGCTGGCAGACTGTCAGGACCTGCTCCTGTGATTTGATTTCCACTGCAGAGAGCACACTTCTTTTCTTTCTATACTTGCCAGTTTCCCGGAGGCCCCTGGCCATCCTTGAGCCCGGTGCAGACAGCAGCCAGCAGGACCAGAGCCTGATGGACAAACTCGGGACAAACTGTGCTGGTTCTCTTGCCCAGCAGAGAACTGCCAAGGTGGCATCTCCTTCCTGCCTGGTCTGGGTAAAAAACCCTGAGCTGAACCCAGAGCAGGGCTAGAACCACAGAAACATCTCTTATTGCATCTAGGGCAGGGACAGGGAGACAGGGAGAGTAGAGAATCCGCTCTTGGCCAAAGCCTATATTCTTAGAGACATGGGGCCCCTGGCCCCTAAGAGCAAAGTCTTCAACTCCCACTGGGCTTTCTTTAGCCTCTTGGCACTTGCCAACCCCATTCTAAGGACTAGAGGGCCAAACCCAGCACCCACACAGCACAGTAAGAATATCTTCACCGACCACTTTCCAGACCTCAGGGAGCAGGACCCACTCACGACCTCAGAGGGCTCGCTGGGGGCCCTAAGCTCCTCTAGCCCAGGCCTGTGGGTGGCTGTGCCCTTAGGGGAGGGGAGGGTCTCCTCCTTGTACTGATCAGAGGCCAACGTCCTCATAAAGTCACAGTGGCATGGTAAGGCCAGAGTGTCCTCCCTGGAAGCCTGCCCTGATTCCACAGCAGGGATACCACCTCCCTTCCACATTCCTCTCTTGGTAATTCTCCAAGGCTGTACCAACCTCCAGAGTTCACAAAGGCTCAGATGACTGATGTGTCTCTTTCCTCTACTATTTTTACAATGAATCCCTTACAAAAATGTGAAACTGACTTAGAATGACAGCTAGTCGTTCCTATCATGTTGTATCACATTGAAAAAGATTCCAAGATCACATCTTTGCTCGGTGGGAAAAAGGTGCTGTGATTGCTTAGCAATATCTGACACTGGTGAGGGACTGAAGGGGAGTGGGATCTTCCACGCTATGCTTTGCTGTCTCTGGGATTGCACTGCAGACGTTTACACTTTCACATGCGTCACCTCATTATGATTAGAACAACACTATGGCCCAGGAACAATGAGGATCGTTATCTACAAAAGGGGACACCAGGAGCATGCAAGTTAAGCGTGTCTTTTCCTAAGTCCCCCAGGTGGATCAGGGCCAGAGCCAGGATTAGACCCCAGATGTCCTGAGTCTCAGGCCAGCACAGGGAAGACACTTAGATCTGGGAACACTTGAGATCGACTCACTAAAGCGTTCAAATGTCTTTAGAAAATGAGTGCTTAGCAAATCTTCCCCAGGCTGAACATTTGCTATTCTTTATGCGTATGTGTGGGATGCTGGCAGGAACAGAGCCTGTAGACGGGATGGGCTGCCCACGCAGAAGCCGAATGCCCCTCTGGTTGCTTGTAACTTTAAAAGAGGGCAGGCCTGGCTCCAACTTGCTCCAATTTCATCAAATCAGCAAGGCACCCCAGGAAGGAAAAAGGGACCACTTCAGAAACATCTGCAGGGAGCCACTCTGGATGGCTATTCAGTTACCATGGAAACCTACCCTTGGAAACTGCTTCAATTTCAGGAAAATAGCTACAAACAATAATAAGCATAAATGAAAAATGGTACACTGTTACTTCAAAATTGTACTTGTTACTGGATTTTGTTGGGTTTTCAGGGCTGAGCCTGCAGGCTCATATCCGTGAACACAGTGGAAGGCAGACATCTCTGCCTGGCTGCAGGCCTAATGTTATAGCCCACACCCTCCCTCCCACTGCCCTAATCAAGTTTCTGGATGTGACCTCTGGCGAGGCATTTATCAGAGAAGCTGATGTCTAAATTGAGGGAGGAAGGAGGAAGCCTCCTGAAGAAAGCAAACATTTGTTGAGTTGACTGGAAGGCAATGCAGCCATGTGGGAGGGAACACAGACAAGGGTGTATGGTGACTGCACGAGCTTTCTTCATCCGAGGCTGAACATTCACACAGACCTAAGTTAGAAATCTACAGAAATCAGGCAGCGGGAATAATAGCTGAGCTGGGAATTCCTGTTCTATTTCCTTTTCAAGGACTGTCAGGTTGGAAAGGACCTTATGAAGATGGCCTGGTCTGGCTCCTCCCCATGTGACGCTGCATTCTCTTGGCAACACTCTCACCAGATGATTACTGAGTATGTGCCTAGACTATGCTAAGAGTTATAATGTTTTCCCTGACATGGCTGAAATCTAACTCCCTGCCTGTAGCTTCTACTCACAGACAAATCAGCCCCCTTTTGGCAATGCCAACCCTTCAGCCATCTGGAGCCATGCTCCTGATGCCTCTGTGCTCTCTCTGTGCCAGACGTCAGGGATACCCTAATGGCTGTTCCCCTCAACGTGCTCTCACATGGAGATATCTAAGGTGGAACCCAGACCCTAAGAGGGAAAGATTGTTGCTAACTGTGGGCTCCTAGATTATCCTTCAAAAATCACTTGTACAGATGCAGGCTTGCAAGCTTCCAGATCACTACATTTATCTGGACACCTGTTCTCTGGAAGCAGCAAAGGAAAGCAGGGAAAAAATGATAATCTATAGGGTCTGGAATATCACCTGTCAGAGCTGGTGCTCAATAAATGTTGCCTGGACCAGAGGATACCCACCAAACAGACGATTAAAACTAAGGGTCAGAGAAGGTGGCTGACTTACTCATGATCACCAGGTAGAGGACAAGAGTATCAGCATCCTGCTCCCCAGCCTCTTTGCTTCCCACAGGGAGGCCACTGTGCCCTGGACACCCAAGTCCTGAGCCTATGAACGAGGACCAGGGACTACTGGATCCTCTTAGCACCCCATGGACCATTCTCAACGTGTGCTTGAGTCAGGTCTGACATGACAACCCACCCCAGAAAACCCCCTGAATCCCACCAAAGATATGTGGAACTCCTTGGAAATGGAGAAGGCAGGGAGGGTCTGGGGACTCCCAGAAAGAAAAGCATTTTGGTAACCGCCCTAGATTCTGGATTAGCCTTCGGGGCAAGGGTCTGATGAGTAACAATGACAGCCTTTTGGGGCTAGATCCCTTTGTAGAAACTTACAGCAAAAGGAAGTCACAAAGAGTATCAACCAAACCTTCTAGATTTTGTCATCAACACAGACCCTGATTGAAGGGAAATGGCCTGTGTCTACCAGAGAAGGCTAGGTATCCCAAGAACTGTCTCTTCCAACACAGCAGGAGGGAAGTCCCCTCCCCCAGACACCAGGGAACAGCAGTAGCAAGGCACAAGCAGGCAGTGGAGTATGGGGACAAGGAGGGACAAAGGGGGATAAGGGCCCTGAGGCTGTGGGAGGAGGTGGCAGGAGTGTGGATGGAGGGGGGCGGGGTCTGACTCACCAGGCTGTGCATGATGCGCACGCCATCTGGGTTCACTGTGAGCGCCTCCTTGTACAGCTGCTTGGCCTCCTCCAGGCTGCCCTTCACCTCGGCCAGCCGGCCCCGCATATATAGTACTGAGTGAGAAGTGGGGAAGAGGCCTGCTGCCTCCTGGATGCAGAAACCTGCTTCCTTGAGGTGCTTCTGCTCCATGAACAGCTCAGCTGCAAAACCAGAAGGGCAGTGGGAGGTGTGAGTTGTGGGGAGTCAGAGGCATCCTGACCCCCTCCCTGCATCCTCAGAGCTGGGGAACCGGTCTTAGGTGACGAACACTATCCCACCGAGTCACAGCATGGGGCACACTGACTATGGGATGTAGTGGGAACACTAGGTAACAGTTTCTGAGAGCTTCCTCTGTGTCAAGCACCTTGCTAAGTGCCAGTCAATGGCACCAAGATCATCCCAGTTAATGCTCACAAAAATCCTGTAGAACAAGCTTTTTTTTTTTTTTTTTTTTTGAGACAGGGTCTCCTTTGTCAACCAGGCTGGAGTGCACTGATGTGACCATGGCTCACTGCAGCCTTTTCTAAAAAAAAAGTTAATTTATTTATTTAGAGACAGAGTTTCCCTCTGTTGTCCAGGCTGCAGTGCAGTGGCACGATCTCAGCTCACTGTAACCTCTGCCCCGCTGGGTTCAAGTGATTTTCCTGTCTTAGCCTCCCGAGTAGCTGGGATTACAGGCATGCACCACCATGCCTGGCTAATTTTTGTATTTTTGGTAGAGGGGCTCAGGCTGGTCTCAAACTCCTCTGCTCAAGTGATCTGCCCACCTTAGCCTCCCAAAGTGCTAGGATTACAAGCATGAGCCACTATGCTCGGCCTCACTGCAGCCTTGACCTCTTGGGCTCAAGCAATCCTCCCACCTCAGTCTCCTGAGTAGCTGGGACTACAGACATGTGCCAACATGCCCAGATAATTTTTGTATTTTTTGTAGAGATGGGCTTTTGCCATGTTGCCCAGGCTGGTCTTGAACTCCTGGGCTCAAGAGATCCTCCCATTTCAGCCTCTCAAAGTGCTGAGATAATAGGCATGAGAAACCACACCCTGCACAGGTACTTTTATTACCCCACTTTAGAGGGGCAAAAACTGGGCACAGAGGGGTCAAGGCATTGGACTAAGGCCACAGTGGGAGTAAGTGGTGAAGCCAGGGTTTGCATTGGGCCGTTTGACTTCAGAACCTGGCGAGGGGACATGGCGTCCCCTGAGCTAAAAGCTTGCTCAGGTGACTGCAGCCTCTTTTTCAGTGTTCCTTCACTTCCTTTGTTCATTGCATGTCCAGGGAAAAGGGGATGGAAGCAGACCAGGGAGCTCTCTTTGGGTCCCTTGGTCTCCCAGGCAGGGGCTGACTGAAGGTGGGTATGTGCTCAGAGCCAGGGAGAACCAAATGACCCTGCCAAAGATAGGGTGGGAGGATGAGGGAGAAGAGGCTCAGGGGCAAAGGAGGGCACAAACCAAGCATTGTTGGTAACAGCTACAGAAACCTCCCCTGCGCTGATGGAGAGCTGATGGGCCAAGCCCGGGTTTGGGAAACATTTTCTCATTAATCCTGACAGCAAGTCTTGGAAGGAGGCATAATCCTCACTTAAAAAATGCAGGTGGCCGGGCGCCATGGCTCACGCCTGTAGTCCCACCACTTTGGGAGGCCAAGGCGGGTAGATCACGAGGTCAGGAGTTCAAGACCAGCCTGGCCAGGATGGTGAAACCCTGTATCTACTAAAAATACAAAAAAAATTAGCTGGGCATGGTGGCGGGTGCCTGTGATCCCAGTACCCGGGAGGCTGAGGCAGAGAGTTGATTGAATCTGGGAGGTGGAGGTTGTGGTGAACTGAGATAGTGCCACTGTGCTCCAGCCTGGGTGACAAAGCCAGACTCCATCTCAAAAAAAAAAAAAAAAAAAAAAAAAAAAAGCAGGCTTAGGAGGTGAGGACCCTGCCCCATTCCCTCACTGAGAAAGGGCAAAGCCAGGGCTGGACTCCCCAGCAGTTCCGTGGCCTCCCTCCAAAGCAGACACACACCCCTTTGGGCCAGCAGGCAGGAGAGGATCTGTCCTGGAACCAGAGGAGTAGGGAATGGGGCACTTTCTCCAATCCAGGCCAGCCCACACACACACACATTTGAGACCCACGGGCACACCCCACACTAAGGCACTTTAGGAGACGCGGCTCTTCAGCCTCACTGGGCACTCAGCCTTTGTCCAAAGCAGCCCCCAGGCTTGGCAGCCCACTCCTGGGGCCTAGCCTATGCTGAAGGCACAGAAGGATCAAGATACAGACGGGGAACGCAGAAGGGCCAGCAGAGTCTGACTTGTGGTTTTGCCAAGAACTCTGCCTAGCAAAAGCTGACAGCTGAGGTTACCCTAGTTCAGATTATGTCTGGGGTGGAGAGAGAACAGATATGCCCAAGGGAATCTCCCAGAAAGAGGTGGAGAAACCAGGCCCAGACATTCTCTCTTCCTGTCCCAATAGGCAGCAGGAGAGGCCTAACTAAGGCCTTGACTGCAACACAGGCACTGGGGTACATAGCACGAGCACTGCCTAGGGTTCACTGTGCAACCCGAGTAGCCTGCCATATCCTAAAATACAACGCTTTCTGAGTGAGAAGACTCTTTTTCTCTAGTGGAGGTGATAACTTGGGAGGATCAGAGAATTAAACACAGAGAAGCCAGGCTTTCCGGATATGGGAGAGAAATGCGGGCCCTAGCCCCTGGGGACAGCCTGAAATAGAGATTCCCAAGGCAGAGAGCACAGGAAATGGGGGCTTTGAACCCAGGGGCAGATGGCTGGTGGGGGGAGGGGTCAGAGATTTGGTTATCTCAGCCTCAGCTCTCCCTCTCTGCTTTGCTGTTGAGCTGCTGCTTGGGCGTCTGAACAGAGTGCTTAACATACAACTATTGAGTACTGACTACGTGCCTGGTCTCCCCATGAGGAGGAGAAAGAGTGGGGGCAGGGGTGGGAGCAGCTGAACCACTAAACCACTTGAGAGACCAGGGCAGTGGAATGACAAGTGCCACATCTGAGTGTTATGGGTACTCAAGAGGTGCCAGGTCGGTGCTGCTGGTGTGGTCAGGGAAGTCTTCCTGAGGGAGGTGGCATCGGAGCTGGAGCCTGAAGGCTGCAGAGGCCTTTGGACTAAGAGGACAAGGAAGGTGGGCTGGGCTCCACTGTGGCAGAATCCCCCAGGGTCACGAGAGAGGAGAAGCAGAAGGAAGTGTGTGGGTGTCACTTCTGCAGGGTGGCTGCTTCCTCCATCGCCAGAAGCTCAGTTTAGCTGAGGGCCCAGGGGTCAAGCTCCCCACTCCCCTGGACCACTTGGCCCTGGCACAGCTCATTAAGCTGTTTACAACTTGCTGCCCTGTCTCCAGAGGCTGCCCCTGGTCCCTCCCTTGGGGACCCCTCATAGTGCATTCACATCAAGAGATTTTAACTAAAGGGCACCCCACCCAATCCCAATCCGTCTTGCCTCGGGGCCCTGGGTATTCCAGAGGCCTGGGCCTTGCTGGGCTGGCCACACACCAGAGAACACGTCCTGAAGAACCGTAGGGCTGTTCCACTGACGGGCTCCATCCCCAGTTAGACAGGAAACCAGAAGACACAGACCAGAGCCCAGGGAAGCCTCCCGTGGGCTTCTGGAGGCCTGGCAGACAGTGCCCAGCAGGGCCAGCCTCCAGGGTAGGCCTCTGACCTGCAGACAGGCCCACAGGTCTGGGGTGACAGTGCACCACCCCTTGCTAGTCTCAGTATCCCTGAGCAGATGCCTTCGGCTCCTGCTTGACGCTTTGCCAGCCATGGTCAGACGGCTGCAGGAGCCCTGGGGCACCGCATCCACCCACGGCCCTGATCCTTCCCAGCCCGGCCCTGGCTGCCAGGTCCCAGTGGTGCCCACACCCATTCCAGCATCCTCTGGCCAGGGCACCACATTTTCCTTGAATTTTCATTGTCGAGGTCATCAGCCCAGCACACAGGACCTTGCTGCACCCTTAGCGTCAAGGGGCCCCTCCATTCCTTCACTCTCTCTTCCCCTTTCTGATTTTCTCTCTGCTCTCATCATCCTCCTGCCTACCCGCTGACCTCTTCTCTTGCTTGTCTGTCTCCGGTTTTCTTCCTCTTCCCTACATCTCTCTCCACCCCTCTCCCCTCTGTGCTTTCTCTCGGCAGGCTACAAATGGAAAACATCTGTTCCCTGGAGCTTTGCAAGAGGCCCTTTTATTATTATTATTTTTTTTTGAGGCATCCTGGTCTAACCCTGCACCCAGAGCTGATTCCAGTCTTCCTAGCAAAGCCGAGGCTCTCCCACCCCAGGCAGGGGGATGGGCCCACTTTCCATGGGCTATTTCCATACCCTCTTTGGAGGGATGGCCTTGCCCGCAGGCTGGCCCTGTGCTGATGAGCAGGGTACAGAGAGCCTGGGCCCACTCCTAAGGCCTCTTAGGGCCTCCCCAGGTGAGTGTGCTTCCTACAGAGACCCTCCCCCTGACTTCAGAGAGGTGAGCCACAGGGCAGTAGAAAAATAGATTAGGCCCCCCAAAGAAATTCACCGTGGCTAGCCTTGATCCTCAGTGGGGGCCATTTTGGTGACCCAAAGGAAATAAGCATCAGTCGCTCAGAGCATATGAATGTCCAGGAAAAGGAAGGTGGGGAGAGGGCAAGGGAGGAAGGAGAGTGAAGACCAAGGGGGCTAGAATGGAGAACGCCCAGGCCAACACAGAGAATCCAAAGGTCTGCAGGGAGTTCTCAGGTTGGTCTGAGATCCTCCATCCCTGGGACCCAGAGGGCACAAGGCAGTCAGGGGCTGCATGGGCCTGTTCTGAGTGGCCTCGCTGACTCGGGAAGCTGGGAGGAGTGAAGAAAAAGCTGGAGCTAGGGAAGAGGAGGACGTGAGAAGAAGGCACTGAATGAAGACAGGAGGGGGCAGGAAGGATGACAAAGAGTAGAGGAGCATGCAGGACCAAGGACGAGCGCCAGCTTCTCCCTGGACTATGGCTTCATCATAAACACTTGCTTCAGCCACAGCACTGGCCACCCCACCCCAGCCCCCCAACTCTGCCCAGGAGACACCTGGGGTGGCCTCCAACTGCAGGCCAGGACACCAGCACCAGACCACAGGAGTCTGGCATCGGGGAGCTGAGACTCAGGCCAGCTTCCCCTAAACCTAGAGAAAGCCCAGAGCTGCCCATGAGCCCCTGGACCTCCAGGACAGGGGAACGCTCCCTACATGCGTCTCCCACTCTGGTGCACTGTGAGCTCCCAGAGCCATGACCTGAGATCATGGGGGGTCATGGGGGATGAAGGGGTGGTTCTTGCTTTTAGGGAAAGCACCTCTCCCAACACTCAGATCTTGGAGCGTCTATGGGACTCTGTGCCTCTCTCACTTTCACAAAGACCCGCTGCCCAAGAGGCACTGCCCTGCAGCCCGTCTCTCAAGTGGGTACCATTCATCAGCTTCTCATACTGGACTGGAACTGGAAGGAGGCTTGAAGAAGGGAGGGGAGGAGGGCAAGAGATGAGAGAGGAAGGCTACGACAGTCCCTTTGAATTCAACTAAAGAGTGAATTCATGATGGAACTTACTGCCAAACAGATTGGGATGCAATTTATCTTGAACCAAACCAGGGGGATTAGCTCCTTCCAAAATGATCAAGACATCTTTTTCCCTTCCTGCAAATTTGCTGCAGCTGGTGGAGTCATTAGGCAGGGTGGGAGGGGGTGGGGATGCTGATCATATTCTTAGCCTGGGTCAGGTTGGGGAGGCGGTTTAGGGAGATCATTGCCCTGGTGATCTGGTCCTGGCAGCCCTCCATTCAACAGGTGCTTGGTAGATGCTTGCTAGTGATGATGGCAGCCAGGGGAGGGGAGAGGGCTCAGGGGGTGCAAATTACCCTGGAATTCTCTCATGCTCAGAATGAAAGAGCCAGGACACCTTCTCATGTTCATTTCTTGGCTGTGGCGGCTATGCACCAGTCACCAGTCTACTCTCCCCTTCTTCTAGCAGGATAGATCCCCCCCCCCTGGCTTTTTTTTGAGACAGGGTCTCACTCCCATTGCCCAGGCTGGCATGCAGTGGCACAGTCTCAGTTCACTGCAGCCTCAACTTCCCAGGCTCAAGTGATCCTCCCATCTCAGCCTCCAGAGTAGCTGGGACTACAGGCATGCACCACCATGCCCAGATAATTTTTTTTGTATTTTCAGTAGAGATGGGGTTTTACCATGTTGCCTGCGTTGGTCTTGAACTTCTGGGCTCAAGCCATCTGCCTGCCTCGGCCTCCCAAAGTGCTTGGATTACAGGCATGAGCCACTGTGCCCAGCCTGATGCCCTGACTTTTAATGGGACACCCGGAATAATGACATCTGCCAGAGCCCTCTGCAGTTAGAGGCAGTCAAATAACTAAGTTCTGGCCAATGGATCATGAGGGGAGGTGATGTGTGCCAATTCCAGGACATGTCCTTATAGGGAAGGGGGTGCCTTTCTTCCTTGTTAATCGTTTGCCTTGGAATGTGAATGTGGCAGAGAGCCATCCTGGACCACACGGACGACAGTGATACCCTAGGGACAGAAAAGTTGCTGTCCCAGTCAAGGCTGTCATCTCTAAACTGTTACATGAGAAAGAAATCAGCATCCACCTTGTGCAAGACACTGCTATTTTGGATCTGTTCTTACATGCACCCACACTGGTCTCCTAATACTACACTGCCTGACCCTGACGCGGCGCCACTTTCAAAGCATTCAGATGCTGTTCTCGGAGTTCTCTCCTGTGGAATGACTACCTAAGATAACGACCAGAGAAGAAAGGCTCATATGCGAATGACTGAAGAGCGTGTGTTTCTACTGACATTCCCAAGTCTAATTACGGGCTTCAGGAGGGCCTTTAACCTTACTTGGAGTTACCAGAACATGCTAGTATCCCTAGTATACAGCAATACCCAGTCTGAAAACTGCAAGCAAGCTTGTGATGATGGTAGTAAACAAACAAGACAAATCAGGCCAGGCGCGGTGGCTCATGCCTGTAATCCCAGCACTTTGGGAGGCCAAGGTGGGTGGATCACTTGAGGTGAGGAGTTCCAAACCAGCGTGGCCAACATGGTGAAACCCCGTCTCTACTAAAAATACACAAAAAATTAGCCAGGCACGGTGGCGCACACCTGTAGTCCCAGCACTCAGGAGGCTGAGGTGGGAGAATCACTTGAACCTGGGAGGTAGAGGTTGCAGTGAGCTGAGATTGCACCACTGCACTCCAGCCTGGGCCACAGAGTGAGACTCTGACTCAAAAAACCAACCAGCCAACCAATCAACCAACCAACCAACCAACCAACCAACCAACCAACCAACCAGCCAGTCAGCCAACCAACCAACCAAACAAAAAAACACCAACCGCCCCCCAGCAAAAAAAAAAAAAAAAAAAAAAAAAAAAACCAAGGCAAGTAATTCAAACAAAAGGCCTGGGAGCTCCGGCACAGGAAACCCACAACTGCAGAATCTGATCACTGTGTTATGCTGCATTCCTTAAAGCTGGTGAAGCCCCCAGCATGGGTGCGAATCTGGGGGGGCTGGGGCTCCATGCAGCCCCTTGGAAGTTGGAAGTCATTATTTTAGTCTTAGAAGTCTTAGAAGATGTCATAGAAGTCTTAAAAGTCATTAGAAGTCTTAGAAGAAGACGGGAATCTTTGCTTAAGGCAAGGCCTTGTTTACTATTCCTCTGGATTTTTCAACATCCCTCTTCCTACTTAAGACCCAACAAGCTGACTGTGGAGCAAGTGCAGCCTCCGAGGGCACCCTGAGCTGCTAACTGGGCAGTTTCTGCATTGTTAAACTGCTCCCATGTCTAGCCTTCCTGTGAATCCTGTCCAGTGTTTTTTGCAGATTCAGAACCTACAGTGGGGAGAGTGGGGGTGTGCTGCATACTAATGTGTCCGTATGTGAGGAACATGCAGTGGGAAACCTTAGATTCTCAGCTAACAAGCACATTCTGACTCTGACTTACCAAATCCCCATGTCCCAGTAACAGATCATCATTTCGGTTTCTTCTCCAACTCCCCCTAGGGACAACAGCGCACCCCCATGATGGGGAAGGAGCAGAGAGGAGGGTAATCAGAGAAAATGCAAGAGGTGCTCCTGGGCCCAGAACTTCGCTTGGGCAGCTCTAGGCCAAGGGGGTGTTGGCCTGGGGTACTTTAGGGGTCCATTTAGCCTATCCTCCTCCTCTCTCTTCTGCTGCCATTTTATTTCATTCAGGTACTTGTCATCTTTGGCCTTGGTTCTCTCTCTTTCCACTCTGATCCACCTCTCACACCACTGTCAGGGTAAATTTTCAAAACTCTTGGCAGCGAGTCCCTCCCGGGCATTCATCAGCTGGTGTTAGGACACTCGCTGTCCATGGGGCCATGCTGCCTCTTCCTCCACCATGACTGCCATGCCATGGACAAGACACAAGCCAAACACCTTTTGCTGAGCGCTTGTAATGGCCACCCTGACTGTGTCACACATTGGCTCGTTTCAGATCAGGGCTAGCCAATTGTGGGCCGCCTTCAGAACCCAGGTCTGTGGGACTCTGGAGCCAGGCTTCCTGCAGCCTGCCTCCTCAACACTGGCTGGCCTTCAGACTGACTCCTGGTGGCAATGGTACCACTTAGTTACCAACAGGGACTGTCACCTGAATGGCAACCTCAAAGTTACCAGTCTTTCCTCCACCTTCAATGAATTCTAACCCCAGCCCTCTCTTTCTTGGGGCCTCCACACCTCCCCTCTCTGAGCTCTCTAGGGTTTGAAGCCCGTTTTTGAGACCGAGACAACTGTCCATCTATGTGGCCTCTCAGGACCTCCGATCCTCTCATGTTTGGGTTTGCTGCCAGGGAAGCTCTCCCAGGCAGGGAGGTAGACACCATCTCCACTGGGCAGAGAAGGAGACGCACTGCCAGAGGCGAGGACTCCATAACCCGTGTGGGCCTAGCAAGGAGTCCCCACCTCCCCACACTCCCTTCTCCAGGACAGGGTTCCGAGAGCATGGGTAGCCTGCAGACAGGCTGTGTGTGTCACTGGGACTAGGGCACTCACCAGCCTGCAGCCAGATCTGTTCCAGCGTGGTCCATAGCTGCATGGGGCCCTGCTTCAGGACCGAAGAGGGCATAGTCAGCTCTGACATGGCCTCCTCCAGCCGGGAGGCTGCGATGGATGAAGCCCGCCGGGAGCCTGCAGAGCAAGAGGGCACGAGCTGAGCAGTGGTCAGAGGTCCACATGTTGCAGGCTCCAGGAGCAGTCATTGCCCAGCACCATGGGGAGACAGGGTACCCCGAAACAGGGTGGTGTGGCTGGGCAGCCAGAAAGCAGCTCACAGACCTACTAGGGAGGGTCCACTATGTCCTCTCACCCACAGCTGGGGAGGGGAGCTCTTTGGAGGACAATAAGGCAGAGATCTCACTAGGAATCTATTCCTAGGAAAACAATAATGTCGACAAAGATGCTCTTTACGTGAACACAACAGAAATGACCTCAGTGTCCAACAATAGGGACTGATTAAAAATAAGTGGGGGTATAATCATCCCAGACTCTGCGGTCATTAAAATAACAAAGTACAAACACAGATATCAATGTAGAAAGATGTTTGCACTACATAGTTAGGTGAAAACAAGCAAGTTACAAAAGAACAGGACCACATTTGTATAAAAAAGAAATATGGGCATGGAAAAAAGTCTGAAAGGTCATTTATTAAGGTCTAGGTGGTGAAATTCGGAGTGATTTTTCTTTTCTTCCGTTGGCTATTTTCACTCTGTTTTCACAAGTGCATATTCTCATTTGTTTGTAGAAAGGTCCCCATTCAAGGCTGTGCTGAGAAGGACCCTTGGATAGCAGCTCAAGTCAGAATACTGCCCTCTGGAAAACCTCTCCCAGTGGCAGTTCTGAGTGACATGGGCTCCGGTTCAGGATACATAAGCTGTTGACATTTATAATTCCCATGCAGGTGAAATGTGAGCACTTTCTCTCTCTCTCTGTCACAGAGGCAATAAAGGCTCCAATAAACTCAGGAGACCTCAGGGCAAACCACGGATGACTTCAGTTCATGAGACAAGTGTACGTGGAGTCCTAATAACTTTGTTCATGATTCTTCCCTCTTTTTTTTTTTTTTTTTTTTTTGAGACAGAGTCTCGCTCTGTCGCCCAGGCTGGAGTGCAGTGGCCGGATCTCAGCTCACTGCAAGCTCCGCCTCCCGGGTCTACGCCATTCTCCTGCCTCAGCCTCCCGAGTAGCTGGGACTACAGGCGCCCGCCACCTCACCCGGCTAGTTTTTTGTATTTTTTAAGTAGAGACGGGGTTTCACCGTATTAGCCAGGCTGGTCTCGATCTCCTGACCTTGTGATCCGCCCGTCTCGGCCTCCCAAAGTGCTGGGATTACAGGCTTGAGCCACCGTGCCCGGCCGATTCTTCCCTCTTTAATTGCAAGGGAGCTACCATTCCCCCCTACCGTAACCATTCCCTCCTGGGAGACAGAAGCTCTGCATACAGCCATACACCTCTGAGATGTGCCTCTAAAGTCGGGTGCTAGGTTTGGCTTCTGAAATCAACTCTGTCACTTGACAACAAAGGTGCACCTTGGCTCATGTCCACAGAAGTGAAAAAAAAACGAGCAATTCCACTAGATACAACTCCGCTCACACTTTCTTTCCCATGACTCATTCTTGTGTTTTTAATGAAGGTGTTCTGCTTTAAGCAGGTCCTCAGTTGAAAAATGTAAGTCTGCAGTTCCTGAACTCATTCGAATTTCACAAGCCATGGGTTTCAGGAGTTTTTCCAGCAAAGAGTCTGCTTTCAGCTTAGAATTGTAAAGAGCTCAGTTCATTCCTTTATATTTGACTTGATCTGCCGAGGACATTAGGTGGACTGTGGCCTCTGGCTTGAGCCTAAGGGGAAATGGTTTCTGTGCTCCACAGCCACCTTTCCAGCCAGGCTCCTCTTTTTTCACCCCCATGCAGGAGGCAGGGTTCCTCCCCTGCCCACCGCCTGCTGTGGGACCAGCAGCCAGCCCCTACCCAGAGCCAAGATCAGCCCTAGAAGTTGCCCAAGGGTAGCTCCTTAGCACCTGGGCAGCAGCTGGCAAGGAGCCAGTGGTGGGCTTGGCCTGGCCAGGAGGTGCCCCTCTCCATGTTGGTGCTCTCAAGCTGGGAGCGTGAGCTATGGGTCCATGCACACAGCTGCCCAAGGAGTTCATTCTTACCAGAGTCTGCATCATGGGCATCAGGCAAAGTCAGGTGCATGCCACTCTGCTTCTTCATGGTGAGGCCCTCACCGAGGCTACCATCCTTTTCCAGGCCTCTAGAAGGCAAAAGAGGGCCAGGGTCCGGTAAGGTAGAGGGCTAGCGTCACAGGGACTGACAGGGAGAATGGGACAGCCTCACTCTAGGCAGGCTCTGGGGCTGTGGGTTCAGTCCCAAAGACAGAGCTGAAGTCACCAATATCACCAGAGAGGCAGAAGGGATCAACATAGGTAGCATGCCACACAGGCTGAGGCCTGGAAACTCTCCCACCCTCCCTACTGTCTTCTCTGAAGTGGGTAAGGTCAGAAGCTCCCCAGGCCAGGGGAAGCAACATCCAGCAGAGTGCCAGGCAGAGAGTGGGGACTGTGGACTGACTGCCAAGGAAAGCCTGGTCTTGACAGGGCACCAGAAGTGCTGCAACCCCCAAACTCCTGTGGAAAAAGGGCCCAGATGCCACCCCCTGCCTCAGGCTTCCATTCCTTGGGCTGCCAGGGTGTCCCCAGAGGAGCCAGCAGAGGCCCCTGGGGTGGCAGATTAAACAGTCATGGAGATCCCAACTTGTCCCCCAACCCCTGTCCCCAATTTCCCAGATCCCTGCTGCTATATTGCTGGCGGGGGGAGGGGTTCCTCTTTTCACAGAGTGGGGGCTGCGGGGAACCAGGAAATAGCCTCCAGCTTAAGCCTGCCGTGGCCATCCCGGGGCACAAGCAGTCCCAGCCAGCACATTCCCACTGCCGAGGAAGCCCACAACCTTTGACCCTGTCAACTGGGGAAACTTAGAGAAGAGAAGCAGAAGGCACAGGAGAGGAGGAGGCAGGGCAAGAAGGTTTCTTTCCTTCAGAGAAGCACCAAGATGATGATCCCACAAAGAATACCAGGGGTGTCCTTGCCATCCTAACTCAGGCTCACATTGGCTTCAGCTTGGGCCTGGGAATTTTAGTGGGCATCAGAGGAAACCATCTATAAAACCACAATGGCTCTGGGCTGATTCCCTTCCTCTCCCACCTCTTCCCATTCCCAGGAGGCACAAAGTGTGGTGCAAAAAAGCCAGAGACAGGCCAGGCATGGTGGCTCATGCCCGTAATCCCAGGACTTTGGGAGGCTGAGGCAGGAGGATCACCTGAGGGCAACAGTTCAACAACAGCTTGAAAAACACAGTGTGACCCCATCCCTACAAAAAATGTTTAAATTAACCAGACATGGTGGTGAGTGCCTATAGTTCCAGCTATTTGGGAGGCTGAGGCAGGAGGATTGCTTAAGCCCAGGTGATAGAGGCTGCAGTGAGCTGTGATCATGCCACTGCACTCCAGCCTGGACAACAGGGCGAGACCCTGTCTCAGAAAAATAAAAACAATACAAAACAAAAAAAGCCAGAAACACTAGGTTGGAATCATGGGCCACCCTTCTCAGCTTTGTGACCCTTGGCAATGCTACTTGACCTTTCTAAGTCTTAGGTTTCTCATCTTGAAAATGATCATGAGAATGTCCATCACACAAGGTGGTCATAGGGAGTAAATGAGACAATGTGGGCAGATCTGGTGCAGGGCTGGCGTGAAGCAGGGCTGGGTGCAGCTTCCCATCCTACTCTTTCTCCCATCCCGTGAAGGGGCCTTTCCTAGGGCTCCAGAAAGAGTCCATCTCCAGGACTACGCTTGGTTCTAGGCCAACATACAGCATACCCTACCTTGAGGAACCTTACAGCCCAGATGGGGAGAAGGGACAGTTCAAGTTGAACAATCAGCAAAAACCCACATGAGAGGGTTGAATGAAACATTTTAGAGGCTGGGTGGTCGGTGGCTCCATGAAGGAGGGGTATCTGGACAGGGCCTGAGGGACAATTAGAACATGAGACCAGCAGTGTGGGGCTGGCCCAAGCAAAGCAGTGGACGGTGTGGCTGATAGTGAAGGTCTGCTAGGCCAGACCTGCAAGCTGTGGTCTTAAACCTTGGCTACCCCAAACTAGATTTTACCCCCAGTGTAGGACAGGGCTATCTGGACCAGAAGCCTGGATCCAATATCCTCCTGGCTTTCCCAGGAGATAGGGAGGATTCTTTTCTGAACTTGGGGCCACAGATCAGAAACCAGGGCTTGTAAAATCTAGTTTGGGGCAGCCAAGGAGAGGTACTTAGGGACTTCCTGTTGTGACAAGCCTGCAGTTCTGCTGCTCCAATGGAGGCACAGGCCAGGTCTTCAATGCTGGGAGACAAGGCTGCAGCTCAGAGGGGTCCCACCACGACTGACCACTTGGAGGAAGAGACAAGCAGTCATCCAGATAAGGATGCAGGAACAGAGCAGCCAGCTCCGGGGCAACCCCCTTGCAGGAGGGGAGCTGGGTTGTGCACCTGCTTGTGTGGCCACAGCCAGTGAGCAGGAGAAAAAGGTCATCGGTATGCAGGTCCCTTTACCCAGAGTGTGGCCCTCGGCCTCATGCATCCAGTTGCCAGGTGGCTTCACATTCCCATTCTGAAAAGTCCTTCAACCCCAGAGTGTCCTTCTGGCAGCTTCCACCCACTGGTCCTGCTCTGCCCTGGTCTCCCAGGCCTGCAAAGTGAGGGCTGACTCTGCCCAAGGTGTTTTACTCCATCAGATTACCCTCCTCTGTAAATTTCACTGTTACAGACGTTCCTCTGGGGAGTCTGGAAGCCTTCTGGGCTCCCAGTCTCTGTGAAAACACAAATACACACTAGGCGGGTGTCCCCTGAGGCCTTGGGGAGATGACACAGCCAGCTATCTCAAAGAAGGACAAGAGGATCAGGAAGAGGCAGGGCCCCTGACCTGCAGGAGGCCCTCTTTCCCTTTGGGCCACATAGGCTAAGCCTAGGAATCCCATTGGGTTTGAGCAAAGACTTTCTGCAGATTCAGCCTGGACATGACTGCCCTGCTCTGGCCCATGAAAGATCCAGATCCCAGGCCAGGGTCTCCAGCAGGAGACAGGAGGTATGAAGAGCGTGGGTGATTAGGGAAGAAGGGGTGGCCCTTCAGGACTCCACCTCCTCCTCCTCTTCTAGCCTCCAAATGGAATGAGGAAAGAAGTGACAGCCTCCATGGGCTGGAACTCAGGAGACCCAGGTTCAAGTCCCAGCACTACCACTTACCAGGCGAGTGATTCTGGTAAGCTATATATAAAGTCTCTGTGTCTGAGTTTCCTCACTGGGCTGGGAATAAAATCTGATAATGCATAAGCTGTAAGCAGCTGAGGTATAAGATAAAGGAACAAGCCCAGCACCCAGCTCCAGCGCTCAAGAATGATTTCTCTTCCTTCTTACCACTCCTGAACTTCAATGTCCTACCCAGGGTCTCTATGTACTTCATAGAGGACTGTCAGGAGGTTCAAATTGGACTACGGATGTGAAAAGCTCCGTGGGCAAGAAGTTCCATGCTTTCATTCAACAGCCTCCCTCTCCTCCCCATCTTGGCAGGCATGGTGGCCACCCAGCTGTGGATTGATGCCTTGGCAACCACCCTCTGGCAACCCAAGAGATAACGACGGCCACTCACCCCAGCTGGGAGAAGCTGTACAGGGTCTGCCACAGCCGCAGCATTTGTCTGCAGGTCACGAGGGCTTCCTCTGGGCCTTTCAGCGCCTGCTCCAGCTTCACCTTGGTGAACATCAGGCTGTGGGGAGGGAGCGGCCATCAGCACACCCCAGCGAGGGCCCACTTTCACTTGAGGATCCTGCCCCACCAGGACGGCCCCACATGCCCACCTCCCCAGCTTGCAGAAGGCAGAGTGTCATGAGGGCGGCAGCCTCTGCCAGGCCCCTGGACCACTTGCTTTCTCTCTGTGCCTCACTTTCTCCCATCTTGGCTGCCAAAGCATGAAGCACCCCATGAAGCATTGTCAGTGCCCACACTGCTGATGCCCCGTGTCCCCTGACCACGTGCCATCCTGCCCATCTCTGAAGCACTGCCCTGTGAGGTCTTGCTCTGTTTGCTCTTCCTACCCACATCCTCCACTAAGCAACGCCCTGTGCCTACTGAATGTGGGACCAGGCTTACACTCACATTCCCCACAGGGCCCAGCCTGGGACCTTGGATAAGAGACCCGTCCAGACAGTGACTTAGAATCCATGAGTGAAGGTAGAGCAAGGAACTGGCAAGGAGGTCCCCTAAGGACAGAGCTCCGCTTCCCACCTTGCCAGCCACAATAGTATAGGTGCCCAAGCAACACCTCCTAAGTGGAACTGCAAAGTTTGCTTCCTGACCCTGGAGATACACAAAGAAGGCGGTGTTATGCTTTATCAAAGGATTCTTTCTTGGATTTCCCAAAATAGCCAGCTCCCCTTACATAATCGATAGGATTAAAGTGACGTGAAATCCTTTTCAATCACCATTTAGGGACAGTTACTGTGCAATGAGAGCAAGCAACTTCAGAATTTCTTTCGACCTGAAAACCTGAAGTCCTCTGAGGTAAGACCAGTGTGGGGAATGGCCCTTAGGATGGCTGAGAAGAAGAGCTGGTCCCACTTGGAGGCAGGACCCCAGGAGGGGTGGCTGGCTCCCTCCCTCTGCCCTGGACACAGCAGGCACAGCCAGAATGCTTCTCACAGGCCAGTCACGACACTTGCTCATCAAGAGCTGGGGTGGAGCCCTGGAGGCCCTGCTGTGACTGGTGTTGGCCCTTCAGATGCTGGGGAGGTCTGGGGGTTCTGGAGGGGTCCAGGCAGTGGTTATATAGCAAAAATTGGAAGTCCAGCCATATTTTCACCTTGGTACTGCCAGCAGTACCAACACACACCAGCTGCCTGGGCAGCCTGCGGAGAGTTTGAACCACTGAGGGCCAGACAGTAGCACCTCCCACTTCTCACCAGTGGTTGAGTAGTGAGGCCCTTTCTTCTCAACACCGCTGAGGAGCAAGACCACGGGACTGTCAGGCCCTGCACTTGAACACTGCCCGGTGGTTCTACCAGCCCGCCCGAGGGTAGCACACAGGCCTGCTCCATCGGAGGGTCCCCACCCAGACTGCGAAGGCTGCAGGCGCCACCTGGCGAGGCCAGGCCTGGCCCTGGCAGCTGCTCCTCTGATCTCTCTCAGTTGGGCCTCTGCCCTGAGACCTGGGCTCCCAGCTTCATAAAGCCCTCTGATGTCCTTATTCTCTGCCTGTCTTTCCACACTTTGTCTCTTAGATTGCAACTTGGTAGAGAATGAAGAGGGTGGAATTTGCCCCAGGATCTTCAGAAGAGGGGATTTCTAGACAAGAATTTTTCTTCCTCACTGCATCCCCCAAATGCCTTTCCTGACCCTGCACACAGGTTGCCCCTCAGATACCAACTCTTCTCTTCATTTTCATCCATCCCAAGCCTGGCTTTAAATCCCACCTCTCTCAATTCTTAGGATGCCCTGCACCCGTCTTGGAACATAACTAAGGACCACCTGGCTTGCCTATCAGGTCCCAAGGGCAGAAACTGGGATCAACCTAGCATGGACTGCACAGACCCGAGTGCACAGTCAGCACAGGACACAGCCCTGAGTAGGAATGACCCCAGTGGGCAACTGCTGGGGACAACTGGTCCTGCCACTGTACTCTCCTTCCCCAGGTTTGCAAAGGATCCAACACTCCACAAGTACCAGGGGCCTCTGCTTTCAGGAATATGGAGAAGAAAACACAATGGCTGCCTTTGAGACAATTAGAGCACTATAAATGACACATTGACCAGAGAATCAAGGGCTGTATTTTTGGATCAGACTCAGTGCAGGGGAAGAAACAGGAAAGGGATCTTACTGGAGCTGGTGTTTGGTGAAAAGCAGGGTGGAGTGGGATTTGGCTGGGAGCTGGGGAGAGAGAAGAGGCTGGGGTGTGGAAGGTGGGGCAGCTGGTTGGAGCAGTAGGTGTCAGTGAGGTGGGAAAGCCCCTCCCTCAGACAGCCAAGTCCCCTGGGCTGGGCTGATTCCTGGGGACAGCTCCCTGGGCAGGCCAGCCCTGCTGCATTCCCCGGGCCCTCTGCAGGCGTTGCCTCTTCAGCACGCTTCTCTCTGCCAGAGCTCCCTTCTCACTTTCTTCATCTTTGAGGGCCGGAATGGGTCTAGGGCAGATGCAACCACACCATGTGCCTGGCAAAGAAGTGGCTGAAAACTGAGCTGGCATCACAGTAAGTTCTACCAAAGGCAGGCTGTACCTTCGCAGCTGCTGACATTCCATTAGCATGAGTGGCCCAGAGCGGATTTTCTCAACCCAACCGCATCCTTTCTGGGCTGGGGCAAGTGCTCCACCAGTCACTCTGGTCTGATCTTTCACTCCAGGATCCTGGGAGGATCCAGATTTGTTCCTGAGATTTCCTCGGGCTGGCAGGTGAGCGCTGCCAGAGGGATTTTCCTCCGCAAAGAGCCCTGCCCCGTGGTCCTCGCCTTCTGTGCCTCTGTGTGGCCTTCACAGCCTTCCTGCTCTGGCTCTACCCTCCCTTCCTGCCATCCTCCCCATGACCTTGGGTGCTGGTACACTGATCACATGGGTATTAGCAGCTCCCTGAGCCTCGGAATAGGCTCCCGGACTCGTCGTGCTGTGCTTGTGCTGTAGCCTCTGCTGAGATCACCCTTCCCCCTCTGATACCCAGCCAGCTCCTAACCAGATGTCACCCTCTGGCTTTCTGTGTCCCCATGGGGGCTGTGCACACCCCCATCCTGATGTCAGGATGTGGTTATCTGCGCCTCTGCTGGCTTGCCTCTAGTTCACTGCAGAACTTTCTCCCACTCCCAACAGGGATCAGCAAACAACTCCACTCCCTCAGAAGAAGCGACTCAGCTGCTCTTCTAAGGAGCACAGGCCCCTCTCCATCCTGTCCACTGCAACAGGTAGCTGCTGCCCACTCACCCACCTATCAATGCCTAGCCCATGTCTTCAGGAAGCAGGAAGCCTGGCGGAGCCCTGGCATGCCGTCAGGGCTGGTGGGTGACATTCTGGGGGCCCTCACAGCCAGGAGGAATCGAAGCTGTGGCCACAGCCTCATCAGAACGCTGTGACTCCTGCGCGAAGCTGAGGGGAGGCTGCTGGCAGTTGGGGCTGGGGATAGAGTAGGCAAGCCTGGGCTCCCCTTCCCCTTGCTTATCTGTCTTATAAACCAACTGAGCTTAAAACACCACTTAAATAAAGGATTCTGAGACTAAAAAAACTATTTCAATCCCACGGCTCCAGCCCTCCTCCAAGATGTCCCTATGTAATCACGCTGTCCTTCTCTGAATGTCTGGCACTGTGTTCCATTAGCACTTAATTACATTATACATATATATATACTTGGGGCTCAGGACACACCACCCTAAAATATGACTATTTGAGACCAGAATATGCCACCCCAAAATATACTTCGGCATATTTTGAGTTAGTTATTCCAAGAAACTGCAGACACAGAAGTAGCTCTGAAAAGCTGCCCTTTTATAAAACAAATTTCCTTTTTTTTTTTTTTTTTTTTAAAGAGACAGGGTCTGGCTCTGCTGCCCAGGCAGAGTGTAGTGACGTGATCATAGCACATTGCAGCCTCGATCTCCTGGGCTCAAGCAATCTTCCTGCCTCAGCCTCCTGAGTAGTTAGGACTAACAGGCATGGGCCACCACACCCAGCTAATTTTTTAATTTTTTGTGAGACAGGGTCTCACTATGTTGCCTAGGCTGGTCTCAAACTCCTGGGCTCAAATGTTTCTCCTGTCTCAACCTCCCAAAGCACTGGGATTACAGGCATGAGCCACACTGCCTGGCCTAGAAACTTCCATCTCTCAGGGAAATCGACATAGTAAAAGTATCTATAAAGAAGAGGGCTGCTCCTGACAACTTCTATCACCTGAGAGATTTTTATCTGCATAACAAGAGAACCTTTATTCATCATCTCCTCTCTGTCACCCTCCTATAACTTGTCTCTGCCACCCATGGGAACCCCAACCCCCTTTTCCTTTCTGTAGCTCCAGATGCTATTAAGCTTCACTCATCTGGTCTTTCTTTGAATCTCATATTCAGTGGGACTTCCGTGCATATGTATATAATTAAATACATTTTTTCTCCCATTAATCTGTCATGTCAATTTAATTCATAGCCCAGTCAAAGCCCTCCTCCCTAGAAGGGTGGAGGGAAATCATTTTCCATTCCCCTACTATGTATATAATCTTTTTTTTGCCACCTAGGCTTAAGAGTTTAATAATAAACTCATATCAAGTTTTTTTTTTTTTTTTTTTTTTTTTTTGAGACGGAGTTTTGCTCTTGTTGCCCAGGCTGGAGTGCAATGGTGCAAACTTGGCTCACTGCAACCTCTGCCTCCCAGGTTCAAGCAATTCTCCTGCCTCAGCCTCCTGAGCAGCTGAGATTACAGGCATGTGCCACCAGGCCTGGCTAATTTTTTGTATTTTAGTAGAGACAGGGTTTCTGCATGTTGGTCAGGCTATTCTTGAACTCCCGACCTCAGGTGATCCACCCGCCTTGGCCTCCCAAAGTGCTGGGATTACAGGTGTGAGCCACTGCACCTGGCATGTCAAGCATTTTTAATGTCAGACATTCTAGAATCAGTGTGCAGCCAGCCTGGCCTATAGATGGTGAAACCGCCGTTTATCTTGTCCTGTGCCTCATCGTGCGTCCCCAACTGCTCTGCAAGTGCCTGCAGGCAGGGCCCCGCTGCCCTTCCCCAGTGCCTGGCGCAGTGCTGAGCACACAGTATCTGCCTAGTCCTGGAGCCTGTTACTTGCTTCCCCATAGCTGCAGTGTGGGCCGGACTCCCACAGCTGACAAGCAGAGTGCTGGCCAATTCCATTCCAAACTGTCCAGAAGCAAAGTTTTCCTCCCTGTGAAAGCAGGACCTGGGGAGGAACAGTGGGCTCCAGATGTGGAAGCTTCTGGCTCCTCCTGACTGGGGTGGGGGTGGAGGGCCTCCATCCCAGGAGACAGTCACTGGGCAAGGCCAAAGAGTATCACTGAGGAGAGTCTCTGATCGAAATGCCTGAATACTGAAATCCAGCAGCTTTCAACATTTATGCCCTGCAATAAGAGCCATTCCAGAAGAGCAACGGTCACAGTACTGTCCTCAAGCCCCACACTGTGTCGTTACTCAAAGTGAATACACACTGGCCCAGGAATCAGAAACTCAAGCCAAAGTCCCAGGTCTGTGGTCACCCAGCTGGGCATGTCACAGGTCCCACACCTGTACAATAGGAGTAAAGTCACCTGTCCCACGAACTCCCACCAGGCTGAACTGTGATGACCTCTCAGTAGCAGCTGCATTCAGCTCTCCAGCACACAGGGAAGGGACTCCTGCTTTGAAGCTGCAGGCCGGCCAGATCCCAAGAAGCAAGTTTCCAGGCCAGGTGCCTCTGAAGGCTCCCAGAAAGCCCCAAGCTTCTTGGCCTGTTCAACTAGGCCCTTCACTCCTAGGACCTAAGACAGGCTTATGACAGGAAGAGGATGAAAGGAGATACATAAAGCTACAGGAACTGGGCTCTGGACAAAGCATCCTCGCTGTGACCCCTCTTGCAAGCATTTTCCTGTTTAAGCTGTAGAAGCCCATGTGAAGTAAACACTGAGGTCTTTTAAGGCCATACGCCCTTGCCATGCCATCGGCATTGAAGGATGATGTGAAAGTGAGTGTTCACTCTGGAAAAGGGGAAGGAGCGTGGGTCAGTGTAAACACTCCAAGTGCTTGGTCACACTGCTGGGGCTAGGGAAGGATGGCTGGGTCCTGAGATGTGACCCATTCCCGGTACTCTCTGCAGGCCCATCCAAGCCATGCGGCACACAGGCCCTGGTCGGGGTGGGGAGCCCAGTGCAGACATAAGCCCTCTCTTCTTTACGTGCTTACGCCCTCATCAGGATGCTGCCAGAGACTTTGGTAGACCACACCGGCCACCCCACACCCAGGCTCAGTGCTCCCTCACCCACCATCCTAACCGCTGGGACCTGCCGACTCCCATGTCATCTGCAAGCGTGATGCAGCATCCAGGGGCACAGAAAGGCACTCAGGTGACCTGACAGAGCCAGCCCCTGCTGAACCATGGGACATCTCAGCCCACGGGGTCTGTATGTCGAGGGCAGCCCTGATTCTGTGGAGGAAGACCGAGACCAGTGAGGCTGGTGTCTCCATTCCCCGTTAGAAAATGGCTGTGCCACAGGCCGCCAGCTTTGCCAATCTCCCCAATCGCTCCAGTGTGGGCTGATGATGGAGGTTCCCAGGAGAATGTTGGCATCTGCCTCCTCTTCCTCCTTTTCTTCCTAGCTGCGCCTCGCCTGCACTCCTAGGGCAGGATCACACTGCTAATTATTTGTTGGAAGGATTAAGACTTGGAGCTATTCCCATGTAAGGCAAAGACAAACAATTTCTTCCCACCGCTATAAAGAGATCTGAGGGTGAGACCCTTAGTATGGCTTTTCCAAAAATGAAAGAAAAAAAAAAAATAGTTATCCTGTAAATACGGGATATTTTTGTGGTGTCTCTGGCTAAGCAAAGCATAGTCCTGGGGTCAGAGGTCATCTCCATCGCCTTACCTGGGGGCACCAATCCTCACCCTTCCTGTGGCCCTGGCTGCTCACCCCAGCACACCACTCTTGGTGGGAGGGGAAGTTGGCAGAGCAGAGCTGGCTGCAGGGAAACACACAGGCTGTGTGGGCAGCAAGCACGACGGGTCCACATTTTTACTTTCATGTTCCTGAAAGTAACTCCCTGTAGTTACTCAGCACCTGCAACGAACACTTGAACAGAGTAACCACCATGTACACGAGGGAGCCACTTCCCAGTTGAGACATGGCCTTTAGCATCAGATGACGTGGGTATACTTCCAGGCCCTGTTGCTTCCTAGAAGTGCCTTCACCTCTGATGGTACCTATTCATTTGCAAGGCAGGACAGTCATGGTACTGCCCAGGAGGGTTGCTGGGAGGAGTAAAGGAAAGAGAGCCTGTGCCTGGCGCATGTCACCCCTCAAGAGAGGTTAGCTGTCATTCTCAGTCATCTTTGCTGTTGTCAGACCTGTCTTCCTGCGAGATCCTTCCTTCATGTGGGCGGGGACTAGGTCCTTCTTATCTTTGTATCCTTGGTGCCTGCTCTCAACAAACTGTTGAAGAACGGAAGAGGAAAGTTGAGTCACAAGGGCTCACCAAGGACTGGAACACTGGGTGTTCCCAGGATCCAAGCAGCTCCAAGGAAGTAAAGCTGCAGGGTGTCCCTGAAACTCTCCATTCTTCTGGGTCCTACTGGTCCCATGTGTGTTCACTGGGCCCTGGGCAGCTCTTCCGGATCCCTCTGGCTCCTGGCCATTCTGGGAACCCTCTGTGTGTTGGGGGTGGGGGTAGAGGCGGTGGCGGGGTGGGCGGGAAGTGGCAGCAGGTGTGGTGAATGCATAGAAAGGGGTATTATCTCTTAAAAGGACAGTAATTAGTAATTGCAGCTGATGGCTGTGCTGAGCTGTTTTAATGAAGAGTTCTATTTTTATAGAAAACACATAATTGAGTGAAAAAGCAGGCTATTCTCTGAGTCAGGAGGCCATGCCTCTGGAAAGTCTAATTCCTTGGCCAGGAGGCCAGAGCCTGTATAGTAAATGGGCCCCAGCCCGGGCTGCACCAAGTTGGACTCAGTGGTGACAAGCAGGGTCCAAGTCTGATGACCAAAGTGTCCCTCCTTGAAGCCATGTGACCTTGGGCAAGTCACAGATCCTCAGTTTCTTTCCTTCCTTTCTTCCTTTCTTTCTTCCTTCCTTCTTCCCCTTCCCCTTCCTTCCTTCCTTCCCTTTTATTTTTTTTTGAGATGGAGTCTCGCTCTGTTGCCCAAGCTGGAGTGCAGTGGCATGATCTCGGCTCACTGCAATCTCCGCCTCCTGGGTTCAGGCGATTCTCCTGCCTCAGCCTCCTGAGTAGCTGGGACAACAGGCATGCGCCACCACATCCCACTAATTGTTTTAAAATTTATTTTTAGTAGAGACGGGGTTTCACTATGTTGGTCACGCTGGTCCAAACTCCTGATCTCAAATGATCCGCCCGCCTTGGCATCCTAAAGTGCTGGGATTATAGGCATGAGCAACAGCGCCAAGCCTAGAGTTTCAGTTTCTTATCTGTAAAATGAGAATGACAGCATCTATTTACCCTGAGGACTGCTGCAGGACATCATGCACATAAAAGGCCCAGCAGGGGCTGGCACTTCAGAAAGTGTTCAATCCAAGTTTGCCCAAACTTTCATTCTCAGTCCCCCAGCCCCCATTACGTGCAGGTGCTTACTTAAGTCCTCTGTTTCCTTATCCATAAAATGGGAATCATGACAATTTCTACCCCTCCTAGGGTGCTGAGAGGATTACAGAGCTAATGCAGCAAGGTGCTCACAGCAGTGCCCGGCAGGAACCAGCACTGGGTGCATCATTGTTATTGAAGCTCTTGGAGTTCAAGTATACCAGGGTGGTCCTGCCAATCAGCCGGCATGGGTTCTAGCCTCTGCTCCACTATTCATCAGCAACGTGATCTTGAGCTATCATCTAACTTTCACATTAGTTTCTTCATCTTCAAAACAGGGGTGCTGTAAAGACCAAAAAACAAAGCAACCAAACCAAAACAACCAAACTGGGTGAGGGGTGTGACAGCACTCTGGCTGTGAGATCCCCAAATCCCCCACATGGTTCTCTTCCTTCCAAAAAACGAAACAGCTCCCACTGTCTAGCAGCTGGAGGGTCCACTGGAGTGTGTTTTGTGCTTAGTGGGGGTTTCCCTACCATGGGGGTTGCAGGCAGAGGAGAGGCCAGTCTCTGCCCCAAAGGTACTTCTAAACTCAGACAAGACATCCAACGCATTAGGAAACACAAGAAGAACAGAATCTACTACTCAATTGAGGGGTTCAGCTTTGAAGTACAGGGGCTCCGGGGACAAAGTGGACCTGAGGGGGTCCTCTGAAGATGGGCAGGAAGGGCAGAAACAAAGGCCTGTAGTGGGAGAGAGGGGCCAGCCTGCCCCTCACCCCCATTCAGGTGTGATCACCCAGACCCTGGCCAGGATGCAGGGGGATGTGCTGAGTGATCTAGGTCTCCCAGATACATGGTCTCTCACCCATGTTAAATCCAACACTGCTCAGGACCTTTTTAAAGAGACAGTTCTGTCACCCAAGCTGGAGTGTAGTGGTGTGATCACAGCTCACTGCAGCCTCAACTTCCTAGGCTCAACTGATCCTCTCACCCCAGCCTCCCAAGTAGTTGGGACTACAGGTGTGTGCCACCACACCTGGCTAATTTTTAAAATTTTTTGTACAGACGAGGTCTTGCTATGTTGCCAGGGTTGTTCTCAAACTCCTAGCTTCAAGTGATCTTCCTGCCTTGGCCTCCCAAAGCCACTGCGCCCAGCCTAGAAGGTATGATTTTTTAAAGGACTCTAACAGGCCTTACCCTCCCTGAAAGGGGGCGGGCCACAGTCAGCCCCGGTTTTATTACCTTCCCAGAGACTAATCCCTAACACAGAAGGGACATTTTTTAGCAGCTCTTCTTAACCCTAAAACTATTTATTTTTCCTTGGGTCTAGAGGATTAGACTGACCCATGTCCTCTAATCTTATAAGGCTCATGATGATCTTCCACCTCTTAATGAATTCATTTAACCTGATCTCACTTTGAAGCTTTAAAAATCAGCAGCCTCAAAATCTTTGGTTTCCTGAAGTTAGCGCCTCCTTACTTCAAAGACTGTCCCTGACCTGGTGAAGGACCCCAGGGCTGCTCTGAGAGCAGCCTGGCCCCACCCTGCAGCTGGCCGCAGGGTCACACAGCATTCTTATCTGTTTCTGGGCTGACACAACTGGCCTTCAGGTCTCGGCTTCCCTCCCTGCAGCTATCTCCAGCTACCCTGAGAGGATCCCCAAACACAAATTCTTGATCTTGAAAGACTTAAATGTAAACCACACAGAGCCTTTTCATGGCCATTCAGGGGTGGAAGAACTTCCCAAAAGAAGACCCTTAGGTCTTCTTACCTTAGGAATAAAGGCAGGTTCCCAGGCAGGGCTGAGACACAAAGAAGCAAATGCCTTGGTCTCTCTGCCCTGTGTCAGACCTCCAGGGACCTAAAGATCTCCCACTGCAAAGGGGAGGTCAGCTCTGCTTCGTGGGCATGGGCCTTCTCCCAGGGGCAAAAAGGCTTTGTCTTGGGGCTGGGCCTCTCCTGCTACAGAGAACCATGTGCCCTGGGCCACAATTCCTGCCTCCAGCCCCTGCTGCAAGCAGGGAAAGCAACAAGTACCAGAAGGAAAGGGTTACCACCACTTTTGAAAACAAGGCCTGAAAATATCTATGTTCCTTCCTTTTTCCTTTCTTTCCTCTCTTCCCCAGACAAACAAAATGACTTGTGTCATCTACGCTAGAAGTCTGAATGCAGGCAGACCACTAACTGGAGAATGATGACCATTATCTTTCACCTATACATGTCACACAGAGCGAGGTCACAGAGGTTCTCACGGGCCAACCCACGAAGGGAAATGTGAATGTCAACTCAGCTTACCTAATGAGGAACTGACCTTTGGGGAAGGATCCGGTGCTGCCAGTGATGATGACCGGCTTAACACTTCCCTCTGCCACATGGCCTGCAAGGCTCCCCCATGGCTGGTGTCCTCCTCAGGGGCTGTGGCAGCCAAACGTGTTTAATGAACCCAGCAAAGTGATAAACTATGTTTGTGTTAATACCTTTGATTCCAGCCCCTCACTGGAGTGTTGCTATGCTAAGCATCCTTTTGATATACTACAAGTCCTTAATAAGAACAATCAAATAAACACGCTGGGTTTAAGTCAGAAATGTTAACAGAAGCCCCGGGACTCATCCCCCTGCTCAGTGGAATGGACCATGAGAAATATATCACATGCACCACCTGAAAAAAACATGAGGTATGCCAGGTAGATCCCAGGGGTGCCCTTGAGCTCCAACGTTAGCCTTAGCTAGAGTCAGCCAAGGTATGGCTCCAGCTAACGCCCGGTTATCAGCTCTAACAGTTTCCAAACAGTCTAGGTTTCCTGAGCAGAAGGCTGTGTGCTTCCATTTGTTTACAGGCACATGCTCTGGCTTGTTGGGAGGCCCATATTGTTCCTGTACTGGGGAGGGTCTCCCGAGCTCTGAAAGCTTCCCCCAGGACTTTCCAAGTCCCCTGAGACCGGTACTGGGTCAGCAGAAACTCCCAAGCGGACCTACCACCACCGACGGAGGTTTGGGGGGTGGGAGGAGGTGGCCTTGCCCACTGTGGAGAGGGGAAGGGGAAATTGTTTGTTCTTCCCTTGACCTATGTACGGCCTGGGCTTTCAAAACCAGCCTGGCAGACTGCCAGACCTGGGACGGGAGCCGTGACTGACAGGCTGGTTATTGGAAAGCTCCCATCATGAGCCGAGGAACTTTGTTTGGTTACTATGGTGACCTTCACTACAAGCGGCCTGACTAAAGCCCAAGGAATTTGTTACCTAAAACCATCGCCCCACGGAGCCCATGGCTTCAGAAAGGACGCTTATCAGTGGCCCGTTCCCCTTCACCCCATATTCCTGCCCCTCCCTGGTAGGGCCTCCCAGCTGCCTCTCATACCCAAAACGAGAAGAAAGGACTCGCACAGGCATCTCCAAGCGTGCACGGGACCTTTCGCATTCCGCGGCTTGGCCCAGAACCCAGGCCTGGATAGGGAGCTGCTGCCCCCTGAAGCCCCCTGCGGGCCTGGCCTCTTGGCCAGGGACAACCCAGCCGGCACATGTGTCCAGGGCTTAGTCAGAAGCCCACAGGATTTCAGGAAGCTGCTTGGGGTGTCTGGTTCCCACCGCGCGAGGTTTATGCTGTCCCTGTGGGGCTGTCTCTGCCTCATCACGTTTTTTGCCTTTTTAAACCCAAGCTCCACTAACTAAAGGTCATCCCACAGCACAGAAATCAAGATCCTCTTCGCTTTGCTTTCTAACCTGAAGTCAGAAAGCTTTTCAAAAGTTCGACTCCACAAAAGCTGGGTTTTCTCCGGGAGCCTAGAGTCTGCCTATATGGGAGTGGTGACTTCTTGTGCAGTCAAGGAGCTCACTAACCTTTCCCCAGAGCTTCCTTCCCTGCCTCTGTCAGGGGCCAGCCTCGGCTGCCTGCGCCTCCTGGCCTATCTGGCCTTCCCCAGGCACTGCCACACTTGGGACCCAGGATACAGCCTGATGCTGTTGGTGGGCAGCCTCCTCTCCCCTCCATACTGCCACCTTTCAAACACGGCTGTCCATCGACTGTGTGCCCTCTCCTGAGTCTCACAATAAACCTCACAAGCCAAGGAAGACAGAGTAGGTGTCCGTCTTTTGGCAGATGAGCAAACAGAGGCAAGGGGAAGAGGAGTGAGTTGCTGCAGATGGCACAGGCCAGTGACAGACATGACTCAAGGGCTGGGACCTCACTGTGGCTCTCACACAAGGACCAGCTCACATGGACAGGGGTCCATTCCCCCACCAGTTTCCTCCCCTGTGGCAGGCCTCCCTGAAAGTGGTGAAACAGGCAAAGCCCATGCCCAGCACGAGCCAGCTTCTGCCATTCCTGAAGCAGGTTCTGGGATCCCATGCACGGATGGCCTCTAACACTGACGGCTGAAAGGAGACGCCTCTAATAGGCTTCAGGCACTGGGACAGCCCTCTATAAGGTGCCTTTAAGTGTCCTGTGGATACAGACCTTGCTGGGGACGATGAGGTCAGGACAAACGGAGTTTGGTTTTTGTTGTTTTGCCGCAGTGATATTTACCAGACCGGTTGTTTAATTAACTGCCTTGGCAACAGCTGGAACCACAAACGGCTTCTCCTCAAATGCAGAGAGCAGCTGAGGAAGCAGGGTGCAGTGTCAATCGAAGAGCAATGACATTTTTCAGTGATCCCTGACCTGTAATGGACTCAGTGACATTTCCTGCTAATCCATGAGTTTCTATGCTCTGAGGTTTCATCTGTGGCGAATAGTATTGACTTACTTACAAAGAGACGATGGTCATACCCTGTGGTCACTCACCATAGTTTGGCGGTAGGTGGATTTCTCGGCCCTACCCCAGCCGTATAGATAGTATTATGTCTCTATAAATGGTATATAGAGACACAATTTTTTTTTTTCTTAAAACAACAGAGATTTATTTTCTTACAATTCTGGAGGCCAAAAGTCCCTGTAATTTTTTTTCCCCCAATTAGTTTTGCAGCCTTTTAGGGCCAGCTGGATCAAAACAGAGCTCCTCAGGATCCTGGAGGTGAGGAGCTCATGGTGGCTCAAGACAAAGAACCTATTGCTGCTTCCCCCCAGCCCCACAGCCCTGCACAAGCAGACTGAGGAAAGTAAGGCACTACTGGGGGCGGGGCCTGCAGATCCCCAAATGCTCCACAGCACACGTACTCTACTGTGAGTGACAGTAGAGTACAGGTTGCAGAAGAACCTTCAGAATCCCTCAGGGCATGGAATGCTTTCCTCTGACCTCAGAGCTGACTCCCTCCTGCAGCCCCTAGGCCCCACCCTCCACAGCTCCTGAAGCCCTTGCAGTTGCTCTGTGATGTCTGCATGGGTGAGTTATTCCCAAGGCAGAGGTTCCTGCCTGCAAACACTGCTCTCCAGGAAGCTCCCTGCAAGCCTTGGGGAAGCACGAGAGACAGGGGTACAGTTACCCTGCACGTTGACAAACAGCAGTCTGCACCAGGGCTCCTCAACCTTTTTTGAGGTCGGGCTCCCTTTGAGAATCTGCTGAAAGCCATTTCCATGGACTCAGACTCGCATGCACAAAATGTCATAGTTCAGGTCCAGGGGTTCTTGGAGACCCAGATGTCCACCCTTGGGCCACCTGGGGGCAGTCACCAACCTCAAGGCAACCCCTGACCAAGGACACTGTCAGTGAGTGGCACACTTCCTGGGGAAGGAGTCAGCACCTGAGTGAGCATGGGAGGAAGGGAAGGGTGGAAAGTGCATGTGTCGAGGCAGGGCAGCAGCGGGGGCACACATACTGCCCACAGGGCAATGGACAGCTTCCTAGCCCAGTCCAAGAGCCTGGGAAGATGAAGGCAGGAGGCACTCCTGGGGTGACGGTCAAGGAAGCTGATGGGAGACAGGGGTGGGTCCCCCACACTGGGCAGACCCCATTTTCTGCCATACCTCACACAGCCTGGGCTGCAGCCAGATTTCCAAAAAAGGGAGTTAGCCTCCCCACAGCAGGCCAGGGGAGCTGCTTTAGCCTGGTAGAAAGCAATCAGTTCAGAAGTCAGCAAGAGATGCTGAGTGGTGAGATGCCAGGTGCTGGGATGGAGGGGCCCCCTCAGCTGGAACTGGGCAGGTGTGAATCACCTTCCTTGGCTCCATCAGAGCAGTGGTGCTCCCACCTGCATCACAGTCTCAGTTTCCAAGTAAGATTTCATTAGGAAATTCTGATGCCGAGCTGAGCCAGGCCTCTTGCTTCTCCTGTGCTCCACAGACCCAGGGTGGACAAAGAGCCCTTTCCTTTCCCCAGCCTAGGATTCTAAGTCTTTCTGCTTGGCCATTTCAGTTTCCGATGAAGCCTAACTGAAGTGGAAACACACACAGGCACGCAGGCCAGCGGCAGTGGGTCAGACCCTGCCAGAGAGGTGTGAGGATGGAGCTGGGATCAAAGTAAGGCACTGGCACTAGGAGTGGGGAACCTACATCTTTTGTGCACTTTCATTAAAAATAAAATGTTTGTACCTCGTATTACTGTACTGTACTTGGGATTAATGAGACAAGGTAACTAATCCCTTGTCCACACACACTGTTTTCTCTGTGTTAGGATTTCCTAAGCTACTGGCCTTTGGGGGTGAAGTGACTGGACTTTTAGTAGTCTCTCTTTTTTTTTTTTTTTTTTTGAGACCGAGTCTCGCTCTGTGGCCCAGGCTAGAGTGCAGTGGTGCGATCTTGGCTCACTGCAACCTCCGCCTCGCGGGTTCAAGTGATTCTCCTGCCTCAGCCTCCTGAGTAGCTGGGATTACAGGCACCTGCCATCACGCCCAGCTAATTTTTGTATTTTTATTAGAGATAGGGTTTCACCACGTTGGCCAGGTTGGTCTTGAACTCCTGACCTCAGGTGATCCACCTGCCTCGGCCTCCCAAAGTGCTGGGATTCAGGCATGAGCCACTGTGCCTGGCCTTTAGTAGTCTCTTGAACGCCGCTGGGGCAAGGCTCAGAATCAGGGCCAGCCACGAACACAAAAGACAGGCTGTGTCGAGTTGGCCATTCTGCTGACACCTGGCTGTGAGCAGCGGGGACCTGCCTAGGCCAGGATGGAGGGGGAATGGGCAGGGCAGGGGTCAGTGTGGACTAGGGGAAGCAGGGCAAGCAGGGCAAGGCTCAGGGGTCTTGGGGCTGCAGACCAGGCTGACCAGCAGGATGAACACCTGTCCTTGGCCTTGGTCACTGGGGCTCCCCTCTTCAGGGAGGCACATTATGGGGTTTATATTTAGGAAACACTGCCACTCCCAAAGCACCTTTCTTTAGCTTTGGGGAGGAGGAAGCCACCAACAGCAGTGCTCGGCATGCTGGCAAAGGCCACGAGCAGAACTATCTGCTGTCGTCTGAAGGAGGCCAAGGGTGCAGGAAAACCTGAACCCACCCCTGTGGTCAGCCCTGCCTCTGATGGGCTGGGGATGGACGGAGGTGAAAGCCCAGTGACGGGAACCTCCCTAGGCTGGGACCACTGAAGCTTCCCTTCATCACCCAGCAATTTTTTCCTAATCCTTTGTGAACCTATTTACACAGCATGAGTCACCTATCAGGGCAGCCAGGACTCTAGCTTCTTCCTTGCTGTCTGCAGGGGACAGCCTTGGGCTGGTTCTAAATCACCTTTCTTCAGGCCCTAAGGTGGAACAGTGGGAAGTGGGTTACTCAGAGGTCCCTTATCTGGGATCACAGGACTCTGAGAAACAAAGCCTGTTACACTCAGTGTCACCTGCCCTTAGGGGCAGAAGGCAGAAATCAAAAGATGACTCCCCCTTCCTCCCCCGACAGAGCAACACATCCTCCCGCCTCAGTTGGCCCAGCACGGCCTTGTTCCCAGTGTCCTGGCTGGGTGGCAGCAGGTCCTCTGCGTCCCACCACCACTTAGGCCGAGTGCAACTTAAACCTTGCTCCAAGAAGTGGGGCATCTGGCTGATACAGTAAATGAGGGAGGTGGGGAGATATGAAGGAGCAGGATCACCTTGGAGGGCCGTAACCCCTGTCTCCAGCCGCCAGCCTAGCTGGTGTTAGAATCCCATCCTTGGCTGGCTGTGTTAGGGCTATGATTAACTTACACAAGTTAGTTTCATTCTGAGGCTCATGCAGAGCCCAGGGCAGGCAGAAGCAGCTCAAACATGTGCATTCAAGCAGTCTCCCTTGTAGCCCATGCAGACCCCACCTCATGGGGGCTGAGGAGCAGCACGTGCACCCTATTCCCCACCAGGCACCTCCTGGTGCAGAGCGCCAGAGCTATCTGCTGACCCCACCTGTCCTCACCCCCCTGTCTCTCTACCAGGGATTGTGCATGCAGCAGGTGCTTACCCCATGTGTGTTGGCTGGCACCATGGCAGGGCAGGTGTGCATGGGCACCTGCTGCAGAGGCCAGCCAGCTCCCCCACTGCCAGAGTGTTCTCAGGGCACTTACTTGAAGTTCTCAGGGTGCTCGGTGATGGCCATGTTGACAACATCCAGGGCATGCTGGTGGTGCTTCTGGGCGGAGAAGAGCAGTGCCAGCAGATGGAGGGCGTGGGCATCATCCTTGCATACCTTCAGGGCCTCCTGCAGCTGCTCCATGGCGCTGGAGATCTGTCGAAGGAACCCACCAGCTTAGTGCCCTTCCCCAGGCACATGCTGCCCTGGGACTCAGAAGCCAGGTGCCAGTCAACAAAGGCACCCACATTCAACTTAAGGGGGCCCCAGGCACTGGGGGCAGGGATGCTGCTGTAAGAAAACACCTGCCCCAGATGGCCTGGCGCGGAGGGGTCTGCTGTCACCCTCAGGAATAAAGAGGAGCAGGTTTGTGGTGTGGCACAAAGGACCAGGGCAGCCACCAGGAAGTACTTCCTAAATGGGAGGAGTGGGAGCCGCAGGGCAAGGCAGCCACGTGTGGAAACGTCACCCTGGAGTTCTACTGATGTGTCAGGAGACCCTGCTTTCCAGGAGGAGATGATGCAAACGGGGTGCTCCAGGTAGGGGGTGCAGCTTGACCACAGGAAGGGAAGTATGCAGAGGCAAGTGCCTAGAAGACGGGGAGACTGGCCTCTAACATGGGCACAGTGGGAATCTGGGACTAGAATCCAGATTCTAGTCTTGTGTTTTATTTTCAATTCAACAAATATTTATTAAGCCTGGTTCTGGACAGGTGGGATGAGGCCAGATTATGCAGGGTCAGGAGAGCCATACTCTAAGGGTCTGGATTTGGATGTGGCCTCAGGAAAGCCTTTCCTTCATGTGGTGGGGAGACCAGGGGTCACCACAGGTCCCAACTTTCACTGGCTTGAGTTTTCTGCCTCCCTTCTCTGAGCACTGCATGAAAGAGGGCAGGCCCCAGCTGTTCCAGTAGCCCAGTCAGTGAGCCCAGGAGGGGCTGGTGCAGCATGGAAGGGCACCTTCTACTGCTCCCGCCAACCCCGCAGGCAGGACTCCAATGTTCTACTGGATCTGGCTGCAGAGGGCATGGATGATTTGCAGCTGTGGCCAGGGCCCCACCTGCAAGTGGTAACAGGGTTTCGGGGTCAGTCGGTGCCCCAGTACATCCTATGGGGACTATTTCAGGGCTGAGACCACACACCTGCTTGGCTGCCTGCCACCCTGCCAGGATGGGTCTCTGCCCATAGCTGGACTTATGGGAGGATGTGGAAGGTTCAAGGAGCCCTTTCCTAAAGAGACCATTCTCAGCATAACACAACATCCCCAGGATGGGCCCTAAGAGTCCCGTGGATGCAAGAGACACCTGAGGCCCCTCTCCTTGCCTCCGATTCTACGTCCCCAGACCCATCTACATTCAGCTGTGGAGGTTACTACCCTCAGAGAAAAAGCTCCCCGCCCCATGGGCCCTGGCCTGTGCATCCCTGACAGGGTCTGGGGAATGTTTCCATAAGCATTAAGGAGAAAAAAGAATTCTGGCAGTTACCAACATAAACTCTCTTCTTCAAAAGAGGTTGGCCAGTCCTGGTGACTGCAGCAGCCCCTTACACAGTCCCATTTGACCTCTGAGGTGGCCCGCTGTCCCCCTTATGTCATCTCCTCGTTCTCTACAAAACACCCCATAGTCCCTGGCCCCTGCACCCTGCTGGGCACCCCTGCGCCATGCCCTGCCTGGGGCAGCCCCCACCTGCTGCCTATCATCTGAGCTGATTGATCCTGCTCATTTTGGCCAGTGGAGGGGTCCTGTATTTGTGAATACACAAGAGCTGGGTTCTAGAGTTGGCGCTGCCGCTCACTCGCCTTTGTCCCTGGTTCTCTCTGAATTCAGTTCCCTTATCTGCAAATTAGGCATATGCTTTTCCACAGAAGGGTACAAAGAGCTAATGTACGTGCAAAAATGCTATCTTCTATCCCTTCCATTCTTTTCACACAGCAGAGCAAGTTAGCAGCAGAGCGAGTTAGCAGCAGAGCGAGTTAGCAGCAGAGCAGGCACTCTCAGATGGGGGTCCTGACTCCGGGCCAAGTGCTCTTGTGTGAGCTATGCAGGCTGCTAAGCCTGTGTTTGGTGAGTGACGGGCCTGGCCTCAAAGCTGTCCCAGGTCAAGGCCAGCCCTCCTTGTGCTGTGGGTCCAGGGGCATGGCAGGGCCCAGCTGGCCATCTCCTCCTCATCTCTGACTCCTAGTACTTTCAACCTGGCCTGACTCCCCAGAATGCAGGGAATCCTCTCCCCCACATACTGCTGTTTCACTGAGCAGCACCCTTAGCTTGAGGCTCTGCACCCTGTAGAAAGGCTGTGACCAGGTCTGGAGAGAGAGGTTTGGGAGAGAAACTTGCGGCAGGCTGGAAGGTGGAGGGCCGGGAACGCCTGGCCCTGGGATAGAGAATCTGCCAGCTACATACCCATGGCTGAGACCCTCTGCTCTGAACATGTTCATGCGGTGATGTGGAAAGAACCTGATGTGTGGCTGACAGATAAACACCCTCTCCTGCTCTGAGGCTCTGGGGTCAGGTTGGGGTGTGGCTCCCAGCTTTGCCACTTCCCAGCTGGTATCTTAGGGCAAGAAGACTCACCTCTCTAAGCTGCAGTTTCTCTGCTACAAAATGAGGATAATGGTTAAACCTATTTCAGTGTCCATGGAGATGAGACACTATAAAAAATGCCTTGCAAAGTACTGGCGGAACAAACACTTCTGAAGTGTGAGTTTCCCTCTTCAAGCCCCAAAGCCAGAAAACTAAGGAAGAGGAAAGACCCTTCCTTCCAGCCTGAAGGCACTTGTTCCTCCGTGCTCTCAGGCCTGGGAGCTGCGTTAGCTCCTGTGACTCTCTCCATGTCAGGGCTCCATCCCTGCAGGAACCTCATGAGTCTCTTTTTAAGAGTCCTGCTTCTTGCCAAACCTCAAACCCAGCCTTCTGCCCTTCTCGTGGTGCCTTGGGTCCCCAGTCTGCCTGGCTTTTGTGTTGGTCTCCAGCCTGGCCTCTGTGCAGGCTGTGGGCACCAATGCCAGGCCCAGAGTTCTCCCCTGGGCACCTTACTTTGTGGATAGGTCAAGGAGCATATGAGGAGGACGCTAAGATCACTGGGGCCACTGGCTCGGCTTGTTGGTGGCCCTAAGGCTGCTCCTGTGCTGGTGACTCTGCCAGAGCAGACCCGACTATCCTGGGCTACGTATCCAAATCCATAGCCATCACTGTGCCGGCCAGCCAGACGTGCTCTGCGCAGGATGGGCCGGCTGGGGGCCTCAGAGACCCAGGCAGGCTAGGACTGTCCATTCAGGGAGTTCTTGAGTTCTCAACTCCCTGAGGCTGCCAAAATGAGGTCTCCAAGGAAACTGGGCGCTAGGCTCCACTGGCCTGGCCCGCCATCTCTCTAAGAGGATGGATGCTATTCATTAGAGAGGGGTCAGTAATTGAACAGGTCAAAAAATGCATCACCAAAGGTTTATCATTCCCTTGGTTAGCAAGAAAAACACTGGTTCTTTTACAGAGAACTAAAAATAAAGTGGTGTCAGGTGTCTTTCTGTTGGCGTTCCTAGGAGTGGAGGGATGCTCCCGGAGGGGCACAGAGGTACCCCGTGCCTGTCCAGGACCTGGGGTCAGGAGTGAGGAGTGGGGACAGGGTGGGGGCGCAGCCTAGAGGTGGAGGAGGATGGAGGGAGTCACAGGGGGAGGAGTGGTACAAGAGGAAGGGAGCGAAGCTGCCAACGACAGCGGAAACAACAGCCGGAATGGCATCAGGGCTGTTGGGGAGAAAATGATTGAGACAGAAGGACCTGGAGAGGGAGACAGAATGCCTCAGAAACAGAGTGACAATTCAGGTCAGGACAGACACAGGTGCCGGAATAAGGGTCTAGGCATAGGGTGACAGGGAGGGGGTCCCAGTACTGAGAGTAACTGTGATGAGAGGAGGAGTCAGGCTGACGCAAGGCAGAGCCTGGCTTGCCCCAGAGGCAGGAGGAACGCAGCTCACCAAGCTGACCATAAGACTAAGCCCCAGCCGGTGAGCACGCTCCCAGGGCCCCATCTCCAAAAGGGTCAGGGGAGCGGGGTACCTAGACCCCGTGGGCTGTGGATCAGAGGCCTGGGTTCTATGCTGGCTTGGCCTCAGTGGTGTCCTCAGGTGAAAAATGGGACTGCTGTGGCCTGCCTCCTCAGAAGGTAGGGCTTCCCCAGGCTGGTATGGGGGACACAGCAGCACCCCCAGCAGGCAGGGCTGCCCTCCACCTGACAGCAAGTACATGGGCTTCTGTGGGCTTCCCTCCACCAGCCTGGAGCTCAGCCCATTTCCTGGGTGACGCAGGCGAGAAGACCGCACTGTGGGAGCCAAAGGCTTGTCTGCAATCCCTGGGCACTCAGGTGGGGGGCATCAGTAGGCATCAGGGTCAAGTCACCTGAGAGGTCCTGTTTTAGAGGCTGTGTGTGTGTGCCCAGAGTACCAGCCTGCAGGCTGAGATGCCACGGGAAATAAAGGAGGCTCTGAAGGACCTGAGGTGGGGAGTCCTGGACACACCAACATTCTCTCAGCACCCTTGGGGAAAAGGCGGGTCTGCCTGCAGAGTCATAGTGGGGGTGGTCCTGGAGCCAGCAGTGAACAGACAGGAGGCCCCTATGGGGCCCCAGAGGTCAAGGCCTGATGGTGGTGTCCACACAGTGAAGGAGTAGCTTGGAGGTCACAGAGAAAGCCCATCCTGCAATAGCTCCATGAACCCACCACTTTATCCCCAAGACACTTGGGGAAAAGGCAGTGGAAGGCGAGGATACAAACAAATGAGTGACAGGTGGTCACTCATCGGCATCTCAGGCCACTGAAATGTCGTAGGGGGAGTGAAGGCGGAGAACACGCCCTTCCTGTGTATCTGCCACGGCTTTACCCACATTACCTGACCTCATCCTCACTGGGACCCTCTGATGAGGGCTCAAAGGGCTTACATGACAGATAAGGAAACAAGCTCAGGGAGGTGAAGTCACTTGCAGAGGGTCACACAGATGGTAAGCTGGGTTTCCAGGAGAAGATCAGCATCCCCGGGGACCCGGGGGTTAGGAACAGGGACAACCTACCTGTCGGACGAGGGCCAGCTGCAGCGAGACATAGAGGATGACCTGGGGGTCACCGGGTGCCAGCTGCTGAGCCCTGTATGGGGAGAGGGAGTGACAAGTCAGGCACCAGGGCAGAGAAGCTGGCCCCGCTGCTCTGAGCATCTGCCAGGAAATCCCTGTAAGGGCTCGGGGTGGTGGGAGGGGTGGGTGGGTTTAGTGGGAGGGGTGGCTGGGGAGGAGCTAGAAGGAGGCGAATGCCATTTTGAGCCCCTGTTACATATAGGATACTGTGCAAGGTGCTTTTCCTGCTTTATCTCCTGTAATTACTACAACAGCAACGGGTTACTATTCCCATTTTAGACCCCTGAGCCCTGGGAGAGCAGGAACTGAGCCTGGTGGCTGCTGGAGCTCCCCCCCAGAGCTGAGGGCAGGGCTTGGCTGCCCGCCCAACCCCAAACGAATATCCCTGCTTGCTGTGTGCAGTTTCCTCATCTGTAAAATGGAGATAGAAATGTTTGTTCTGCTCAGATCAGAGCGTCCAACGAGGTAAAGCTTGTGAATGTGCCACCAAAGGCAAGAGGGGTCTCTGCTGCAGGTGGGAGCCTACTCACCTCTCCAGTGTCTGCAGTGCCTTCCGGTGCAATTCATCTTGCTTGGACTTCAGGGTGGCTGCAGGGGACAGGACAGAGACTGAGCCATCAGGGGTCACTGAAGGGTGCCGGCCCAGCCCTGCACCATCCTCAAAGCACACAGCTCTGCAGATAAAGGCCCCACCAGGGCCCCATCTGGCAAACCTCAAACTCTGGCAGCCTGGGCCAATGTCCTGGCCTCTAGCACATTCCTTGGCATGCCAGTTGCTTCTACTGCATTGCATTCTCCACCACCTGAACCACCTTAACCCTTTCAAAGGCCGATGCCTACAAGCGTTCCACAACATGGGCATCCCACTCAGGAGGCCCAAATCTTGAGAGAGAGGCTACCACCTCTGCCTGGCCACATACCTTTCTAGGATTCCTGGCCCACTAGGAAGTTTGAACCCAAACCAGGCACCTTTCTGGTAAACTGCATCCTATTTTAAATGCAGCAGGGCAGGTGTTCTTAGCCTTGGCTGCACACTTAACTCACTACCCAGGAAGCTTTAACATGACTGTATCCAGGCCCCTCCCAAACCTGATCAGAATCCCACTGGCGAGGACCAAGCATTGACAGTTGTCAGAGCTCCCCAGATTCGAAAGCTTAGACAACAACCACTATTTGTAGAGTTAAAGGCACAAGGAGGGTTCTTGCTCAAAGTAGACTTTGACAAAGGGGCTGATGACTTCCTCACTTGACCAGCATGTGCAGACCCAGGTGTTCCTTATGTAGGGCTCATTTATACCTGATGTCACCATAACTGCCGCTCCCAGCAACTGGCGTTTGGGGGAGGTGGGCATGGGCTGATTACTATTCCAGGTTTGGTCTGGGTGGTGGCCCGTCACTCCCCATCCCTCAAGCAAGCTACCAGGAGATGAAAGTAGGTGGCTGCCTGATAGACGGGGTGAGACACATGGCTGAGCTGGCAGGGTTGTCGAGAGAAGGCCAGGTGTGGGGCAGGAAGGAGCAGAATCCATTAGCCGAGCACAAGTAGTTATTAAGCACCTGCTGTGTACCCAGCCCTATGCCATGTATTGAGGAGGATTTAAAAGGCTCCAGAAGGTCATAGCAGTGCTGAGGGTAAGGGCAGGCTTATGAGAACCAGAATGGAGACACTGTGCGGCGGAAGGCTGATGGCGCATTACAGACGGGAAGCAGGAGTTCCACAGAGAAGATCAGTATGGGCTTTGCTGGAGCTGGGGCTGGGCCTTGAGGGGTGGGAGGAACTGGGTCCATGAAGAGGGGAGAGGAAGGCATGTTTGAGGGTGGCGACAGTCCGGGCGAAACAGTGGAAATGGGTCGGAGGGGCGTGAGTGTCTGTATGCATGTGTGTGTGTGTGTACACACATGGGCATCTGTCCCAGAGGAGTGCAGGGTGCCTATGGAGGCATGGCCTGAGGGGATGGGTGCTGGTAGGACAAGATACCTCCGAGGCAGTTAGGAAGCCTGAGCCATCCCCAAGCAGCAGCCTCCTGGGGCCTGGCACTCACCGTCGGTGGCCTGCAGGCTATAGGTGAGACCCAGCGCCAGGTAGCCCTTGGGGAGGAATTCCCCGGCTTCCTCTCCGAGGCTGATCACCATCATGGCAAAGCGCTCTGCTTCCTCCAGCTGCAAAGAGGAGAAACAGAGGTCATGGGGGTGGGGTTGGAGTTTCCTCTACCGGTGAGTGGCTCCCTGGACCTGTTCCCGAAACAGAAGCTTGTGCTCAAGGTCACAGCTCGAAGAGGGGCAGTGGCTTCTCTCTCCCTGGAGGTAGGAAGTGACGTATCTCACAGGGAGAAGTTTCCCTTGCCCCAGAGATCCCAGCTCCCCAGAGCTTGTTCTGCTGAGAGCATGAACCCAAGACCAGGCCAGTCTAGGCCAGCTCCTTTCCTCCCATGGCCTCTGTAGGGGCCTGTGTCTGTGCCTGTCCTGCTCGGCAGAGAGGGAAGCCAGGGCGGGGGCAGGCAGCGGTCTGGGGCTGGGCCTCAGGAACACGTGTCTTGCTGGATGTCACCAGCCCCATGGAGCAGGCAGGCAGCCACTGTGGCCCCGTCCATGAGCTCGCTCCCTCTCTGAGACAAGGAGCTCAAACTTTCAGGGGAAAAAGGCCTGGGGCTGTTTTTGTCCTGGGAGCAGGAGGGACTGTTCCAGTTGGAAATGGACCAACCGGTATGGGTCACATGTGCACACATCATCACACATGACATGGGACACAAAGAGAGGGGCATACACAAGGCGGGCCTGGGGACACTCTGGGTCCCCACAGGAGTCAGGCCAGTTTAGGGGGTAGGGGAATGCCAGGGCCTTGGTCATGCCCACTCACGGCACACATGCCTCCAAAAAAGGCCCCCTTCCTCCCATCCAACCCAGGAAATGGCATGCCTGGTATAGTAGTGTGCCCAAGTTCATGTCACTGAAAATGCCAGTTTCCAGAGAGGGCAGGGATGCTTCCTCTGTCACTAAGACTGGTGCTGACCCACAGCAAGGGACTGAATGCCATATGCAAACCCTTCAGGGCCACCCAGACATCAAAGCCCCCAGCCATGGGCATCTCTCCTGGCCAGAGGCTCACAGAGTCATGAGACCAGGGAATGAGATTCAAACCCAAGTTGGCTCCTGGCCCCAAAGCCAGCGCTGCCCCTGCCTGGCCCCCATCCCTGCTCAGGCCCATCCCCCTAGCAGGAGATGGGCAGCTCTGGGTATCTTGGCGCCTGACCGCTGGCCACAGCTAGAAGAGGGGCAGTGGATTCTCTCTCCTTGGAGTTAGGAACTGAGATCATGAGACAGAGGCTATTAGCCAGGGTCAGCTATGTGCAAACTGGAAGAGCACAGGGGAGAAAACACCACCAAGGCACAGAGAAGCCGAGGAAGCTGCATGATGGCCTGGAGGGAGATGGTGGGAGAGGCTGTCTGCCCATCATGCCCGACTCAGCTGACCACAGCAGCCCTCCAGCCACCTCGTGGGCGAGCTCAAGCTGCCAGTCTGGGCAGTGGGCTGCTTCCAGATTGCTGGGTTGGCCACTGGAAGGATGAAGGTGTCTGGGGAGCTGGGTTTCTGCCTTTGGCACCAATAGGCCCGAGAACCCAGGGTTCATGGAAGGCCATAGTTGGAGAAACCCCACAGCTGTCTACAGCTCAGCCTCAGCCGGCCAGGTGGACCCAAGGCTATAGATGCTAAGATCTGTCTCCTGGGCCACGCAGCAGCAGGACTCAGGAGGGCTGCCGGGGCCTGAAGCCAGAGCCACATGGTGAGAAGAGCACTGGAAGACAAGCCCTAGACAGGCTCCAGTCCTGGCTCAGCACCTGACAGCTGTGGGGCTTGAAGAACACACTCAGTTTCTGTGTCTCAAGGTCCTCATCTGCAGAATGGCAGGTTGGACCCCTGCTCCTCCCTCCTCCCCAGAGCCCTCCACTGAGGCTTCTGTAGCACCAGGCCCTGTGCTAGGCCTGGTTGAGGAGCTGGCAGGACCAGGTGGCCCCTAGTTAAGGCCCCACTGTGTGGTGCTGACGTAGGGCTGTTGGAACTCCAAGAGCTTATCACATGGCTGTAGTTACCCCAGGAGGTGGCAGAGGTAGAACAGGAGGCAACAAGGGAGGGGAAAGTAAGCAAATAGCACCCTCTTTCTTTCCTAATATACCCCTGGCTGATGAGGCTCATCTCACACACTATCTCAGGCATTATGAGGCTCCATTCAAACAGAACAAGCTTTCTTATAAACACCAAGCACAAGTTATAAAAAGAATCCAGACACCTGCTGCACTCCATGAATACATATTCTTCCCATGGCCATGTCCTTCTGCTCAGCAGATGCCAGCAGCTTCAGCTCCTGCAACCCATGCAGCGAGGGTACCAGGAACACAGCTCAGCAAATACTGGCAAAGTATCTGTTCTCCAGTTCATATACATCATATTCTGGATTAAAAGCGCTCATCACCCTTTAGCTTTACAAAGTGAAGACATACATCCTTAGTGTGTCCAATTTGTGATCCACTCTGACCCCGAGATTAGTAGCATTCCTTCTCCAGTACTTGCCAGCATTGTCCACGTAGTTTAAAACTGTCTCTAAGCATGGTGTCAGCATTTGCCTCAAATCAAAATCCCAAGGCTTAATGTACCATCTCCCTATATGGCCAACATAATTTAATTTCTTTTTGTTTTTTTAAACAGAAAATGGTGTCTCACTATGTTGCCCAGGCTGGTCTTGAACTCCTGGGCTCAAGCAATCCTCCTGTCTCGGCCTCCTAAAGTGCTAGGATTACAGGTGTGACCCACCACATCTGGCCACAATTTTGATTTCTATTACCATACCACAAGGCAGGCTTTTTGCATGCAGAGTCACAGCAGTGATTAGAAAGGAAAAAAAGTATGATCAATTCCATTAAGTATGACAATATATAATACAATAGCACACAGTATTAATATACATGGGTACTGTAGCTGGCAAAAGGGAAGAATAATGTCACAAGAGTGGAAATCCAAAAGCCCTTGAGAATTTGACTCTGCCACCTCTGTTTTGAGATACTATAAGCCCACCCAACTCTGGAATCAGCCCCACATCCATGAGTAGGTGCTTCATGCAAAGAGGCAGGGCAGCCTAGCGGCTAAGAACACAAGCTCTGGGGCCAACTACCCTGGTCCAAATCCTGGCTGGTCACTTGCTAACCTTGGGCAAGTCACTTTGTTTTGTTGTGCTTGCCTCTCTCTTCTGTAAAATGGGGATAACAACAGTGTCTCTCCCTGGATGAGGTGCTGGGAGGACAGGATGAGATAAGACAGGGCAACGCTCACAGCAGTGCTTAAAAAAATATTAACTATTATTAATAGTTGTAACTCATATATCTTTATATTTACATATGTAGATATATAACTGTATATTTCATACGATATCTCTACACTTTCTTTTATATATATAAGCTTTAATATAATAATATAAGCTTTTTTTTTTGAGATGGAGTCTCACTCTGTAGCCCAAGCTGGAGTGCAGTGGTGCAACCTTGGCTCATTGCAACCTTCGCCTCTGGGGTTCAAGTGGTTCTCCTGCCTCAGCCTCCCAAGTAGCTGGAACTAGAGGCACACACCACCATACCAGTTAATTTTTTTGTATTTTTAGTAGAGACAAGGTTTCACCATGTTTCCCTGGGTGGTCTCGAACTTCTGAGCTCAGGTGATCCACCCGCATTGGTCTCCAAAAGTGCTGGGATTACAGGCATTTACAGGCATGAGTCAACGCGCCCAGCCAGCTTTTTTTTTTTTTTTTTTTGAGACAGACTCTCACTCTGTCACCCAGTAGGCTGGAGTACAGTGGTGTGATCTCAGCTCAATGCAACCTCTGCCTCCCAGGTTCAAGTGATTTTTGTGTCTCAGCTTCCTGAGTAGCTGGGATTACTGGTATGTGCCACCATGCCCACCTAATTTTTGTACTGTTTGTAGAGATTGGGTTTCGCCATGTTGGCCAGGCTGGTCTCGAACTCCTGACCTCAAGTGAGCCACCTGCCTTGGCCTCCCAAAGTGCTAGGATTACAGGAGTGAGCTACTGCACCTAACCAGGCTCATATATATATCTATATATATCTCGATATATATAGATATAGATATACATATATATGTATATCAATTACAATACTCATATATACTTATATATGTATACACACACACACATATTTTGTATATGTATTATACAATTTGTTTAATCTTCCAGGGTTTTAAATCTCAGCCTAAATCTCAGATGGCAAGTGTCATCTGAGTATAGTCCTGGTTCCTCATAGCTACATGATCTGACAAATTGGGAAGTGGCATCAAAGACCCTCTGGAAGCCAGAGAGTAGACATTACTGTCTGCCTTTTGTCTCTCAGCCAGATCCTCAGCCACCGACAAGGAGTGACTCTACATGTGGATAAGTTGGCACCTCCGCAGCCCCACACAGTCCACTATACTGAGCTGGTCGAGCTTTCCATCCCCTATCCAGGGTCCACTCACCCCACTGGGTAATACACTGGAGTATTTCCTGTCTTATTCTCTGATAATCTATAGTTTATTTCAAGGTTTTATTTTATTTTTGAGATGGGGTCTCGCTCTGTAGCCCAGGCTGGAGTGCAGTGGCATGGTCATGGCTCACTGCAGCCTTGACCTCCTGAGCTCAAGTGATCTTCCCACCTCAGCCTCCCAAGTAGCGGGGAGGCTGCACCATCACACCAGGCTGATTTTTAACTTTTTAATTTTTATTTTGTTATTTTTATTTTTTGTAGAGAGGGAGCAGGGTGGGTCTCACTATGTGGTCCAGGCTGGTCTGGAACTCCTGGGCTCAAGCGATCCTCCCTGCTTGGCCTCCCAAAATGTTGAGATGATAGGCACGAGCTACCACACCAGTCTCAAAAATTTTTTTTCTTTTCTTTTTTTTTTTGAGATAGTGTCGCTCTTGTTGCCCAGGCTGGGGAGCAGTGGCACGATCTCGGCTCACTGCATCTTCCAACTCCTGGGTTGAAGCGATTCTCCTGCCTCAGCTTTCCGAGTCACTGGGATTACAGGTGCCTGCCACCACGCCTGGCTAGTTTTTGTTATTTTTAGTAGAGATGGGGTTTTGCCATGTTAGCCAGGCTGGTCCCGAACTCCTGATCTCAGGCAATCCACCCACCTTGGCCTCCTAAAGTGCTGGGATTACAGGTGTGAACCACCTCGCCTGGCCTCAAATTCTCTTTTTTTTGTTTTAAGAGTCCTATTTCACAACCCACGAATGGGCTCCACCTGCGATCCAGAAACATTGCTCTAATCAGATGGCTGCGGAGTGGTCCAGCGCCGGCCCTTCTGCTCTACTCCAGTCGTCTTCCTCCCTGCCTAGCACCTCATGTGCCCTTTCCTGTCTCCAGACACTTCCTCCTTGTGGCCTCCAAGTTAACAGCTGGTGGCTCTGTAGTCCAGGCTGCTGCTTCTGCAGCAAGCTCAGGTTACAGCACCGGGCCCTCCTTGCTCATCAAAATACTTCTAGGGTGAGGAGTTTCCAGAGTTCTCTTCAACCTTCCTTCTCCCAATGATACACTGCTCTTGAATGACTTCTTTATCTAGGGCAGCCATGGAACCTCGCCATTAAAACCCAGGTGAAGATCTTTCCCCGCCTTCTCATCTGCAATTCTACAGTGATGAAGGCCTCCCCTGGCATTTTCACAGCACCACAGCTACCTGATGGCATCTGTGTTTCACAGCAGAAGGCGCAGAGGCAGAGGGAGCTGAGCTGAAGCGACCTACCCAAGGTCACCTGTCTAGGAAGTAGCAGAGCTGTGTTTCCAACCCCAGTCTCCCGATGCTGATTCACAGCCCTCTGTAGGTTTTCATGTTTCTCCTCTCTGACCCTCTGGAAAAAGGATGCATCGAAGGACATAATGTTTTGCTCCTTTGTTTTTGTGTTACATAAGTAAGGAAAAATTTCCTGTGACTTTACAAGTTTCTCTGTCTCTCCAGTGTCTTGAATTTGGTCCCTACACAGACTGGCCTCTTGCTCACACACTCTGCTAATTCACAGGACTGCCTTCCATTTCAAGGGTTACCTCACCTTGCAGTGAGCCAAAGAGGTTTACCCTGGAAATCTTCACCCTCGTTCCTCTCTTTCTGGGAACTAGAGAAAGTTCATTTCTGAGCCTGCAGAGTTTTTAAGAGCACCTCCAGTTTCTCCTTAGCTCCTTCCCACAGAGCCCGGAACCTGCTGTTAGCTGCTCTGGTGAAAAATCCCCTTTTTTTCTCCCTGGGAGGAGTAGGCACTCTTCCAATTTCTACAAGCTGGTGGCAGGAGGGCTGGCATTCTCTCTCCCCTGCCTCATCAACACTTAATCCATCTTCCTGGCTCTACCCACCCCTGAATTTGAAAAATGAAGTCAAAAACATAAAGGCGCATCCTTTCTGTGTGCCTGCTATTTTCAAGGGGCTACAATAGTGATAGCTACCATTCAGGTACCCGCAGCGTGCTAAGTGGGGGCACTCTTCATGTCATCTCTGATACTCACAGCTACCCTATAACAGTGGACATGATTGTTTCCAGGCTACAGATGAGGAAACTGAAGCACAGACAGGGTAAATTACTCCCTCAAAGTCACACAGTTAGTAAGTGGGAGTACATGGGTAGGCAGAGATTTGAACTCTACCATCTCTGCCTCCAAAGCCTATGCACTTTTCCACTATCCCCTGCTGCCTTCCTCAGGAAGGAGGTGAGAGATGGCATCAGAGACCCTTCCAATGATGAGCATGCCCTGTTTCCATTTTGCAACTCCTCTCCTGTCTGTGTGACACCACACATGCATAGCCTATCCTCTTTGCCTCCTGTAAAGGTTTCAACTTTTTAAGTTAAATGAATTCAGATACAAAAAAATATTTACATCTCTCTTTCCTTCTGCTGCAAATATAGGGACCCCGGCAGGAGGCTGGGCATGCCAAGGCAGGAGGCTGCCATGCAGGCCTCTCTGATTTCAGTTCTGGCATCACTGAGTCAGAGCCTGGGAAGCCCTCCCTCACCAAGGGGAGCTTCAGGCTAAGCCGCAGGGTCAATGCTCTCCCATTCCAAACTCAACCCTGTTCAGCTACTCCCACCCTGGTGTAAACCCCCGAATCAGCCAGCCAGCACGTGACCATGCACGTCTCTCTGCCTGCCACAATCTCCAAGAGACAACCTTGCTCTCAGACCCAGACCGGGTGTGGGGTATCCAACAGTGGCTCTGGGCATGAGGACAGGACGTGGGAACAGCAGGTGCTCCGCCTCTGGGCACGTGGCCACCCAGTCCAGCTTCACCCAGCACAACTCGTTTTTCAAATGTCCTAGTTTCAGCCTCCCTTCCTGCAACCCAGGCCAAATTGTCCACCCCCAGATTTCTGTCCCCTGCTCATGGGGCTTGGCGGGGCCTGCTGGGGGCTGACGTGAGCCAGAATAACTGCAAAGGCAGGAGACGAAGGGGGTGTGAGCCGCCTTTTGGGATCTGTGCCCCGTCTCATGCACAAACACCCCCTGCCTGCCAGGCAGACCCATTCTTTTCACTGTGGGCCTCGGGAACAGAGAGTACAGGGCTGACCCTGTTTGTAAAACTAGGGATGGTGAGGCAGGAATCCAGCAGAAGGATGGGGCCAGTTTCCAGTCCTCGAGAAGGGGCTCAAACACGAAATTTGTGGGGAGCTTGTTGCCTCCCTTCTCAGAACCCTTGGATACCCCACAGCCTGCTCTCTTTACAGTGCCACCTAGGGAGCAAGAATTAGCTGCAGAGTGCTGGGAGAACCCCCAAACCAAATACAGATCCCTCATCCCGTCCCTTCGTGGCCAGTTGAGGTGTGTGTCGCTTGGTCAGTTACTAGTATAGCACCTACTATATGAAGGCTTCCTGTTGGGGAGAGGGGGTCAGAGTGCAAGACATGGCAAGTGAGCAAGTTCCCCATCTAGTTGGGAAGTCATGCGCCACATACGACAGAATTCATTGCCAAGTGAATGTGTCCATCAGCAAGAAGGATCCATCCAGCGAGCACCAGGCACTGAACCCTGGGCTGGGGTTTCAAAGAAAAGACAGATAATTCCTGCACTCAAGAAACACAGATGATCACAACGTGACGTGATCTGTATCCAAGACAGGTAGGAAGTGCAGGGGGTGAAGCTTCCAGATTAGGGAAGGTTGCCAGGAGTCCACCCCCAGGCCATCCGTGGGACATCACTCTAGCCTGTGCCTGATTTAAACCCTGGCTCAAACTAGCCCCTAAACCCAAATATGCTGCCCAGCCGAAGTTAAACAGCTCACCCTTTCTTCTCCTCGATTCTGATGACAAGTCTGCATGTTTAAGTTTCCTTTTGGGCTTTTCTATTTATGTTGTCATTGATTACTTTGCTCCTAACTCATCTGATTTCAATTTGGACTGATTTGATCCTAATTTTATTACCATGTAATCTGAATGCACATAATTACTGTAATTATGCTGCTGAGGGAAACAGCTCCTGCATGGTGGGAAGACCTAAATTTAGGGCTTCCTGGCAAGGGCGGCCGTTGGCTGGGTGGACCCACAGCTACCTCAGAGCTGGCAGCCTTGAGGGGCACAGATGCCCTCCCCTGCAACACCCCCTCAGAGATGGGTATTTTGGGCTTCATCTCAGAGATGAGCTTGAGGCCCCTCTCAGAAGCCCAGGGAGCAAGCAGCGGCCTGAGTTGGGGTCGGGGAGCCCACCCGCTCTGCACACTCTGGCTCATATCTCCATCCTCTGCTGCATGTGCTCAACACCCATGGGCCGCCCGCATCTAAAGTGCTTGCTCACAAGGTCTCCCTACCTCTGGGTGCCAACTGTCTTCCCCAAAAGACCTGGGAACCAAGGGTTCCCTGATACTCCTGAGGCGGGGGAAAGCAAAGGCCTGGCTCTGACCCTCCTGTATCCTCCCTTGCCCTCTGAGTCCAGTCTGAGGCTGCCTCCTCCATGATGCCTCCCTGACCTGTCCAGCCCTCTCCCTACTTGGTCATTTATGTCCCACCTGAGGAGACTTATGACTTCCTGTTTCCATTTTACAGATGGGAAAACTGAGGCACAGTGAGGTTAGGTGCCTTACTCTAGGGTACCCAGTGGGTGGGCAGTGAAACTCTTAACTACCTCATTACACTGCTCCTTCCAAAAGCCCAGAGCCTATTACAGGATTGATCTCATGTAATTCTCCCCAACCTAAACGACAGCATAAAGAACACGAGCCAGATGCCACACTTTCCCCTCTTCCTGATCAGCCAGAGGGGATGGGGCACGGCAGACACAGAGATCTGAGAACCAGGTGGAAAAGGGGACAGGTGCTCTTTTCACCCAGCTTCTTTGTGCTTGGGAGGACTGACTCCCTGGAGCAGAGACAAGGCGAGCCCTGCTGCGATGACGAGGAGGGGACCCAGCAGAGGGATGGGGCCAGTTTCCAATCCTAGGGAAGAAAGGTTGGAACATGGAATTTGTGGAAGGCTCATTGCCTCCCTCCCCAGAATCCATGATTTGTTTGTGTACAGGAGGGAAAGTGGCAAGAAGAGTTGTAAAGGTTGCTAATTACGAAGCACCTGCTGTATGCACCCAGAGCCTGGCTCCTGCTGCCTTAGAACAAGCTGGGCACATAATGGTGAGGGGGTGGCTGAAGGTATCAGGCCAACAGGAAGACAGGGAGGCCATCTCCAGGTGAAGTGCCCGCTTTAGGAGACCCTGGGCCCAGAGAGCAGATGAAAGAACTGGGGACAATGGGGTGCAGAAGGGCCTGATATCCACCGTGTGGGAGGGAGGATGCACTTGCTCTGTGTTGCTTGAGAGGGTAGAAATAGGAGGCTGAAATCAGCAAGCTGACTGGGACTGAAGAAAGCAAAGATTGTCCAGAAGTGAGCCCCCAGTTGGAAGAGATACCTGCGCACAGGCCCCACTGCTGGGGCCCAGTGCCGTGGCCCAAGAGCCCCCATAGGCCTGGACCAGCCTCTGAGCAGACCCGGGGCAGGAGGACCACAGCAAGGCGGGGGACCTGGGCTCCTGGCCCTGTTCTCCTTCACTACTTCAAGCTGCTGATCTCATGCGGGTCTTCAGGTGCCTGCAGTAAAGGCCTCCAACTGGGGAGCGGGCATACCTGGAGCCATAGCCTCCTAACAATTCAGCTGCCTCTGTAGAGAGCAGTAAGCAAGCAGCGGAGCACAGGGCAGGGCCCTGGAGGGCTAGAGTCAAGAGGAAGGAGAGGGGCTTACAGAAAAGACCACCTTCCCATGTCGCCAAGAGCAGCTCTGCCCCAAGAATCGTGCCTTGCACCCCTTGGAGATTAGATGCTAAGATCATCTGAAGCCTCAGAAATGATGGGGCTGGTCCAGGTAACTCAAGGTCTTACCTACTACCCTGCTGCTGGACAGGTGGGGGGCACCTCTACTTCCCTATATTTCACTCTCTGGAGGCCACAGTTCAAGGCTGAACCGCAAACCAGACACCATCCTGAGTCAGCGGACCCTGCCTTGGAGATGGAGGCTGGTGGCTTCTCAGAGACTTTCTCCCTGCCCAGGCCCATCTGCGTGATAGCTCCCATCCTCTCCACCTTCCACATGCACCCTCACATACATGCCAAGACGTGCACACCCCACTCACAGTCAGCTGCTGCCACCCTCCCCACAGAAGGCCTCTGGGCCCTGCCCTCACAGCTCACTCACCCAGTGAAGGGACCCGATGCAGACCTTCGCAGCCATCAGGGGCACAGTGGGGTCCGAGGGCCTCAACTTCACACACTCCCGCAGCAGGGACACGGCGTAGGCTGACTGCAGAAAAAACAGCAGGAAACACTGTCACTCACAGCCCTGGATCTCAAGGGCCCACAGTGGGGCGAGCTCCCCAAACAACCAAGCCTTGCTCTGTATCCCTTTGCTCTCAGGAGCCAGGAAGAGGGCCAGGGCAGAGAAATCCCTCCCTGGGCCTCAGTTTCCTCATCTGAAGATTAGAAGCTGTCACCCTTGCTCCTTAGGTAACATGATGACCGCTAACATGACAACAAATGGAAGCTCTCCAAAAGGAATTCAAATTTCAAGCACAGAAATTTTAGAGGTAGAAAGGGGCTCTCTAAATGAGGGCTGGGCACAGTGGCTCACACCTGCAATCCCAGCACTTTGGGAGACTGAGGCAGGCTGATCACTTGAGCTTGGGATTTGAGACCAGCCTGGCCAACATGGTGAAACCCCATCTCTACTAAAAATACAAAAATCAGCCGGCTGTGGAGGCGTGTGTCCACACCCGGCTACTCGGGAGGCTGAGACACAAGAATCGCCTGAACCCAAGAGGTGGAAGTTGCAGGGAGCCGAGATTGTGCCACCACACTCTAGCCTGGGTGACACAGTGAGACTGTGTCTCAAAAAATAATAATAATAAAATAATAATAATAATAATCATAAATAAGGACTCCGGAGGCATGGCCAATGGCAGGGGTTGGGGGTCGTATAAAGGCTGGCGGAGAGGAAGTGGAGATATTCTAAACTGGCAGAGCCCGAGAGAACCTCCAGACAGGAATCTGAGGATCCCCCCCAGGCTTCAGGGCTCAGACTGGACGTGCTGAGGACAGCCAAGTGTGAAGGAGGGCTGAGGTGGTGGGCAGCCACGGCCAGACAGGGATGTTACCAATAACAGTAATAAGAACAGCAGCAGCAAACACTTATCCAGATCTTGGGAGATGCAGGCATTGTCCTAAGTCTGGGGTTGACAAAACACAGTTAACAGGCCAAATCTGGCACTCTATTTTTGTAAATAAAGTTTTACTGGAACACAGCCATGTGCATTCATTTACATACTGTCTATGGCTGTTTTCCTGATACGGTAGCAGAGTGGAATAGTTGCAAAAGACTGTTGGGCCTGCAGAGTCAAAACCGTCTACTATCTGACCCATTACAGAAAAGAGGCTGGAGAACCCTGTTCTAAGTGCATTTTAAATACCAAGTGATTTAATTTTTACGCAGTCTTATGATGTAGATACTCTGACTTTACTTGGTACAGGTGGGAAAACTGAAATGCAAAGTTAGGCAGCTTGTTCAAAGCCACACAGCCTATGAATGGCTGAGCTGAGGTTTGAACGTAGCCTGGCTCTAACCACTACCCTACACTGCCTCTATGATGACCACTGTGGCCAGAAAGGAGGCCTGTTTCCTGTTTCCCTGCCCACTGCCCCCCCACCCCAAACACACACACACACACTCTCTCTCTCTGGGCTGGAACCTTTTCCAGGAAACTCAGCAGTAATCCTCCCAGTGTGTACACCCCTGTACCTGTGCAACCTCCAGGTTTGCAGGTACCTGTGTGTAACTATGACAATTCCCATGTACTGGGCCCTACTGTGGGCCAAGCAATCCCCCATTAATTAGCTCTCATATCCCCCCAGCTCTGGAGGTACAGAAGGAAATGGAGGCTCTGGGAGGCTCCCCTGTCCACAGCAGGGTATGAGCAACTGGCAGGTGCACAGCTAGGATCTGAATGGTCTGTGTCCACCCTGGACACCCCGCCTCCCTCCAGCTGGCCTCCCATTTTCCCCGCCATCTAAGGAAGAGCTTTTCTCAACCCAGACGTGATAGATTTCCCTGGGCTTTGACTCAGACTTATTAGGTCAACTGCAGGTGTCTTTGCCAAGGGTATGCTCTGAACCCAGTACCGGGCTAGGGGTTGTGGGGTCACTCAGGAAAGGGGATGAGGCCATGGCTCTTTCCTCAAAGGACCCCACAGAAAGGGTGGGAGAGACAACAAAGGCCACCACCCCCATGGCTCTCTCTGGAAACAAGAGGGTAGGAGGCCAAGCACAAAAAGGTGTTAGCAGGTGACCGGCTCCTGCAGGCTGGGAGACTCCACAGTGTGCCCAGTGTGGGCGGGTGCCAGGGGGTATGAGGGGCTTGAAGGCACTGTCAGGCTATCTACCTCCTCCTGAGACCCTGCCCTGGGAACACCACTCCAAGTCCCTCCCCAGACCCTCCATCCACACCCTAGCAAGCCTCAGGCTTCTCAGCCTCCTCATGGCTGCTAAACTCTGGATCCTTGCCATACAGGGTTCTCTAACCCTGACCCTCTGCATTCCACCCCCTTCCACCCCACCCCCATGTACACCAAAAAACGCTGCTATTTAAGGAGCCATCTGAGGACTCAGCAGCCGGAGCAGCAGCTTTTTTTTTGTCATGCTGGTTACCTAGCAACACAGCCAATGCAACTGCCGCACAGAGACCAAGAGAAGGAACGACCTAAATCACGCCACGGAACTCATCCATTATTCCTGCAGGTTCAACTGCCCAGACTCACCTTCTGGAAGGCCTTTCGGGCACAATCACAGATACAGGCCCTTGATTCCACCTTACGCTTTCAGCAAAGGCAAGGTCTGGCCACTCCTGAGGGCTGCCTGGGACAATCAGGCAGACCGATTTGGTGGGCAGGGTTCCCAAGGCGGGTGGAGAACGCTCTCCAGAACAATCTCCTGCTACACCGAACGCACAGTGTCTCCAGCCCATGGAGCCTCATGCATGAGGAACTGGCCAATCTCAACTCCCTGATGCAAGCCCACTCCCGGGGCCACCTTGCTGGTCTGTGAAGGAGCCAAGTCATGAAACCAGCTCCCTAGATGCTGGGATGGTGCCAGGCTGTGTCTGGATCTCTCTGAGTCCAGCTAGTCAGAGGCAGAAGACTCCTTATCTCCCAGGCTATCACGACACCTTTGACTGACTGGAGAGCTTCTAGGAGCCTCTCTCGGATTTAAAGCTAACTTGCATGTGCAGTCAATTTTTCTGAGCAGAAGTCCTCAGCTTCTCTTACCTCCTGAAAGGGGTCCATGACCCACAGAAGGGTTCGAATCACTGCTCTGGCCCTAGGCCTCTCCCACCTGTACTCACTGTCCCAAGATTAGACGGGTTTTCTGTTTCCCAGAGGTAGGAAGAACAGGCCCATGCCACTGTGAGCTGTCTGCCCAGGCTCCATGGAAGCTCCAGCCCCACCTCCTCCCGGCCCTGTCCCTACTACCCCAGGCTGACCGCTGCCTTCAATACCTTCCTGTCCCCATCCCTACTGCCAGTTCATCTTTTCCACCCCCTCCACCATTGCCCACGTTGTCTCCTTTGCCTGCAGTTCTGCAGGAGGGTTTCTCTCACTCCCTAACCCTTGAAGGGCCAGGGCCTTGCCCTGTGTTCTGAATTCTCCCCGAGCCTCAACAAGACCCTGTTAAGCACAAAGCCAAGGAGATCATGCTGTGATTTCAAGATGTTCTGCGAGGTGTCCGATGTGATGGGGGAGAGTACAGAGGTTTGGGAAGACACATGCCCAGCAGATGGGGACAGGGAAGGCTCCCCAAAAAGCCTCTCCCCACAGTCAGGCTGCAGCACCTGCTCCTCTTCCCCCTCCCTGCCAGGACCTGGCCTGCCTCGGCTGCTGAGGCCCCGAGCTGGCTGGCACACCCTTCGTGCGTGGAGGAGGCACTGGCAAGCTGGGAGGGCCCTCCTGAGAGACGGCTGCGGGGCCAGAAATGGAACGTGGCACAGATGGGCCAGGGGGGGCGAGGAATTCCCTCAGCCCCATGAAAGGGCTTTGGATATTTACAGCTCCTGGAACAATCTGCAAGCTCATGCCACCTTATTTCCTGCATTCATAGCATCCTCAGCCCCAACACCCTCAGAACTCAGCTCCAGAAAGGTTTTCCTTTCATGTCACTGCTTAAAATAGAGGCTTATGTAAGTATAATTCTGATCGGAGCAGAAAGCAGGGGTGACGGCACCGGAGCTGGGTGGATAGAGAGCGAACTCATGCCCGGTGCTCCTTGCTCTGGGCAGCATCCCGCCGGGCCCTGTCCCCATCCAGGTGCTCCTGGCCCCATGCATCATGCAGTACTCCCTACAAACTCCCTTGTGGGTGCTGCTGCTCTGCTCCACCCTTTAAGCTTCCCTCTGAGGCAAGTCTCCAGTCCACAAGCAGGCCATTTCCTGATGCCATGCTCAGTGGACAGGATGAGAGCTATAGCCCACATGGAACAACGTTCCCTCCCCTCGATACACCTCATGTCTGCCACATGCCGTCACATTATTAGCTCTTCAGCACAGAGGTTACAGTGCTCCCGTGCATGTACGCACGCGCAGAGAAAAGCATCCAGAGACTCACACCTGCACACCGGCACACTCATAGCTCACATGTGGACAGGAATTCACACAAGGTGTCTGTGTAGCCCACCCCACGCCCCTCACTCTCCTGGAGGTTCAAACCAGCTGCAGGATAGTCCCCACCCTCTCCCCTGGCCAGAAAACCCCTCCATCCACCTCAGCAGAGCCCCCTGAGGGTGAGTGTACAACCCCTAGCACCCCCTGGACCTTACCTTCCCACAAGCCACCATGGAGAGGGCCACCTGGTACCAAAGGTGAAATTCTCCAAACGCAAACTTCATGGCTCGCTCCAGGCACTGGGGAGGGGAGATAGTCAGCACTTACTCACCAGGGGTCCTCACACCCCAGCCACCCACACCCTTCCAGGGTAGTCACTGCCCAAGTCACTGCCTTTGGGAGGCTGCAGGAGGCCCGCACTTGGCTCCTGGGAGACAACCTGCAGAAACCCAGTTCCTGCCTCTGGCATGCTGTGTGACCCTGCTCAAGTCTCCCACCCTCTCAGTTCACCTCCTTAACATGTGAATGATCTCACAGGGTGATACCAAAGAGCAAATGGAGTAAGATTTGTGAAAGTGCTTTCAAAACATAGACATGCAATAAAAATAGCAGGGAACATTTATTATTACTGTACATGGCGCTGTTCTCAGCCTTTCACATGCACTCTCCCCAACAACCTTGTGAGGTGGGTTCTCTAACTGCCCATATTTCACCAGTGAGGAAGCTGAGACTTGTACAACTTGCCAAGGTCAAAGCGGCAGAGCAGCCTGGCAGGGGAGGGACAGGTGAAGGGACAAATGGCTCCATCTGATTTCCTTTACAGACTGCCTGACTCTGGGGAGTGGGATGGGCTGCATGGCCGGCCATACCTCAGAGAGCATGACATACTGTCCCCTTCTGCCCAACGTGATGCTCAGGAGGTCATAGATGGCTGCAGCATTCTGCAAGCTCACTGCCCGGTCCTCCTCCTGCTCTGGCACCCGGCTCAGCACCACGTCTCGAGTGGCCTGTGGGTGGGACATTGTTTGGGTAAGAGTGAGGACAGCAGATAAGTAGGTGTTCGTCTTCGAGGGGCCCCCACCTTGCTGGCCCAGACACTATCACCTTTTTGCCACTGACCCAGACCAGAAAGACGGCCACGCTCTCAGAAACGGCCTTTTCTCATCTCCACAAAGGCTCTCTCCAAGAGAGAAAATCTTCCACCTTTAGCCCAGGTTGGGTGAGGGAGCAGTTCTGAGGGGTCAAGCTTCTGGTATTAAATTTGTTATTCTACAAAATTTCAAGCCTACAGAAAAGTTGCAAGAATAGTCTCATAACCGAAAACCCTTCCTCAATGTTCCTCTCTCTATAGAATTATTATTGCCCTTTATAGTCAGTTACTTTTTCTCATTCCAGGATCCAGTCCAGGATCATACCTTGTATTTGGGTGCCATGTCTCTTTAATCTCCTTGCATCTGGAAGAGGCCCTCCACCTTTCTCTCATGACACTGGCATTTTTGAGGAGCACAGGCCAGTCATTTTATGGAACAGTCCCTGGTGTGTTTGCAATTCTCACAATTACAGCAAGAGTTTCGGCTAAGATGTGAAAGTGCCTGGATCGGGCAGGTGGCTCTGCTGCTTGACGCTTGGTGGGGAGGTTGGGCTGTGGCCCCCAGTGCCCTCTTCTCTTCCTCTTCAGTCTTTCAAGTAGCTTTGACAAGGACATTCCCAGAGCCCCGCTTCCCTTCCCCTCTGTGTCCAGCCTGGACCCTCTCCAGGCTCCTTCCAACCATGGAAACTCTCCTCCGTCCCTCCCCAGGGAGAGCTTCCCCACACTCAAGAACTCCGCTCTTGGCATCCAGCGCCGAGGATTTCAGTAGCTCACAGAGTTGCCAGATGGCTGCTGGGGGTGGGGGTAGGAGAGGGAAATGTGCTGTATGAGTGGGAAATTCTGCCTAATTCCAAGAGGGGAGCTCCTCATCACCAAGCCAGAAGCCCCCCATCAAGGATGTGGGACTCTTTTGTTCTTTGGTCTGTGCAGGTGGTCCCACCCCTCTACCCACCTCTATACCCTGGGGACAACACGCAGGCTGGGGGCAAAAGAGACAGGGTGGAAGGGGAGAGGCTCCCCCACTGCAGGGGTCATGGGCGCCTCCGAGCAGCCACAGGGCAGGGATTTAGGCAGAGGACGCTCTGGGGCCAGAAACAGTCACATCCCCATCCCCACTCCAAGGGCTGAGCGGGAGCTGGGCAGAGCTGCGCTCTGGGCAGATGCTGCTGCTGGCTGCCCCCAGCATTCTCCCTTCTCCTGCCCATTCCCCTCTGCCAAATGGGGCTCTCTCCTGCATCTCCCTCCCTCTGAGTCTCCTTCTGTGCAATGGGACTTGCTCTCCTCTGCTTCCATACACAGGACCTCAAGACCAAGAACTCAGCCTTCCTAACAGAATAAAAAGGAGCTGCCAGCCCTAAAAACCCAGATCTCCCTCATCAGAGCCACCCCATCCCTCCTGTGCAGCAAGTGGGCCTCATAGCTTCCCTTGAGCAGGACTGCTCTCCCCTCCTCCAGGTGAGGGGCTGGAGGCAGAAGCCCAAGCCCCTGAGGCCTCCAGACCACAGGCTCTGGGTGTGTCCCGCAGTGCAGGGCTGGAGTGTGTCCTCCTAGAGGCCTCCGGAAGCCAAAACACCTCCAAGACCCAAGGAGGTGACTCACTCTGGGGGACAGCTTGGTCACTGAGAGACTGATGGTCAGGGGTTCTGATGGCTGCCCCGTTGCCACAGTTGGTGAGTGCTGCCCATGCCCTCACGGACTCAGATGGCCCAGGAGAGGGTGCCGGGATGCCCGGAAATCCCGGCAAGGCTGAGTTCTGGAGTCAGCCTGCGGAACAGGAGCCACTCAGGAGCTCCAAAGGGTTGAAGGAGAGGAGTGGAGAAAGAAGGTGCCAAGAAATCCCCCTCCTTCCCAGTGAAGTCCACCCACACAGCCACCAACAGGAAGAGAGAAGAAATTCTAGGGAGAGGGTTGGCAGGAGCTAGTCCCCTGAGCCAACTAGGAATACAGCCCTTGTTCTATCCCTGGCAATGTACCGCCCCACTTTGCCACCTCCAGTAGCTCCCCAGCTCTGGCCATCCCGGGTGGGGACCCACAGGGGCGGCCTCCACCAGGCAGGAGTGGCTCGGGAGTGAGAGGATGGGGCACAGAGGCTCTGTCTGTGGGGAGAACAGGAAGGAGCAGCAGTACAGAATGCACATCCCCGAGTGGAAGCTGACCTGGAATTCTGGTGGGAGTGAGAGGTTCTGATGGGAGGGAGTGGGGACAGGTAGTCTGCAGGGGTGGGAAGCAGCTTGGCTGGACACATCCAGGGTCTGGGGACCCGCCTGCCTGCCCGTGCAGACCCGTCTTGTTCAGGGGATAGTGGGCCGCGAGCCATCACTATGGCCATCGGGATAAAGTCTAAACTCCTTTCTGGGGCTGCCTAACCGGCCAGCTTCTCTCCAGTGACATGGAACCCCTTGCTGGTCCCTATAGTCACCATGGCCCATCTTCGGTCATGCTGCAGTTCCCTCTGTCAACCTGGACACCTTCTAGCTCCTCAAAACTCCATTCAGGACCACCTTCTTACAGCACCATCCCTGACTCATCTCACCAGGAGAGGTCAGGCCTCTCCTGTCCTCCCCCCACCCAGCCCATACCTCAGCCCATACGCCCCCATCTGGTTCACCAGTTCTTGCTCACGGCTAGACTCCTGGCCCCAGGCACAGCCGCACACACAGAACTTGACTCAACCTGCCTTCGCAGGGTGTGACACTCAGGAGAGAAAGATTCTGGGCCTGGAGTGGAAACCTCCCCCTGTCCACTCTAGACCTTGACCTTTAAGACAACAGTGTCTGAATTTGTGTCTGGCAGAGGGAGGGGTGAATTTTCAGAACTGGGCGTTAATTAGGTCAGAAGAATAGGAACAGAAGAGAGGATCAGTCTAGCAGTAGCGGCAGCAGCAGCAGCACAAATCCTCAGGCTGGTGATAGGCCCTCAGTAGGCAGACAGCCAGGAAGGCTCCTTGGGGGTCCTAGGGACTTGTGCGAACTGGGGCCTGTGCAAGAGAGGGCTGTGATTCCCCAGCCAGAAGTGGAAGTGGGCTGAGTGGTTACTATGGCTTTGGGGCAGGGCCAAAGTGAAATAGTCCTGGTGGTTGCTGGGCAGTGCCTGTGTGTGTAACCATGGCAACAGGGCGGGGGAGGGGGAAATGGGACAGAGAAAAGGCAGGCGTGGGGGCTGGTGGGTAAGCCACAGTAGAATAAAATTCATGTGCAGCTCAGGGGCCAGGGCCTCAGACACTATGGGAGCATCAGTGCCCTCCCAGCACCCCCAGCTGTCCTGCTCCCTCCTCCCTGGCTCACTGCCCTGAGGCCACATGGTGTACCGCCATGCTCTGGCAGTAGCTCTGACCTAGTCCCAGCTACATTCTTTCCCTTCCACCATTGAGGTGGCCTCAGACCTGCTTTCATTAGAATATCCTCTAGATCAAATGCAGTAACAGATGTGAATGCACTTGTGACCTTTAAAGTAATACATGAACACTAAATCTTCTCACCGTCTCTTTCTCACTGTTCTTAGAATATGGCAGAATATTCTCCTCTGGTTTCTCCCTGCCTAGTGTGCACTGCCATAATCCCCACACCCACCCCAAGGCTGCCCGGTGCTGGGGATGCACTGCTCTGTTTAATCCATGTATTTAATCCCAGGATTTAAATCTAGCGCTTGTCTAGTTGTCCTGCTCCTGGCCTTTGTCCTTCTGGCTGTTCTCCTAGGGTAGCCCCTCCTAGACTAAAGAACATTCACTGCAAGCCCTCTGGCAGGTCAGAAGAGGAGAAGCCAAAGAAACCATGCTAGTCCCCATACACCCATCACCCAACAGCTCAGCACTGCGAGCATAACACATTTCTGGTCTTCAACCAAGTATCCATGAAGCAAATACGGGACCTTAGGGAAAGGCCTCAGGCAGGCTGGCCCATGAGAAACCTAAGGCAGGGACTACTCTTGGTCAAATAGCCAGCCCTATGTGTGTGACACGCATTACCTTTTTTTTTTTTTTTTTTTTTTTTGACAGTTTCCCTTTTTTTTCCCCGGGTGGGGTGCTGTGGCTCGGTCTCGGCTCACTGCAACCTCCGCCTCCCGGGTTCAAGCGATTTTCCTGCCTCAGCCTCCCGAGTAGTTGGGATTACAGGCACCCGCCACCATGCCCGGCTAATTTTTTTCTATTTCTAGTAGAGACAGGGCTTCACTATGTTGGCCAGGTTGGTCTTGAACTCCTGACCTCAAGTGATCCACCCACCTCGGCCTCCCAAAGTGCTGGGATTACAGGCTTGAGCCACCGCTCCTGGCCCACATTACTCTTTTAGAAGCTGAATTGTCACGTCCACCATCTCATCTGGCCTCACAGTAACCCCATGGTGGGGCAGGGATGAAATCACTGACTGCCCTCCACCCTCTGCAGATAAGGACACTGAGCCCCAGAAGGTGAACTACCTTGCGCAAGGTCCCAGGGAGCTGAGGCTGAACCACCCCCCGTTCCCTCAGTCGGCCAGTTTGGGACCGCTGTGGCTTGCCTGAGCTCTAGACGCCTGGGGCTCCTCTGCCAGCTTTTTCCAACCTGGTAAGATACAAGACCAGTCCTGATCCTTTGGTGGCTGTAGGGCCAGAGGCAGCACTAACCTCTCCTTCTGCCCAGCCCTGTTTCTCCTCTCTAACCCTGGTCATAAACAGGGCTCCAGTCTAAGAGAAGGAAAGGGAACTACCATGTGGAGCACGCTCTGTACCTCTGTACGGCATCTCAAAACGCTCACAACAATCTTCTGTACTCTCAGCCTATTCTACAGGTGGGAAGACTTTACAGATGGGAGGCCAGGTAAGCTTTCCAATGCACACGAGACGGGGTTGGGACCTAAATTACAGCCTAGACATTCTGACTTCACTTCTGGCTCCTTCCCTGCCTCCAGGTACCTCCGAGGAAGTGTCCAATAGCCTCATCCATGCCGTGAGAGACCCTGGGCTGGCTCTGCTTATAAAAGAACTGAAGCAAAACACAAGGTCAGGCTTCCCCCATCAGGCCCTGGGTGCTGCTTCTCTGCAAAGAACATGCTCCTTGGGCAGCAAGTCCAAGCAAGGCCCTGATCAACCCCATTCTCAAAAACAGGCTCTCCATTGGCCAAGGAACAAGGCTCAGGGCCTGCTGCTGCCACCCCCACCCTCCGCAAAATTACCCCGGAAACAAGTCTCCTGGCAGCATCTGTACCCAGCACCCGCCCTCTCCCTGGAGGACACTGTCATGCTCCCCCTGTGCTGTCGTCCCCATCAGCAGACATAATTACCACTGGCTCTTGAGCTGCCAGTCCACACAGCCAAGAAATAACATGCTCTGTGACATGTCCCATCCACCCAGCGACCCAGGCCAGGCCCATGCCAGCCTCCAAGCTCCTGCTGCATCAGGCTCCTGCAGCAGAAAAAACAGCTCTTTCCGCCAGTTAGAGAGAGGCTCTCCCACCTCCACTGAACCAAGGGCTCTAAGCTGGCAGTGTTATCAAACCCTTCACCGCTTCAGCCTTTAGCAGAGCAGGGCCTTGTGTTGTAGCAAACCAGATCCCAAAAGCTGAAACAATCTGTGCTCATCTGCTGAATCCCTGATGGAATCAAGCCCAGGAAGCACTTTTTGTTTTGTTTTGTTTTGTTTTTTTAACTGAATGGCATCCTTAATCCAATTTATCTCCCAATCAGACCTGAACATAAATGTTTTCAAAAATGACTAAGTCAGAATCAAGTATTTATCAGGACAAAATGAGCACATATTGAAGAACCAAAATGTACCAGGCACCTTCACGTTCATTTTCTTATTTAATCCACCAAAGTCATACAAGAGAGACCTTATTAGCTCCATTTTACAGATGAGAAAACCGAGGCTCAGGGTGGTAAGAAGCTCACCCAGGCCACATAGATTGTGAATGGTAAATTCAAGATTCAAATAGCCAGATGCCCAGCATCGGGCATGGCACAAAGTCTGTTAATCTGCAGAGTCCCAGGACTCAGAGACTTACCTATCCACCCCACTCTCTCAACACCAGGGCTCTGTACCCTTTCCATTTCTAAGAGCAGCAACTTGTTCGCCAGCGAAAAGAAACAGGGATCCAAGGGTTCAGTTTACTTTAGCACATATTTTTATGTCCCAGATCAGTATTTTAGAAATAATAAAGATTCCTGTATCTCCTAGTTCCCCAGCTGTTTCAGAAAATCAGGCAGGTTTGATACACAGTTCTTTCAAAAACAAGAATTTACATTTGAGGTTCAGCAGACTGGGATCATTCCTTCTGATTTGGGGACCAGGATTTCCTCCACATCCCTGGGAACAAACTGCAGTAGATGGGAGTCCATTTGGGACAGGAACTATGATTGAACTATTAATTATTGTCTTTACAGTGCTGAGCATGGTCCTGCATGCTGTAGCTGCTCGAACAAGATTAGATGGATGGATGGTAGGTGGATGGATAGATGAGTAAATGAATGGATGGATACATGGTGGATGGATAGACAGATGAATGGTAGGTGGATGCAGGGTTGGTAGGTGGCTGGATGGATGAATGGGGGATGGATGGAATGATGGGTGGATGGATGAATGATAGGTGGATGAATAGGTGGATACATGAATGGTGGGTAGATGGATGGATGAAAGGGTGGTTGGATGAATGGGAGGTGGATGGATAAATGGATGAATGGGTAGGGGGATGCATGGTTGGTGGTGGGTGGGTAGATGGATGAATGAATGGGTGGATGGATGGATGGTAGATGAATGGATTAATGGGTGGATGGATGGATGATAGATGAATGGATTAATAAGTGGATGAATGAATGGTGGGTAGGAGGATGGGTGGATGGAGAAATGATGGGAGGGTAGATGGCCAGAAGGATAAATGGGAAAGTGGGTAGATAATGGATATATGAATGAATCAATGATAAGTAGGTGGATTTTTAAATGCCATTTTGGCCCCAAAGACTCAAAACTAGGTCTAAAACACAAATCATCTTCAACCAGTTATATTTCATATCCTCCTTCCATTCCTGTGAAAGCATTAGTAAGGTTTCTATTTACCTCTGGAAAGACAAGGTCTCCCTCATTCATTCTGATCGCACATAGTCAGCTTGTAATAAAAACCATATCCAAGGTAGCAGCCCCATACCACACAGCCACTCCTCTGAGTTCCAAACCACAAAATAAGGAAGCCTGCAAACACTGTTTCCTGCAGCAGCTGCTCTGGATGTCCTGGAGGTGGAAGCAATGATGATGATGCCTCCTGGGTTGGCTCTGCAGGAAAAGCTTTCACTGCAGCATAACACATTCTGCAGGTATTAGGAGAACCTAAATAGCAGCCAAGGCCAACAGCTGCTGTTCTAGAGGTTTCTCTCCAAGCCCATCATTTGCAGCCAAACCCAGACAATATGAAAGGGGGATGAGGAAAACCCTACAGGTACATGGAGGCTTGGGGTTCAGCTGAGTGGTATCAGGGCAGGAGCTTGGGAAGCTGGTAGAGTGGAACCCATACCCTAGTCCTCTCACTGTTCAAGAATGAGACTGGAGGGAAGGAGAATTTAAAACAAAGGCAGGAGAAATGGCAGGTCTGGCCACTCGGAGAAACCATTCCCGGCCACAGAGGCCAGATCCAGCACCCGGGGAAAAGGTCACCGCAGACGAAACACTAAAGCTAAGTACATTGCCAACACTCTCCCCCAAATCCCTCAAGTTTCTGAATGTCTAACAGGCTGGGTATAAGGGGAAACAAACCAGCCAGCCCCACAAGAGGCGCCTCCTCCCAGCCTCAGTGCAAACAGTGTCTGGGCACTGCCTGTTTCCTGTGCCACAGGGAATCTCCCAGGACACCGCCTGGCCAGCCAACCCAGACTCACCCACCCCCTAACCCCTAGTCTCTGAGGCAGGCTGCCAGCCACACTGTCTTGCAAAAGGGAAAGAGCTGCTTGAAAGAGAACGCGGCCGGGCGCGGTGGCTCAAGCCTGTAATCCCAGCACTTTGGGAGACCGAGATGGGCGGATCACGAGGTCAGGAGATCGAGATCATCCTGGCTAACACGGTGAAACCCCGTCTCTAAAAAATACAAAAAGTTAGCCGGGCGAGGTGGCAGGCGCCTGTAGTCCCAGCTACTCGGGAGGCTGAGGCAGGAGAATGGCGTAAACCCGGGAGGCGGAGCTTGCAGCGAGCTGAGATCCGGCCACTGCACTCCAGCCCGGGCGACAGAGAGAGACTCCGTCTCAAAAAAAAAAAAAAACAAAACAAAAAACAAAAAAAAAAAAAAGAAAGAGAACGCATACTCAGGAAAACCCACCTGGCTCCAAGCATGGGCCATGTTTCTGTGAAAGGCCATTCTCTGCTTGGAGGGTTTGGGAGTGGGTGGACAGCCTTAACTGAAAGGCATCTGAACTCTGTCCTGAGGACTTCGATCAAGCAGAGGCTACAGAAAATGACTTGGGAAGACAGAGCCCAGCCTCACTCCCTACCAGGAGAAAAATTATGACCATCCTTACCCTGACAGGCTTGTCCCTTTTACAAAGCCCTCTGATCCCCAAAGTCACCTCCCTGGCCTTTTACACTTGAGAAGATCAAGGATCAGAGTAGTGGGCAAGGGAAGCACCAGGATGGAAGTCCAGGAGCCCTGCATCCTGGGGCTTGGAAACTGCTGAGGGAGAAGGACATGTTTGAGTCATGGCTTCAAGGCTTATTAGTATACGACCTTGACCAACAGCCATACCTGTCCTGGACCTCACTTTTGTCATCTGTAAGATGGGAACATATAGTATTAGAGTGAACTTTTATGAAACTGTTGTTTTTGTAGGTCATAAACAATTGAAAATTAGGCAATTTCAATTAGGTGAACATAATGCTCACCTAACAGATGACCCTGTTTTCAGCCTTTCACCACCTACCTGTAAACTGCACTAGAAGCCTCAGTACACAAAGGCTACAAAATAACCGGTGTTTAGGCTGGGTGCAGTGGCTCACGCCTGTAATCCCAGTACTTTGGGAGCTGAGACGGGTGGATCACCTGAGGTCAAGAGATCGAGACCGGCCTGGTCAACATGGTGAAACCCCGTCTCTACTAAAAATATAAAAATCAGCCAGGCGTGGTGGCGAACACCTGTAATCCGAGCTACTCGGGAGGCTGAGACAGAAGAATCACTTGAACCTGGGAGGCAGAGGTTGCAGTGAGTCAGGATTGCGCCACTGCACTCCAGCCTAAACAATAGAGGGAGACTCTGTCTCAAAACAAAACAAAACCAAAAAAAAAAAAAACCCACAAAAAACCCATGTTTCCAGACAGGTGATTCCAGTGCAGTCTCACTGGAGGGTGGATGTGGTAAAATGGAGAGGGGATGGGAGTACTGGTCTGTACAGGATTCAGTCTGTGGTCAGAGTAAGGGCCCATTTTTAAAAGTAAAAAGCACACTGTTCTCCCATGAAAATCAGATGTGGCACACGGTGCCTCTTATCTCCACAGCTGCTAACCAGTGAGATGGCCCCTCCCCTGGGCAACCACTTACCCACCTCACAGGCAAACATTTTAGGGCAACACCCTGGCCAGCTGGCACTCCCATCCAAATATCCACACCCTACACAGAAACTCTCAGATCCAACACGGACCAGCCCCAGCTGAGGCAGGATGTAATCCCTCTGTCCCACAGCCCAGTGCCTGCTCCTATTTGCTGGGAGGCCTGAGGCACCAGAGGTAATCTGATTACCAACGCTATCTAAGCAAGCCCTGGCATCGCAAGGTCCCAGACATCCAAGGGAACATTCATTTCTGGCTGTTCAGGGATCCTGCTCATGGGGTCTTGGTTTCTCAACCTCCGCATCCATACACTGCTCTCAGATGCATTGTTTTTTTAAAAACCAATTTCTCAACCCGGTGGTTCCCAGCTCACCAGCTCTGATGGGCCCCTTGGTCAGAGGACTTGGACCTGACCATGTAGATGACTTCTCTGTGCTTGGCTTCTGCTGCTCCTGTCCCATTCTTCCTGTGGCCTCTTTGGACGAGTCCAGTCCATCCTTCATCTTACCACCTTCTCAACCACACAGCCACACTGCACTCTCCTTACGCTGAGCCTCCAAAGTGCTTAGCCCTGGGCAAACATTCCTTGGTACCATGGCCACCATATGTGCACATGCATGAGTGTGTGCGTGCATCCACATGGGTGCGTTTGCCTCATCTTCCTGCCTAGGACATGAGCAATGGGTCCTATAGAAAAGTCTAAACAGCCAACTTCATGTGTGCCTCATCTAGCACAATTCGTCTTCTGCTCTGTGTTCTTTTCCCATAGCACTCATGCGTGGACACCCTGCATATTGTAGTTTTTGATTAATTTACTGCCTGCTTCTCTTCACTAGAACGTAAGCTCATGAGGGAAAGGACTTTTCTCCATTTGTTTGCTGCGGCATCTCTGGCATCTAGAGTAGGGCCTGGCACAAAGTAGATGCTCAATAAATAGCTGTTGCGTGAATAAATGAACTCCTTCCATAGGCACGCTTACCTTTGTGAGTACTGTTACCTTACAGGGGAGAAAACGGAGGCTCAGAGAAAATAAGTGATGTGCCCCAGCCCTCAGCTAACATGCAGAACTGGAACCTGATTCCAGGCTTTCTGACTCCAAAGTGCACATTCCTTCCATTCCCTACCTGCCATGTTCTTGTATCTGTCACGGCACCCAGCACACAGCTATGTAACATTTTACTGTGACCTTGTTGATGATCATTTTTTTAATCCCAAAAGAGGTGGGTGTGGCTCCAGGCACTCAGTCTCTACTTGTTCAGCAGCAGAATGCAGGCCTCCAAATGAAGCCTTCTATAGCCAATCCCAAACCTAATGAGCAAGATTTGCCGTATGGGGGCCCAGGGCCAAGAAGCATCTACTTTAGGAGTATCCCTGGGCGACAGAGTTTGGGTAGGTCACGGATGGCCTGTACCTGGGCCCCACAGCCCTTCCCCACAGGGTCAGAGGGCCAGAGGCCGCTGAAGGACATCCTGGAGCTTACCATGGACTCGCTGATGAGGAGGAGCAGGAGGGCTTCCTCGATGTTGTCCTTGGGGCAGTAGAGGCTGAAAGACACAAATGACAGGCCTGGCTAGAGCACGCACCTCACCAGACAGCACCACTGACCCACCATGCCAGCCTTCTGCCCTGGAGTCAGCCCCAGCCCGGTAAGGTGACCCCTTCCTGCATAATTCATGGGCACCGGATACCATATGCCTCAGAGTTTTGGATCTGAAAGGCCGCGGTGGGCGGCGGCCGCTGGGCTGGAATAGTACGGACGCTCCTGGGGAGGAAACTTTCCTCCCAGCACCAGCACCGCAGGGAATGGCTGGGGCAACGAGCGACCCCACCTTTGAGGAACGGCACAAGTGAGAGAGGTGTATCAGACAGGACTACTGGGAAGACAGGTCACCTCCAAATGATTTCTTTGGCCTCCGAGTGCCTTATAGGATTATCTCCACAACCTGGACCCCATCACCTGCCTTCTCTAGCTGATCTGGCTCCTGCTGAGACTGAGGAGGCTGCCTGGCAGTGTGCTGAGTGGAGACTGGAGGAGAGCATGGGGCGAAGAGAAAGCCACCAGTGGGGACAGAACCCTGTGCGAGATGTGAGGCTGGTGAGGTGCAGCAGGGCAGGCAGAACTTACTTGTCTCCTTCATAGAGGTGAGGTTTCCGCAGGGCCTGCGTGGCGAAAGAATTCTCCTCCTTGCCCATGACTTCGGGCAGAGGGTGGGACAGGGGGCTCCAGTAGCACTCCTCACTCAGGGAGTGCAGCAGGACCCCCGCCAGGTGCTTGGCCGCCATCTGGCAGAGAGGGAAGCACTCAGACCCAGACACAGTTGTCAGCTCTACCCCAGCATGACCTAGAATGCCCTCTGCCCATCACCCAGCTAAATCTGCCCCCCTTGCAATGTGCAGCCCTATGGGTAGGCTCCCCAACCCCACTCCCAAGGGAGCCCCCTTGCTCCTTCAGTCCCTCCAACACTGGGGCTCCCACCCCTCTGCTGGCCTCAGATGGCTCCTACCTCATCTTTTCTCTTCTCTCCTCTCCTAGACAAGAGGAGTATTTTCTCCCTCTCCTGACCCCTTGGAGCCCAGCCCCACTCTGAGTATTCAGCAGGCCCCTGCAGTGTTGGGAAGAGCATAATGCCACAGGCACAGCAGCTCTCTCTCCCAGGTGCCTTTCTGATTATTTGACTGAGAATTAGAGCATGAGAAGCAGCTGTGGCTCTGGTTTGGACGAACTAAGGCCTAGGAGGGCAGGCCTGTGTTGGGGCAGGCAAGCAGGGTCACTGTTATTTATTAGGATCGCAAACATATCCCTAAAAGTTCGCATAGCACCTTGCTAGTGGTGGTAGCAAGTTTGTCAACACAGTTTGCCCAGGGAAGGGCTGGCAGTAGATCTGAAATCTGATTTAACATGAGGGGCTATCTGCGGTGCTACAGGGAGAAGGAGGCTGCACCTCCCTGGCTGCGTGGGAAAGGATGCTGAGATTGATTACCAACCTCTGCCATGAGCAGGCAGGAGACCTACTGCCACCCCTGCTTCAGAGGTTCCCTGCAAGGACTTCTGTTGTCTCCCACCAAAACTGACCCCTGAATAAGCCAGCACTGCCAGCACCCCACATTACCACTTTGAAGTTCTGAGTTGCTTTGGTCTCCACAGTCCGCAGCACCTCCCGGAGCTCTCTCATGCCCTTCACGATGTTCCTGGTGGAAGGATGGCAGAAGTAGAGTTGTTACCAGCCTAGCTCGCAAAGAAGGATGCTCTCAGCATACCAGCAGATCCCAGGAGGAGCTGCCTGCTAGAGTTTTATTTGAACACATTCGACAACTGGAGTGAAAAGTTAGAGTTGTAACACCAGGACTTTAGAGGCCCAGGACATCAACAAAAAGGAAGGAGGATCCCTTTTCCCCTAGTCCCTTCCCCTCTTTCCCCCCAGCAACTTGGGCTTCCAGTTTACCACCAAAGGGGTACCAAGATTGAGTATCTCAAACAAGGTGTGACCTTGGCCCAGGAGCCTTGGGCTGGTGACTTTCTGACCTGAGTCAGCCTCAAATTTTCCAGCTTCACTTGCTGTATCTGGTCAATGCTGGATTCCATCCTCCCCTCTCTGTCCCTAGTACCATGACCCCAGGCTGGCCTGCCTCACCTTGAGCCTTGATGACCACACCAGCCAATCTCACCACTTCCAGTCAGCCTTCTGTGCCTTGAAATAGTTTTAAAGCTTTTAAAAGTGTGAGCCATAGTGAGAAATACATCTCACATTGCAACCCAGTATCCACACACACTTCCCTGACATAAAACCGAAGTTTCTCGACACAATACCCATCTCTCCGATGTGCGATCAACACTGAGGTTTTCCATTTTCCTTCTCCCTCTACCCTCGTTTTGTAACATGCTGGCTGCAGCCCACTAAATAGATCTTGCATTCCCACTAACAGGTTGTGGCCTGCAATGTGAAAAACTGCTCCCACTGCGCCTTGGGGGTCTAGTGGATGCAGGAAGGTCACCTGGATTCTCTCAAATCCAGCCCTATAGTGGTCCCAGGGCTCACAGAATCCAGTCTAGGTCCTCAGCATAGCGTCTGAGGCTGTAGGGTCTGCCCCTCACCTTTCTCCCACCTCAGCCCCCAGCACTCGAGCAAGTCCTGTCTGAACGACCGCAATCCCCTATATCAAGTCTGGGCACTGGCTTCTTCCACTGCCTTACACAGCCTTTCCCCACTTCATCCTTCAAAAGTAAGTTCCAATGTCACCTCCTCCACGAAGCCTCCCCAGACCCCTCCCCATGTTGCCCTGACTGTTAATTCCTCTTGTGAAGCAAGTAAAACCTCTCAAGGTCATTTTCCACCTGCAGGTCTGACCACTGCACACTGTGGCCTCCTGAGGGCCAGGCACATCACTCCCACGTTCCTAAAGCTCCGCCCAGCAGCTCCTGCCACATAGCACATGCTCAGGAAAGTGTGAGGGCTGCCCTGCTCATCCGCTCAGGGGGTTCCCTGGATCACACCACACAAGGGAAAGCAGAGGCTGCTGGACAGCGAATTTAGAAAAATTAAGATTACAGAGGGTGAACAGCCCAAACTGGCAGCCAGTAAAGTTACATAAGCCCCTGCTTCAATTTCATGCACAAAACAGGCTCCTGGGGGCTTTGGGGCCTGGCAGCCATGAAAGGACACATTTGCAGATCAAGTCCCTCACCTTCTGGAAAGCTCTGGCCTCAGGACATGCAAGCAAAAACCGTGCAAACTACCAACATTACCAACACAGACCCTTGTCTTCAGAGTTGAGAATGGAGACTCTTGGGGTAGGATCAGAGTTACGATGACCTTCCCTAGCCTGCCAAGTGCTCTGAACACCTGGGAGTGGCAAGCAGGACAGGGAACCTCAGCCTCCTTAGAGACCATCAAGTCTGGGTACGGTCTGTAAAATGAGGACTTCACTTAGCTCAGTGTCTCCCAGACTTCTGTAGACTGCATACCTCATTCACCATGTTTACTACTAGCTGCCTATCGCGAGTACTATTATTTATGTCATACTTTTCCTTATATCTTCCTTCTTCTTTTAAGGTGAGTAGATAACTCACCTTCCCTTAATAATAACAGAAGTATTTTTTAAAAGTTAGTGTGCACATCACTTAAAACCACATTGTGTGTCACTAGAAGTACTCGTCCCACACTCCAAGAAATGATAATTTATTTTATTTATTTGCAGAGATGAGGTCTCGCTATGTTGCCCAGCCTGGTCTTGAACTCCTGGACTAAAGTGATGCTCCCACTTCAGCCTCCCAAAGTGCTGGGATTACAGGCATGAGCCACTACCACACCTGGACAGAAATGATAATTCAGACAAGAGGGCCTCAAAATGTGGTACTTGGACTAGTAGCATCCGTATCCCAGGGACTTGTTAGAAATGCAAATTCTGAGACCCCCACCCAGACCTGCTGAATTAAGGACTCTGGGGTGGGCCAGGTGTGATGGCTCATGCCTATAATCCCGGCACTTTGGGAGGCTGAGGCTGGCAGATCACTTGAGGTCAGTAGTTCGAGACAAGCCTGGCCAACATGGTAAAAACCCCATCTCTACTAAAACTACAAAAATTAGCTGGGTTGTGGTGGTGCCCGTGCCTATAGTCCCAACCTCTGGGCCTACGGCCTGCTCCCCAGCTCTGGGTTATTTCCCGAGACAGAGGCCCCAGTGGAACCAAAGAAGCTTCCTGTGGGGGGCCCGGGCCTGCCCTTGGGCCTGGTTTATCTACCAGGAAGCCTGTTCTTCTGTCCTCTGTGGGGCTGGGGGCTGGTAGGAGGAAGGTGGTCACAAAGCTGAAGGGTCCCATAGGCCAGGCCAGCTTAGGGGACAGCCCAGCACCAGCCACCAACAGAAGACAGGGAAAAGACAGACTGCAGTAAACTGAGTAAAAGGACAGACCTCATGAGCTCCCGGAAGAGAAAAGAACTGGCTGATTCTGGTATATCAGTCTAAGACAACCCTGGCAGCTGGGCCCAACAGCAGCAGGCTGAAGAGGGCTGGACTCCGGGGCTGCCTAGGGCCCTGTGGCCCAGAGGAGGCTGGCAGGTCCTGGGACCTGCTACCAAAAGGCCAAAGCCAAGAATGACTGTGGCCCCTTCTTCCCACTCCACCGCAAGGACTGTCCTCTCTCTGCATTGCCGAATGAGCTCAGCCTTTAGCCTTTACATCATCAACACTCTTGCACCAGCAGACTGGCATTACCTGGAAGCTTGGGAGAAACACAGACTCCCCTCCAAAACACACACACACACACACACACACACACACACACACACACACACACACTCTCTCTCTCTCTCTCTCAAGGAATCAGCACATCAGCATTGCATCTTATGCATTTTAGGATTCTGTATCTAAAAGTTGTGTCTTTTTACTACTTTCAAATCTGTAAGGGATTCTGGTATATAAGCTCCCAGGAGTTCTTTAGCAAACCAAATAATCACCTTCAGGGATGTTTTGGGTAAATCCCAATTTTTATTGAATGCCCTTCAAGAAAAAAAAAAAACAAAAAAACCCAGAGATCCCAGTATCCAGGGCTGTACAGGGAGAGATCCGGGGTCCCAGCTAACACTGACCTGGGAATGCCCCTCTGCCTCAGCTTACCCCTCTGAGAAATAAGAAGGCACACGACGGGGCTTCTCCAGGGCTCTGCAGATGGCCGTGAGCCTGAGCAATCACGTCACAGCTCTGAAGCTGCCAGTGCCAGGTGGAACTGGGGCTTTTCCGAGCCATTCCTGGCTGCCCTGCCAGAGGCCAGCTTGAAAGATCTCTTTGTTCTCGTCTCTCATGCTGACCTTTCTGAGCAAAGCTGCCCACTTTTAACAATATCCAAACAGGGCCTCAAACAAACCCTGGCCCAGAAACAGCCTGCGTGGGGAGAAGCCATGAAGCCATTTATTCCAAGTCAAGGAAAGCCTGGTTGGCCAGTAACAGAAAGAGAGATGTGGGTGTGATGATGGGTCAAGGACACGGCTCACCTTAGGGGAGCCTCTAGGTGGGATGTGCAAGGGGCTGGCAAGCTCCCCAGGTCCCTGGGCGGCAGCAGGCAGTGCTGCACGTTTCACAGAGCCCTTCCTTTGCCTCACTCAGTCCGTGCAGCTTCCCATGAGGTTGGTGAGGGAGGTAGGCTTCATTATCCCAGTACCAGCACAATGTGTGGTGCATAGAAGGTGCTCAAGAAATGATCACTGAATAAATAAATCCCTAGGTTCCAACAGGAAAAAGAGAGCCTGGAAGATGCGTGCCTTTCCAGGCCGTCACTTATGTAAAGGGAGAGGCAGGCTTACGGCAGGCACAAAGGGGTTCAGATTTTCCTTTCTTTTCACCCTGAGACCTCTGAAAAAGACAACACCTGTCTCTTGACCCAGCATGGTTACATTTTCTTTTCCTGACCATGTGAACTCCAGAACTCCTGGGACTCAATTTGCCAAGTCTTTACAAAGTGCCAGCTGCCTACCAAGTGCCTGGTCATCAGCTCTGTTCACAATAGAGCTTGGCCAAGTGTTTTCCATACAGTAAGTGTTCAAAAAATATTTAGGGAAGACTGGGTTTGAGCTGAAACAGAGAATGAGAAACCACATGGAACTGATGGCTGAATGGAACCTAAACAGATACTAATGCATATGGCCCTGGCCAGATGTCCCCATTCCAGGGCCAGTACTGCTAACTGTGTACGAAAGGTTACCGGTCAAAGACCCAGAAGAGCATAGCCAGTTGGCAGATCCCAACAGCTGAACGGGTGAATCAGGGGACAAGGTCAGGTGAAGTTCAAAGGGTCATCAAACTGTTCACTCCTGTTGCAGACCCAAATCCTCTGTTTCAAAAAGAGGATTCCTCTTCACTCCCAGCCCAGAATAGGGCTGTGACATTTCCCTCCTGTGGCACTGAGGATGTCGTCCAGGTGCCGGGCTCTTTCCTTTCTAGTGAGGTGGGGGATGGAAGTGGGGAAGGTTGAGGAGGTGGTGCTAAGAGTGGACAAAGGCTGTGCATTCAGAGAGGCTGGAATGGGCCTCAGAGGTTACCCTGTGCCTCAAAGCATGACACAGAGCACCAGGAGGCTCTCAGAACAGGATTCACTGTCGGGTGACTGTGGCACCGGAACCCCAGATTTGTGACAACAGTCTGACTCCTGTCCTCCCCTAGCCCTGCAGATACCAGGTGGCTGCTAGAACAAGGCAAAATTACTGATGGAACCCCCTCATGGCGGTCACGGCAAACAGCAGGCTGGGCTTTCTAAGGTGCCTTTGCTGCCTCTCCAACTTGGCATCCAGCTGGAAAGGTGGAGCGCGCGCGCACACACACACACACACACACACACGGAAAGGGACAGTGCTTTCATACGCCTGAACAACCTGCCAAAGTCCTGGGGAACTCCCTTAGAAAACACATCCACTCCCTTCTCTATTGTTTGATTTTGGTGCAGTGAGCACATGTTGCTTTACAAACTTAAAAAAATTACAAGAACAAGCACAAAACATATAGCCCACCTGGTTCAACGTGCATGGACTAAGCTCACTCTGGGCCCAGGGCAAAGAATAGCTGCTGCCAGGTCTAGGCGGAAGGAAGGGAAAAACCAACTCAGAGAGAAATGGTCTGTTGCCCACTCTGGGTAAAGGAACAGAGTCGGCTCATGTTCTTGTTCTTGGGAGATGCCCAGGCACTCATCCTAGTGCAGTCAGAGCCACTGACAGGGACAACCAACTTCCCTAGCACTGAAAGGTCCCCCCTCCCCTTCCAGGCCCCCACTGCTTCACCCTGGAGCAGTTTCATGTAAAACAAAACCAAGCTTATTTCTGGAGCCTCCCCTATAGTTTGAACCCTGGGCCCAGCGGCCATTGCCCACCTCCCAAGAAAACATGTCAGAAAGGTGCCCCCTCCTGGCAACCAGGTGGCCGAACTGCCTGGGGTGAGGCTCCAAACAGAGTCCACGGCTGCCCTCTAGTGGTGGTGAGGGGAAGAGATGCCCTCCACCCCCACCCACCGCTGGCTCCTTTGCACTGGGGCCTCCTAATTCCTGATGGCCCTTTCAGGCCTGTGCCTTCAGTTCTAGCTCAATTAGGAACCCTGTCATCAGCCACAGAGCAAGGGGCAAGAGCCATCTGGGGGAATCAGCCGCTGAATCAATAGGGCAAGGCTCCTGGAGGAAATTAACATCCCTCAGACATCCTGATGAGGAACTGGGTAGCAGTCTCAGGCTTAGCCAGAGAAGGGGAGGCTCAGGCTTTCCTGAAGCTCCAAGGAAAGCATCTGGGGTCCAGCAATTGCCACCCACCATACACAGTGGACAACAGCACACTCTTTAAATTAGGTCAAGTCCTCAATGGGAGGGACAAGCTGAACTCTGGGGGCGGGCACTGCCTGTGGCCATCTAGCTCCACCCTGTTCTCAGCAGGGTCTCCTTAGGCTCGCTGGCAGCTGGGTCCACCCAGGCCCATGTGGGAATGAGCTCAGGCAGGAGGCAGGCTCCACCATCTCCCCCTCTCCCTGGGCCCCTGAGGAACTGTAGCACCTCTGCTCCACTCTTGGCCCCTTGGGGTGAACTGCTCCTCAGACACCTTCAGGGTCCACCCCAGCCCAGGCAGCACCCCCACCTCTCTGCTCTTTCCCCCCAGCACAGAGCACTGCCTGACCGTCTCCACCACAGGCTCCCCTCTGGGACGGTCACTCCACCACGGGAGGGGACCTCCTCCTGGCCACAGCTTGAACCCCGCAGTGAGGGCGGGGCATCTGGCCCATAGCAGGCACTCAGAGGCAACCTGGGACAGGAACTGAGGGCCTTTCTCTGGGCTTCATCACCTAAACCTGACTCCCCTCATGGGGTAGTGAGCTCCCTGAACACCGAGAAGGGTTTCTCCCTGCTTCCCAAACATCCCAAGAGCCCAGGCGGGCAGGATGGAATGTAACCAGCAGAAAACGCTGCCCTGACTCCGCAGCCCTTTAACAGACCATTCAGAGTTGCCCTAATGCAGATGAGCTGACGTCAGTATCTGACAGGTACTCTGCTTCTAGCACCTTCAGCTAAGACAGTGGTTCTCAACTGCGGGCAACTGTGCCCCCACCCAGGACATGTGCCAATGTCTGGAACCATTTCCAGAGTCACTTTTGGCCGGGGGGAGTGGGGGCAGTGGGGGGAGTGGAGGGATGGTGCTCCTGGCATCTAGTGGGTGGAAGCCAGAGATGTTGCTAAAACCTACAATGTATAGAGAGCCCCACAATGAAGTTACCTGGCTCAAAATATCAACAGTGCTGAGGCTGAGCAACCCTGGGCTAAGATATCTTTATATATTATTTTTTAACTTCCTAACAAATATATTAAAAAAATACTAGAACTGACGATTCACCTACGAGGATATCACTGTGCCCAAGGGACAATGTGGTACTACACAGGCTCACTGATGTAGACATGCCGTGGTGCCGTGGGCTGGACAGACCCAGCTTCAGCACCAGGCTCATGGGGTTTACATTTGTGAGTTTCGACTTTGGGCGAGTTACTTAACCTCTCCTTTCTTCAGTAAAATGGGGATTTTATTAGTCCCTGCTTCACAGGATTATACAGAAAGGCATTCGCATTCGGCCTGGCATGGAGTAAGTATTCAACAAATATTAGCCACAATTATGAGGAAAGGCGCACAGAAATTATTTACAGCCCAGCCAGACACACAGGCTGCAACTCCAGCTCCTCTGGGCTGGATGGGCCACAGGAAATAGACAGAGAGGCTGAGTAACTGCCACGTGTCCTAGGACTGCTACTTACACGCCAAGACTTTCAAGACTTTCAAATGTTTGGGCTGTTTCCTTGAAAAGAAATGATGACTCAATTTCTACCCCTCTTCAGGGTGGTGAGGTTGGGGTGGGGTGGAGCCAGGATCCTGGCTGTAAGGACCAAAATGTGTGCCTCAGGAAGAAAGAAGAGGAAGGGAGGGGGTGGAGCTACAGCAACAGAAAGTGACTGAAATTGCTTGGGCGTTCTGGGGGGTGATGGTGAGTCAACACCTCCGCCCACTGCTGCATTGCATACACACAGACCCACAACCCTCCTGTGGCTTCAGCACAGAGTGCAGAAGGGGAAGCAGGCTCTGGGGAGGGAGGGACCACCCCCAAGAAGGGGAGACACCATTTGAGAATGGTGATGCAGGGTCCCAGAGAGGTGGGAGTCAGCACACTGTGGATCGGCTCTATGCTCCCAGCCATCACCAGGCCCTGGCTTCTCCCACACACCCATGCGCTCCCCAGGCTGTCCTTCCACACCCCCAAATTTGGAAATGGCATGAGTTTCCAGGCTGCTCAGGCTCGAAGCTGGAATCCCAGTGGGTGAGCTCGGGCAAGTGACTCAACCTCTCCAAGCCTCCCTCATTAGTGACTGGGGTCACCTGGCCTTCCCAGAGCACTGTACACCAAACACATGGTTCAGCCAGGCCCGCAGCAGAAGCATGACTGCCGCTGGTCTCTCTCCCTCTTTCCCTCCTGGCTGTCCTTGATGTTCACCTTAAAGTCATACCTGCAGAAAATTCAGCTGTGGGGAAGGGGAGCAGGCAACCCCTACAGGTGGCTGTGGGGGGGCTCTCAATGGAGAGGAAGATAATAGCTGTGAAAATACTCCAGGTGTTTTGCATTCCTTCCCTCTCACTGGACCCTTGCACCCTCTGGGACACGGACAAACAGAAGCACTTAGAAGGGAGGAAGCCAACTACAGGGGGCAGATGGGGAACCTGTTCAGGGCCACAGAGTAGCCTCCACCCCCGGGGCCTCACCCTTACTTCCTCCAGATGGCGAGAGCACCCACCAAAGTTTTCACACCAGAAGCTGGGACACAGGCACCTGCAGGGCGCAAGCATCCTTGGGGAACCCACACTAGGTTAGCAGCACCCCAAGGGTGGTGGCCCAGGGGCTCAGTAACAGAATGCCTGCTGTGGGTAGGTAGCCTATCAGATAAGACCGCCAGCTAAGAAAGTCAGCCGGGCCCTGCGCACAGAATCCTGGCTCTACTGAGGACAAGTCACTTTTGTTCCCTGTGCCTCGATTTCCCATCTGTGAAGCAGGGATGCTAACTATGGCGTTTCCCTCAGGGAATACTGGCAGGACTAACACATATGCAGGTGCCTGGTGTGAATTTAGCACTTCCTAAGGGGCATGCATTATCCTAAGAAATATCCCTGAAATGGATGAATGAAGGAGATGGAGTATTGAAATTAGAACCGTCCCCTCCCCACCCTCCCGACGAAATCCACTCCAGGAAGCTTTCATAGATAAGAACAGCCCCTCTGGCCTTCGTGCCTCTGCAGGTCCTTGGGAGGGAGGAATTGAGGACTCCTTAACCTCTGTAGTGCAGGGGCCAGCAAACTGTCTTTCTCTAAAGCGCAAATAAAGACAGCAAATTTTACAGACTTTCCCATAAGGTCCCAAATGCGGCTACTCAAGTCTGTGGTGAGATTATATGTAAATGAATGGGCATGGCTGTGTTCTAACAGAAGTTTATTTACAAAAAAACAGGCGGCAGGCCACCTCTGCCTTACAGGCACAACTGCCCCAGGTCCTCGTCATAAATCACTGAGGAGTTAGACTGGTGACCCCTGCTCCTCCCAAATCTCCCGCAGGCAGAGCTGAGGACGGCCTCTCTTCGGGTCCCCCAGACTTATCCCTGGGAGCTCACAACTGGCAGAAGGAGACAAGGGGGCTCCAAGTAGCAGCCATTGGGGAGTGGTGGTCTCCAGCTTCAACTGCCGGGCCATGAAAACAGGAACCAGCACTCCGGGCCACTGTTTCTCTGAAACCAAAGCTCAGCAACCGAAAAAGGATCAAAAAAGCAGATAGTGGAGGTGGAGCAAGGAAGCTGCACTTCTCAGTGCCCCTGGGCTGTCCTCAGCCCCACCTCTGGCACAGGTGGTCCAAGGAGCCCAGGACTCCACAGCGAGTCCTACCCTTGCGGGTAAACTGCCTTCTCTCCCAGCCTCCACAGCCACACATTCCAAACAGAGACACCACCACCTCCCTGGCCTACCACTTGAGAAATTACAGAAAGAAAACAAAAGGTGGCTCATGTTTGGGCCAGCAGCCTGTCTAGCTATGGACTACACAAAAATAACAAAAACAAATGATAATACTGGCTTTGATTTTCCTTTTCTTTTCATTTGTATTTGTATTTTTTTTTTTTGAGACAGGGTCTTGCTGTGTTGCCCAGGCTAAAGTGCAATGGCGTCATCACAGCTCACTGCAGCCTCGATCTCCTGGGCTCAAGCAACCTTCCTATCTCAGCCTTCCGAGCAGCTAAGACCACAGGTGCACACCACGATGTCCAGCTAATTAAAAATAATTTTTTTTGTAGAGACGGTCTCACTATGTTGTCCAGGCTGGACTCAAACTCGTGGGCTCCAGCAATCCTCCTACCTCAGCCTCCCAAAGCTGTGGAATTACAGGCATGAATTCTAGGCAGCTGTGATCTACCAGGCACCCTGGTGGGTGGGTGGGTGTTCACATATAATATGATCCCCACAACAACGCTATGAGAAGGCAGGCATGGTCCTCACCACCACCTTACAGGTAAGGAAAGCAGAGGTTCAGAGAGCTCAAGGGACTTGCCCATGCACACACAAGCTTGTCATAAGAGCTGGGATTCACTCCCAGGTGTGCTGACTCCACAGCTGTGCTTCTCACTCTCCTGTCTGCCAGGCATGAGGAGAGAAAGAGAGGCAGCCTGTTTCCCAGTTGGAAGGGGCCCTTCCAACCTATTCTTTTTTTTTTTTCTTGACACAGGGTCTCACTCTGCTACTCAGGCTATAGTGCAGTGGCACAATCACAGTTCATGGAAACCTCCGCCTCCCAGGCTCAGATGATCCTCCCACCTCAGCCTCCCAAGAAGCTGAGACTACAGGTGCATGCCACTAAGCCTGGCCAATTTTGTTTATTTTTTGTAGAGACAAAGTCTCCCTATGTTGCCCAGGCTGGCCTCAAACTCCTGGACTCAAGCGATCCTCCCGCCTCAGCCTCCCAAAGTGCTGGGATTACATGTGTGAGCCACTGCTCCCGGCTCCTTACACCCTATTCTTTCCATTTGGAAGATAGGGACTCGTGCAGTTCCTGCCCCCACAACAGCAAGGGCAGGGTGGAGAGAAAGAGAAGGAAGAGGGCATAGGCCTCCCCTGGGCCAACGGTCCTGCTGGGGCAGGTCTGCCTCCCCAAGGCCCAGGTCCACCTGCCCACTGCAGTCATCACAGCCACTGCCTCCTGGAAGTGACGTCACCACGGCCTGTTCCACATTCTGGACAAACAACTCCACCTCCTTCTCTTCCAGGCAATTGAGAACTCAAGCTTAAGGTTACTGATATGCAGCTCTGTTGGGCAGGGATACCTGCTAGATGGAAAAGCTGCCTGGGCCAGACCTGTGTGCTTTGGTCAGAATGCTCCCCTGGCAGTCCCAGAGCACCTGGAGACCCACTCCAGACAAGGGCACCACATCGAACAGTCAGTAGCTTCACAGGCCTTTGCCTCCTCCTGGAGATGCATGACTCACCTTCAGGCTCTGGTTCTAGAGACTCTCAGAGGTCTTCAATCCATTGTTTCCCAAACTTATTTAGCCATGGACCCTCTCCTGCAGATTCCTGCTGTCCTACAATCCTCAGCCTCATCCCACCCTCTCTGCCCCTCCCAGACTCTTCCCATTTCCCCTGTCCCCACCAGGGCCCAGATCAAGCCTGACCTGCCACAAGTCCACTATGTGCCTAGTCCCACATAGCCCTCAGCCCACCTGCAGGAGTGGACTTGGCCCACCTCCTCCTCGACCCCCACATCGAGCAGCTTTGTGGGGAAGGGAGATAAGCAGGAAGGAAAGAGGCTCACAGCCAAGCCTGGGTGGAAAGAGCAAGCTACAAGCAGTGTGTCCTCTAGGATACTATTTTGTGGTGGTTGTTGAAAAAAAAAAAATCTGTGTATCTATGCATAGAAAAACATGAAAGACATGTATCAAAATATTAAAAGTGATTATTTAAAGTTGGGGGATAGATCAGCAAATTTTTTCTGTCAGGGGCCAGAGAGGGGCTGAAGGTTGAGCTGATCACCAGTGGCCAGTGATTTAATACAACATGCCTACATAATGGAGCAGCCATAAAATCCCAAAAGCACAGAGCTTGGAGAGCTTCCAGGTTGCTGGACATGCAGCAGTGGTGCATCCGGAGGGGGCCTGGACGCTCCGCATGCCTTCCGCATACCTAACCCTATGCACCTCTTCTACCTGGCTAGGCTTTACCATTTTATATGGTACTGTACACCAGTCATCTAGCAAGTAAACTGCTCTCCTGGGTTCCATGAGCTCCTCTGCAACTTATGGAACCAACTTCTGTCTGTTTGTAGCCAATTCAGACAGAAGTTGCTGGTAACCTGGGGACCTGCTACTTGTGACTGGTGTCTGCTATGGAAGGCAGTCTCTCAAGGGACTGAGCCTCTGTGCCCCTCCCAGACCCCTTCCATTTCCCCTGCCCCTGCCAGGGCCCAGATCAAGCATCAGAGGTGAATTTAATTGTAGGAAACCCAGCTGGTGTCAGAGAACTGGTTGTGAGTGGGGGAAAAAACCCCACATTTGGTCACAGAAATGACCTGTGTTGTACTGAGTATAAAGTAGGGCCAGGCACAGTGGCTCACGCCTGTAATCCCAGCACTTTAGAAGGCTGAGGCAGGAGATCCCTTGAGTCCAAGAGTTTGAGACCAGCCTGGGCAACAAAGTGCAACTCCCTCTCTACAAAAAATACAAAAAATTAGCCAGGTGTGATGGTGCATGCCTGTCATCCCAGCTACTCAGGAGGCTAAGGTGGGAGGATCACCTGAGCCCAGAAGGCGGGAGTTGCAGTGAGCTGAGATCACACCATTGCACTCCAGCCTAGATGTCAGAGCAAAATCTGTCTTTAAAAAAAAAAAAAAAGAGAGAGAGTATCAGGTAGAAGAAAACAGTAAGTGTGCTTTATTCTACTAAACAAGTTGTGGGGAAAAGAAAGAGAGATCAGCCTGTTACTGTGTCTATACAGAAAGAAGTAGACATAAGAGACTCCATTTTGTTCTGTATTTGAGATGCTGTTAATCGGTGACCCTACTCCCAACCTTGTCCTTGCAAGAGACATGTGCTGTGGTGACTCAAAGTTTAATGGATTTTGGGCTGTGCAGGATGTCCTTTGTTAAACAAGTGCCTGAAGGCAGTATGCTTGTGAAAAGTCATCACTATTCTCTTAATCTCACATACGCAGGGACACGTTCACTGCCAAAGGTCGCAGGGACCTCTGCCTAGGAAAGCTAGGTATTGTCCAAGGTTGCTCCCCGTGTGATAGTCTGAAATATGGCCTCATGGGAAGGGAAAGACCTATCGTCCCCCAGCCTGACACCCGTGAAGGGTCTGTGCTGAGGAGGATTAATATAAGAGGAAAGAAGGCCTCTTGGCAGTTGAGATAGAGAAAAGCATCTGTCTCCTGCCCGTCCCTGGGCAACGGAACATCGAGGTGTAAAACTTGATTGTATGTTCTGTTTACTGAGAAAGGAGAAAACCACCTTAGGGCTGAAGGTGGGATGTGCTAGCGGCAATGCTGCTCTTTATGCACTAAAAAGGTTTATGGAGATATTTGCATATGCGTATCAAGGCACAGCACTTTTCCTTAAACTTATTCATGTCACAGAGATCTTTATTCATATGTCTTACTGCTGACCTTCTCCCTACATGATCCTATTATCCTGCCACTTCCCTTTTTCTAAGACGGTAAAGATAATGATCAATAAATACTGAGGGAACTCAAGAGACCCAGGAGCAAAAGCCTACGGAAGGCATTCCAGGCACTGTGGCTCTTAGGTCTCAGATAGGCCAGTATTCCGAAGGACCTCAACACAACCCACAGGAAAACAAGCATTTCTGCTGCCTCGTCAGCAGGGACAGCCACAGCCCTGGCGTGATGCCAGAACTTTACTTCTACCATACTTTCCCTCATCCCTCACCACTCCTTAAAAGCTGGAATGAACCGATATCTGCCTTCCCATTGGGTTTTTGGGGAGCGTGAGGCTCAGAGGAACCAAATAACTTCATCCACACCGCAGACGACAGTGGACAAAACCAGACCCACTGGCCAGCTCACTGTCCTTTGCTTTTTCAACAGCCCTCCGCCCTACCCTCTTGAGATGCCCATTCCTGTTTCTCTTCTTGGCAGTCTCCCCTGAGCACACACAGGCTTTATTGCTTCCGTGGCTTCCTGAAGCGTGGTCCTTCCCACTGAGAACGCCTCTGCACACTCCTGTCTGACAAGATGTGACACAAGCCAGTCCCCACCGATCCTCCTGGGAGAGCATGTGTGCACAGGCCAGAGAAGAGGGAGAGCAGCCTTAAGGCCACGTCAAAAGTCTCAGCCCAGGGGAATTGTTCCCACACTCACTCAACTACCAGTGACCTACCCCTTCTTCAGGTTTTTCACATAGGCGCTCTGGAGGGCGGCTTCCAGGAAGTAGGTGAGCTCATAGTCAACCGGGTGACAGCCTTTCAGATGCCTTGACGTGCTGTTATTTGTGGTCTGGGAAGGGGAACAGAGAGAGAGCCGTTGTCTCAAAGTTCTGAAGCAGGGGGTCACTCAGCAAGAGGAGGTGGCCTCATCACCATCCCAGTCCCTGCTGTTCAGGGGCACATTGTTGCAATTCTCAGACCAGGCTCCATCTAACTCGCTTTAACTCAAAATATGTCTAAAGCATTCTCTCCCCATCCAACTGTTAGATGCCCACAAGCCCTGTGTCTTTTTTTTTTTTTTTTTAAGAAACAGGGTCTTACTATATTGCCCAGGCTGATCTCGAACTCCTGGGCTTAAGCAATTGTCCCACCTCGGCCTCCTAAAGTGATGAGATTATAGGCATGAGCTACCACACTAAGCCCCTAATATTCATTCAACAATCACAGAGCTTTAAATTCATTAACTCACTTAGTCCTTAGAGCAGCTCTACTAAGTAGGAACAGTCATCATTTCCATTTCACAGGTGAGAACAGAGAGGGTCTCTTCCTGCCCCAAGGCCACTCAGGTTGAGGGGTGGTGGCAGAGCCAGCGCAGTCAGGTTCCCCTCTCCATTCTTACCCCCTACTGCAGGATGACTTCCCTGTCTGTACAGAGCCATGCTGAGCACTCGCTCTTCAACCAGACAGCACTCATTGTCTGAGCACGTGGTAGAGAGACCACTTCAAGCAGCATTGCTACCCTGTTCTGCGTATGCAAACCTCAGCTCCCACCAGACTTCACTCCCACAGGACAGGAGCTGTCTCCTTAGTCTCACTGCTGTCCACACCTCACCTCCAGTTAAGGAAAGAGAAGGGGAAATGAAACTCTTACAAAATCGCCACCCAAGCCCAAATCTTATTTATGTCTCACAACTGTCCTACAGGGCTGGTTTTATTTGCATTTCATCGACGAGGAAACTGAGGCTCAGAAAATGTCTAAGGTCAAAAGCGTAAATTAGACGTGGTGGCTCACATCTGTAATCCTAGCACTTTGGGAGGCCGAGGCAAGAGAATCGCTTGAGGCCAGAAGTTCCAGACCATCCTGGGCAAAAGAGTGAGACTCCATCCCAATCAATCCATCAATAATAATTTAATGCATAAAGTCACAAAGCTGGTGTCAGTCTGGACCTCAAACTCAAGCCTAGCCAGGAACGGATTCCAGGCTATTTGCACTATGTATCAGTTAATTCATTCCACAAACATCTGAGTGCCTGCCAGGCACTGTACTGTCCCTGTCAAACAAGCATGGAACATCAGAACAGGCAGAGAACTGAGACCCCCCCTGGTTCCAGGAAAAGCTGAGGAACAATTACATCATTAACTGAGCTGTTGCTTAAAAGCCTCAGCCCTAACAGGGTCCTCCAGCCCAACAAGACTGGCCTGCCTTCTGTATACCATTTCCTTTGTCTAATCTGAGGGGAAAAAAATCTGAGGCATCCGCCTCCTCTTTCAGAATTCAGAGTAGATTTAAGAGAGGGTCTTAGTTCCTTAGAGGTCAGGACTAGGTCTCAGGAGGGACACACAGCATTTCTGAGGGTGCACAAGGTTCTATGGCCTGCCCTCCCTCAACTTAAGATAACAACTATAGGGCCCCGTTTGTCTGCCCACTGCTACCAGGCACTGATTCCGGCCCTGGACATCATGATCAGACATTTGATAGGGACAGTACAGTGCCTGGCACTATAGCTCATCACCTTAATCCCCTTTTGAAAGTCCAAAGCCTAGGCTTCCAGATGAGCAGCAGATTTTATCTTTTCCATGAAAGTTTCCTCCCAACCACATGCAATGCAAACATGAAAAACTCCTAAAACACTACTACTGTCCATCAGTGACCCATTCCCCTTTGGTAGAGGTCAGCTCAACCATGCTGAGTCTCTAAGTGGCCTCTGCCAGAGAACGGGCACTCAAGTCCTAGATTTGCTGAGCCCATCAGTCACTTCTCCTTTCCTCCTGAAGTCCAATCAAGGAGACATCTTCTAGAGCAGTGGCTGTCAGCAGGGGGGTGACTTTGCCCTTAGGGGACAGTTGTCAGTAACTGAAGACATTTTTGGTTGTCACAACGAGGGGGATAGTGCTACTGGCGTAGTGGGGAGAGGCCATGGATGCTGCTAAACATCCTATAATATACACGGCAGCCCCCCGCCCCCACCGACAACAAAGAATTCTCCAGTCCCAAATATCAACAGCACTGAGGTTGAGAATCCTGCTCTAGGGGAAATGACCTGGCCTGGGGTAGACTCCTCCAAAATGGCCCATCACAAAAATGGGTACCGGACTGACATTTTGGCATCTGCCGAGGCAGGTGAAGTGCAAGTGTCTCCTGGGCTCTAAGTCTCTCAGTCCATGACCACCTTCTCCTTCAGGGCACCAACCCTAATCTACTCTGCTCTAGAACCTTCCATCTAACATGTTAAATATCTACTCCACAGCATACCTAAGCATCACCCCCAATATCTTCCCTGCGAGCATTCAGAGCCACACTCCCTGGGTTCAAATCCTGCCAATACCACTTATTAACGAGGTAAGCTCTGGCAGGCTAACTCCTCCTCAAATTTGTCTTCTTACTTGTAAAATGGGAACGACAACAGGGCCTATTTCATCCAGTCAGTGTGAGGGTTAAATCACAGAATGAATGTAAAGTGCTTAGAGTTGTGTCTGACACAAAAGCAGGCACTCAAGAAGGGCTAGCAGGATCTCTGTTGAATACAGTTTCCTGTCCCCTTAGCATTGAACTAAGGACCCCTCATGGCATAGTATTAAGATGTGGAGGGAAAAAGAATAAAATGGAGGCCGGGCACGGGCCTGTAATCCCAGAACTTTGGGAGACTGAGGCAGGCAGATCACCTGAGGTCAGGAGTTCAAAACTAGCCTGGCCAACATGGTGAAACCCTGTCTCTACTAAAAATACAAAAATGGTGGCAGATGCCTATAGTTCCAGCTACTCAAGAGGCTGAGGCAGAAGAATCGCTTGAACCCAGAGGCGGAGGTTGCAGTGAGCTGAGATCGTGCCACTGAACTCCAGCCTGGGTGACAGAGCAAGAATCCATCTAAAAAATAATAATTAATAAAATGCATAAAAATTAAAAGCAAAAAAAAAAAAAAAAAAACCAGAGCCTCCCAGAAGGGGAAGGGCTGGGATACTTACCACAAACGCTGCTACCACCTGTACTTGATACCCTGCAGACAGTTAACCCAGACCCACCATAGGGAATGGAGAGGGAGGGAGATCTGAAAACTGCCAGGGCCCTGGTGACCAGCTCTTTCACCAGCCTCTGAAAGGCTCGGAGAAGGAATCCCAAGATCCTGCTTCCCCACAGGATCCAGGGAGGAGCTTCTGGGACACCGAGAGCAGGGAAGGATGTCCAGCTGCAAGACCCAGGCGGACACCACCCCTGCCAGGGAAAGAATGGTGAGCAAATGATTCAATCTCCTAAAGCTCATCTATTAAACAGGGATAAGTACAACACCAACCTCAGGGGTGGCTGTGAGGAGTCAACAAGTTAATGGATACAAGCAGGGCTGTCATGTTTGGTGCTGCAAGATGAGTTCACCAAGGAGTTCCTGGTGCCTAGCAGATGGCATGGACTCATTTATCTATTAAACTATTTTCCAGTAAAGAGTCTCATTCTAGTGGAATCAGTATACTATAATGAGTTTTCCAACCTATGAAGTAGAGTGTCTTTGGGGGACAGAGAAGGTGCCTTCTAATTAGCACACAGGTGACCTATGGGTTTAGTGGGATCTGTAGATATAGGTGCTCAATAGACAGCAGCTCCTACCACGGTGTTATTTCCAGCTCACCTTCTCCAATTCCTGCAGGAACACCTGAGCGATCCAGGAGGCCCTCTCAAAACAGGTGATCACTTCCTCCTCCCTCTCCGTCAGGCGGAAGCGGGAAGCGATGGAGTTGGGTAGGCGTTCCAGAGAGAGGCCTGCAGGAGGAAGAGGGCGCCTCAGACCTGTCCTGCTCGGGCCCCCTGACTCCAGGCCCTCCCCATGGGCCCAGGGTGGGCTCGTCCGAGGGGGCACACACTCTGGTGCAGCCAGGAGGAGGCGGAGGTCTGCGGAGGGGAGGAGGAAGCTAAAGCGACGGTGGTGTTAGCAGTTGCTGGGAGTAAGCGATGGGACAGCACGTGGGGAATCACACTGCATCACCCCAGCCCAACTCCCCGGGAAGCCACTCCTGATCCCTCCTCTGTAACAGAGTATCCCCATTTTTCTAAGCAAAAGAGAAGGAGGTTTTTAAAAAAAAACGTATTTTTTTCTTTCCTCTTTCTTCCTTTTCCTGTTCCCCACTTCCTACTTAGCTCTTTAGAAATGCAAAACCTTTACCTTCCCTTCACCTTCACCAGACACTCCCTACACAGCAAGCTTATCCATGTGCTGACTTAGAAGCTCCAGAGCCAGAACTTTTCCACCAGGAGACTGCCTCTAGAGATAACAGTCAATTCACATCCTAAAGTGTGACTGAGAAGGAACTCTCTCCCAACCGGAGAGTATCTTGAAGCAATGCTCACTTTACAACCTGGCTCTGCCCACGATGGTGCCAGCTTGACTACCTGCTAGGTAAGGCACCAAGGCAAGTCATGCAGACCCTGCAGTTGCTTGCTCCCTCCTCTGCATGGCGTTCATGCCAAGTCCCCCTTTAAAAGCCCCGGCTTTTTGCCCAGGAAGTGAAGTGGTTACCTTTTAAGGCAGGAGCCTGTACCTCTTCCCCTAAGCTAAGCTTTGGAATAAAGTGACTTTCTTTATTCCAGACCTCACTCTTGTTAATTGGACTCTGCAAGTGGCGAGTGACTGAACTGCGTTTCAGTTACAATTTTGGTGGCCCCTACGAGGACTGCAGCACACTTCGGACGACTGAGCCTATCAGCCTGGTTTCACTACCAGGCAAGGTGGGGGATGCCTGGGAGTGCCAGCTGCTCCTGGCTACTGGACTCTAGAATAGAAATGTTAAGGGGATTTCTCAGCAGCTGCCAAAATGTTCTTGTTTTGGGGAACCTCCCTTTCACCCCCTGGCATGACATCTGCTGCCTCCAATGCTTCACTGGTACAAAGAAAGTGACCTCTGAAGAAGCCAGCAACCTTGAAACTGGGTGAGCAAGCTAGACTATACCTGACGTTTTTCTGTCTCTTCTAGGTGTCCCTGGGACTTCACTCTGTGAAGACTTGGCCGCTACTGGCATCATTTGGGCATTTTGAGCATTTGCATCTGTGGCACTATAGGGACTCAGCTGCCTGTCAAGGTATCTCCAGCTGAGGCAGGGGGTTCAGAACTCCACTCAGGCCCTGGAGTCCCTCTACTCAGACTGGGGATTTTGTTTGGAAGCACGCCGTTTGTTTGTGTGAATGTAATGACTTTGTGTACAGGCTGATTTCTTTCTTTCCTGAGCTCCCTCCGGGTGGAAACAGTTCACCTCAACCGGTGACCTGCGGCAGTGGAAGGGATCGGTTCTCCGCCGCACCGGGCACTGAGGCCCTCCCTGACCGGGGATAAATGAGGGTAGCAAGAGTATCCCTGCACCGTGTGGTGGCTGGAAGGCTCTCAAGCTCCTCTTCTGTCACTCTACTTTTTCCTCTCTCTTTCCATTCTCTCTGTCATGCCACTCTTGGAGAACCTGGCTGTGCTGCAAAAGCCAGCCAGAAATTTCATACTCTTATCTCCTCCATAAAATGCAAGGACAAGTTTCTCCCCTTCCCTTCACTTTGCTATTCCACAAGCCTCATTTTCAGGGGCTCCATTCTGTTCCTGGGCCTTGGATTTAAAGAGGGAATAGGATTGGACATTGGCAACAAGGTCTCTGGCCCCTCAAACAGCCCCTTGGGGTGCATTTTGGTTAATTGAAAAGCATACAGTTGTAAGCCCATGACTAGGAAAAAGAGGATCTTTTACCATAATACTATCTGGACCCAATACCATCTGGGCCACAATGAATTCTGGCCTGAAGATGGGGTTACTTGGTTACACTTGCAGTTGTTAGAAGAAAAACATCCACTCTCCTGGTGCCCACCATTTTCTACACTGTATTTTGGTAATCTCTGGCCAGCTCTTCTCTCCCCAGCTAGCTGAAAGCTCCATGGGGGCAAATATGAACTTTTTTGAACAACCACAACCCTTGCACAGCACCTCACATAGTAGGTGCTCAAGTTATGCAGCATTTTACATGCACGCTTCCCATGGAACCCAACAGTTACCCGTGCTCAGGTTACCCGTGCTCAAGGTCTCTGCCTGCAGGGGACGACCACTTTCCCATTTATCAGTAATAGCACCTTCCTCTCCTTTTGACCACCTCTCCTGCAATCTCAGATGATCATGACCGCCACAGCAATCAGCTAAGTGTGGGCACATGGCCCAATCTGGGCCAATAAAAAACAGTCTCAGAATTGTCACTCTTTCCACTGGGGTGGTTAAGCTGGTATCAGACATCAGTTTAGAAATGTTAGAGAAAACCTGCCTTAAAATGAAGTCTATACAATGTGAATATAAATAACACTACTGAAGTGTACGTTTAAAAATGGCTTAGATGGTAAATTTTATGTTGTATGGGGCTTTTTTGCTGCAATTTAAACATTTTTTAAATAAAAGCTTCAAGGCCAAAACCAAAAAGCTCAAAAAATAAAAACAATCTGTAAGAAACAAAGAAGGGATATAGCATTGTTAGCCATACTAGAAACTAATGCTGTACAGAAAAACAACTCTATTTGCATCAGGTTACTTTTTTTTAAGACAGGAAAAATACTGAATAAAATAAACTCTTAGTCACGAAAAAAATGAAATCCATGCAAAGAAAAGGTAAGACATGATGGAGAAGGGTGGATTTCTAAAGAGACTGAGTACCTAGATCCAGCTTTGCCTGAAGCTCTACCTGCTGGAACTTTCCAGTGTATGAGCGCCATTAAATACCTCCCATGTCTTCTCCCTTCCTCCCTCCCTCTCTCCCTTCCTCCCTCCTGCTGTCCCTTTTTTTGACACTTGCAGCTAATATAGACCTGACTAGAGAGTGCTGTCCTTCTGAACTATTGTTTCTCCATGGGGAGAATCAATGTCTGTCTCGTCTTTGTGCCCACACGGTACTTTAGGTACTTTACATGTGAAGACGAACTTACTGAAGGAATGTATAATAGAAGAATCCTCAACTGTTTCCTGCCCTATAAGCCCCAACATCCACGTAATGACCAAGTCCTCAAACCTTCCCTTCCTCTCTTCCTACTACTTTATATCAGGTTTTATGTCTTGAGCGGATGACTATATTGGCCTCCTAACTGGCCTCCCTGCCTCCAGTCTCACTTTAATCCCCAGGGGGATCCTTCTAAAACTCTCCAGGGGTCCATACTGCTACAGGATAAGGTCCAACCTCTGGAGGCTCCATACCAGGCCCTCCTGGTATCAGTTCTCCAGCCTCATCTCTCGCCTTACCTGCCACATCCACACCCGACCTCCTGCTCCCAACTGCTTGGTTGTAGGATGCCTTCTTGACTCGCTCAAGTTGTTCGTCCTGCGTGGAGTGTATCCACCCCACCAAGTCTACCCAAAATTACTGTTCACATTCTGACCTAGTAAATGCTACCTCCTCTACAAAGCCCTTCCTGATAGTCCCTGGTATAACCAAACATTCCTCCTTTAAGCCCCAGTCTACACATATTCCTAACTCACCATTTCTTATACTTATTTGTTCATATGTTTCCCCAGACTGTAGACTCCTTCAAGACATCAACCTAATCGTGCTTACTTTTCTACCCCCTGGCACACAGTAGGTACTGGACAAGCATTTGCTGGCTGGATGAAAAAACACAAGCCTGGTCATGTCTGACAGAAAACAAAGTGCTCTGCAAATACAAGGTAAGGAATTATTGTTTTTCTTAGCCACATTCCCATGCACACAGATTCAGTGACCTTGTCCTTTGCCAGGCTGGGGTGTGACCAGATCCAAAGTTCGGGTGCCTTGGCCTGGAGGAAGGCGGGCACAGAACATGAAGGTCCTTGCTCAACACAAAGACCCAGGTGCCTGGGTCACCGCGTGTCAACGTGCCTCCTGCCAAATGACTCACAACCAGGAGGGGGAGGATCCTCATTCCAGAGGACTAAAGGGGGAAGAGGAACCGAGAAAGAATCAAGGAGGCAGGCCTCATTGCTCACTGCCAGAGCTGGGCCAGCCCCTGCTCCCTAGACATGCAGCCTATCCACCCTGCAAGAAGGTGGGGCGAACCTATGAACTGTTGAGAGGCCTGGCCCAGGAGACCAACCGCACATGGCAGGGCACAGCCAATTCCAGGGGACATAGAGTGGATCTGTTTCAACACAGCTGCCCTGTGGTCCCCAGAGAGATGTGCTGAGACTGGGCTCCCTCCTGCCACACCTCTGGGTCCAGCACTGGAATGGGTGATGCCAGCTGCTGTCAAGTTCAAGCTGCCAGTTCCAAGCCTCCAGAGGGCTGGCCACTGCAAAGCTGTGAATTCAGGAAAAATGGTCTGTGGGGCTTCCACCTTCCCCATGTGGCATTTGTTCCTTCCACTCTCAGCAGGGACCTCCCCACCATGCTTCTCCAAGAACCTCAAATCCCATCCTCCTTGAAAGCTCAAAGTAGGCCAGGCAAAGTGGCCCACATCTGTAATCCCAGCACACTGGGAAGCCCAGGCAGGCGACTGCTTGAGCTTAGGAGTTTGAGACCAGCCTGGGAATGTGGTGAAACCCTGTCTCCCCAAAAATAGAAAAAATTAGCTGGGCTTGGTGGTGCACACTTGTGACTCTAGCTACTCAGAAGACAGAGGTGGGAGAATCGCTTGAGCCCGGGAGGCGGAGGCTGCAGTGAGCCAAGATTACGCCACCGCACTCCAGCTGGGTGACAGAACAAGACCCCATCTCAATTTAAAAAAAAGCTCAAAGCAAAGCCACCTCTTCTCTGAAACTCTGCCAGGTAGAGTTAAGCCTCCCTGTGTCTAAACCACTTGAACAGTTTGGCTGCATCTCCTATGTATGTGCCTTTTTCCTTCATTGTCATCATCCTCTCTACCCATTTCTGATTATCTTTGCACCGCAGTGATGGCCAGGGCCTGGTGTTTAGGAAGCATGCAGATGGATGCGTAGATGAATGAGCGTATTCACATAGCCAAGTGTACGGCCCAAAGGAGTTCCTCCCTCTCCACTTAAAAAATATTTCCTGGGCCAGGTGTGGTGGCTCATGCCTGTAATCCCAGCACTTTGGGAGGCCGAGGCAGACAGATCACGAGGTCAGGAGATCGAGACCATCCTGGCCAGCATAGTGAAACCCCATCTCTACTAAAAATACAAAAATTAGCTGGGCATGGTGGCACATGCCTGTGAATCCCAGCTACTCGGGAGGCTGAGGCAGGAGAATTGCTTGGACCAAGGAGTCAGAGGTTGCAGTGAGCTGAGATTGCTCCACAGCACTCCAGTGTGGGTGACAGAGCAAGACTCCGTCTCAAAAAAAAAAAAAAAAAAATTCTTGGAGAATTCATAAACAAATTGTGGTATAGTTATATAATGGAATACTACTCAGATTTTTTTTTTAAAACTCATATACACATAACACAAATGAATTACTTAAAAATTACATTGTGCAAAAGAAACCAGACATTTAAAAAATACATGCGGTATGATTTCATTTATTCAAAAGAGTAAATTAATCTATACCAGTAGAAAATAAGGCCAGGAGTGGTGGCCCACGTCTGTAATCCCAGCACTGTGGGAGCTGAGGCAGGGGATCAGTTGAGCCCAGAAGTTTGAGACCAGCCTGGGCAACATAGCAAGACTTTATCTCTTTAAAAAAAAAAAGCAAAAACAAAACAGTGGTTGCCTGGGGTGGAGACCAATTAGAAAAGAGCCCAAGCGGACTTTCTGTGGTGATAGAAATGTTCCGTATCTTTGTTACAGTACTGGTCACATGGATATTTAAACTGGTCCAATTCATGAAATTATATAGTTAAGATTTGTACATCTCACTACATGAAAATTTATCTAAAAATAATGGAGATAATGCCTTTTTGAAGGGAGCTGTCATGACTCAGAGAAACAAAAGTTCAAAGTACAGGGGTACATTCACTGAGGTGGTCCTCTGTAAAGCAATTTCCAACATACACAGGGCCAAAAAGTTTCTGGAGCTGGCAGTGGCTTTTCCTAAGCAAGGTCACAGTCCAGTCACCCAGTTCTGCCCATAAAAAGGGGCAGGCAACCTTGTATGTGTCCCCTGGTTGATAAGGTCTATTTTCCTGCCCACAAACATCTGATTGGAAGACCACCCAGGGACTCCAGGTTTGGGTTGCTTTACCCTCTGCCCCGTGAGTGCCTCTGCACAAGCGGCCAGACCGCAGCACTCAATCCAGGATAAAGGTGGGCTGCCCTGAGCCCAGTCCTTGAGGCATCGGAGGGTTGTAACGCAGCCCTGCGGGGCAGGCACTGCCTTGTGATTCCCACCAGCAAGGGCCTTTCTGTGCCAACACCCAGCTCTAGGAGAGGTCCCTTGCAAGAGGAGGACTTGCTTTTTCATTAACTCAGAACTTTCGATTTGGAGCCAAGCTGATCCTGGCACAGCCTCAGACCCAACACCAGGCTGGTCCCAGCTCCTTCAGTCTGAATGACTCATCACATCCCAGGCAGCCACCCTTCCAAGAAGCCCCACCCTTGGAGCCCTGGAGCTTTGGGCCCTGGATGCAGAGGTAGAAAACAGAAAACTTCCTCAGCAACAGAACCCCTTCCCTCCCACCTACCCAGCCTGTCAAAAGGGCGCAGGTACAGCTGCAGCATCCACGGACGATGAATCCCAGACTTGGGTACCCTGCAGCCAGGGGAAGAAGGGAAAAAATGCAATTCACTCAGTTCTCAGGGGAAAACTGGAAGGCCAGGTAGGAAAGAACCCTCACAGATCACTCTGTTAAAATTAGAACATTTAAAAATAGGATTACCATATGATCCAGCAATTCCACTTCCAGGTGTACACCCAAAAGAATAGAAAGCAGGGTCTCAAAGAGATATCAGTCCACTAGCATTCATAGCAGCATTATTCACAATGGTTAAAATGTAGAAGCAACCCAAGTGTCCATTGACAGATGAACGGATAAACAAAATGTCATATATACATACGTACAATACAATATCATTCAGCCTTCAGAAGGAAGGAAATTCTGACACATGCTACAATATGGATAAGCCTTGAGGACATTTTACTAAGTGAAATAAGCCAGACACAAAAAGGCAAATACTGTATGAGTCCTCTTACACGAAGTACTTGCATAATCAAATTCATAAAAACAGAAAATAGAAGAGTGGTTGCCAGGGGTTAGGGGAGGAGGGAACGGGGCGTTGCTGTTTCATGGGCATAGAATTTCGATTTCACAAGGTAAAAGAATTCTGGAGATTGGTTGCACAATAATGCAAATGTTAAAGAGTTCAGGAGATTGGTTGCACAACAATGTCTCAGTACCGAACTGAACACTTAAAAGTGGTTAAGATGGTCAATTCTATGGTATGTATATTTAACACTGTTTTTTTTGTTTGTTTGTTTTTTGTTTTTTTTTTTTTTGAGACAGAATCTTGCTCTGTCCACTCAGGCTGGAGTGCAGTGGCTCAATCTCAGCTCACTGCAACCTTCACCTCCTGGGTTCAAGCAATTCTCCTGTCTCAGCCTCCTGAGTAGCTGGAATTACAGGCACATACCACCATGCCTGGCTAATTTTTATATTTTTAGTAGAGACAGGGTTTCACCATGTTGGCCAGGCTGGTCTTCAACTCCTGACCTCAGGTGATCCACCCACCTCGGCCTCCCAAAGTGCTGGGATTATAGGCGGGAGCCACCTTGCCCAGCCAACACAATTTTTTAACGGAAAAAACAAAAAAACAGGCAATTTGGCTTCTGTATCAAAGTCTCCAAAAAATGTATACTCTATGATTCAGTAATTCTACTTTCTAGGAATTTATCTTAAAAAAAAAAAAAAAAGAAAAGAAAAAGCGGGGGGCGGTGACTCACACCCATAACCCCAGCACTTTGGGAGGGTGAGGTGGGAGAATTGCTTGAGCCCAGGAGTTCAGGACCAGCCCTGGCAACACAGACCCCATCTCCACCAAAAAAAAAAAAAAAAAAAAGAAAAAAAAAAAAAATTTAGCTTCAAGAATATCTTTTTAATTTTTTTTAAAAAAAAAAAAAAAAAAAAAAAAGATTTATCATACGGGTCCAATGATGGGACTTCACAAAATTATGATAGGACATTACAATGAAATGCTATGAGGTTACTTACAGTGACATAGAGGTGTATTGAAAAACGACTCATGAAATACTAACTTCTCTGTCGCCCAGGCTGGAGTGCAGTGGCCGGATCTCAGCTCACTGCAAGCTCCGCCTCCCGGGTTCACACCATTCTCCTGCCTCAGCCTCCCGAGTAGCTGGGACTACAGGCGCCCGCCACCTCGCCCGGCTAGTTTTTTTTTTTTGTATTTTTTAGTAGAGACGGGGTTTCACCGTGTTAGCCAGGATGGTCTCGATCTCCTGACCTCGTGATCCACCCGTCTCGGCCTCCCAAAGTGCTGGGATTACAGGCTTGAGCCACCGCGCCCGGCCATGAACTTACATTTTAAAAGCACGTGTAAGCCTATAGGGAAAAAAAGACTGGAAGGATATACCTCAAAATGTTCAGAGAGTGCTAAGTCTGTTTCCGCAAATACAAAATGGAGTTACTAATAAGGCCTAGCTCGTAATGTAGCCATGATCATTAAATTAGATGAAATAGTATAAAGCATAGAAAGTATGCTGGCTGGGCGCAGTGGCTCACACCTGTAATCCCAACACTTTGGGAGGCTGAGGTAGGAGGATTATCTGAGGTCGAGAGTTCGAGAACAGCCTGACCAACATCTCTACTAAAAATACAAAATTAGTCAGGCATGGTGGCGCATGCCTGTAATCCCAGTTGAGGCAGCAGAATTGCTTGAACCCAGGAGGTGGAGGTTGCGGTGAGCTGAGATCACGCCACTGCACTCTAGCCTGGGCAACACAGCGAGACTCCATCTCAAAGAAAAAAAAAAAAAGTATGCACTTAGAAAATATTTTCAAGTGATGCTCACAATAACCTCTTAGGTAGGGGTTTAACCCTTCTCCAGAGTTACAAATAAAAAATCTAGGCGGGACATCTGGTGGCTTACGCCTGTAATCCCAGTACTTTTGGAAGCTGAGGCGGGTGGATCACTTGAGGTCAGGAGTTCAAGACCAGCCTGGCTAACATGGCAAAACACCATCTCTACTAAAAATACAAAAAATTAGCTGGACGTGGTGGTACGCGCCTGTAATTCCAGTTATTCTGGAGGCCAAGGCAGGAGAATTGTTTGAAGCCGGGAGGCAGAGGTTGCAGTAAGCCAAAATCGTATCATTGGCACTCCAGCCCGGGTGACAGAGCAAGACTATCTAAACAAACAAACAAAAAAATTTGAATCCAGGGAAAACTGATTAATTCCAAGACCCCTCAGCTAAAAGCACCAGTGTCAACTAGATCCAGGTTTCTGGCTGGATGAGGCCTGATCCCCTAGCAGCCTGCTCCTCCTTCGGCATCTGGAAGCCAGCCTCTCACCTGGGGCCAGGACAGCAGTGCCACAAGGACTGAGCTCCTGTCCGTGTGAGGCACACAGCCCACACCCCTTGGAGAGGGAAGCCAAAATCAACAGTGAATTCCCGCCATACCAGGGCTAAAAACACAAAAACCAAATATGCTATCATATCCTGTCCTGGAAGCAGCGTAGTGTTCTTTCTTTTTTAAAAGTTGTAATCAGAGACACAATTCCAGGTGACAGCAGAATAGCTTGGGGTTACACTGACAAAAAAGAAGAGTAAAAAAAGAAGCCCACCTTCAAGGGGCTGGGAGAAGAGAATCTGCAGATCATAATCCTTCCAGCTGCTGAGGGCATTTCACCTTTTTTGACTTTGCACAGCAGCTTCACCACCTAGCATGTCACTGCAATGCAGAATTCCTGTGTACTAGGGTCAGGGCACCAGGACCTCCCTGGTGCTGAGTGTGAGGTAAAGGATAACACATGCCAGCCAGGCTGACACTGGGGGCAGGACAGGTTCTCAAGAGGCCTGCGCTCTTATCTGTGGAGCCACAATGAACCCTAAATTAGGCACCAATGACTAAAGTCTGCCAGGCTCAAGGTAGAATGAATGGCTGGAGAAATATGAGTCACTCTCCACGCCATTGGCACACTGAGCTAGGGCTGGAGAAATGGAAGAGACCCACCGGAGCTTGGGGAGGCTGAACCGGCTAAGGCTGGAGATGTCCAAAGAGCAGGCCCCAAAACATCCTGGAAGCCAATCAAAGCCAGTGAATAACCCTCGGAGCTCAGACCAACAAAAAAGTGGGTGATTCATTACCTTGGATCCACAAAGGCTTCATCCTAGTCTAGGGCCCAGACTCCCCAGCTCCAGACCCTAGAGAAGATTGCCCCAGACAGCGTGCTGACCACAGACGGCGTGCTGACCCATAGGTGAGCCTGATTTGAGGGAGAACAGGCTGTGCTGCACCTCACGGTGTGGTGACCCGCAGCCAAAGTTCTAGAACCCCAGTAAAGAGAGACACCCTGAGCCTTACCGTGAACTCTCTGCTCTGGGCCTTCTTGTGGAGCCCACCTGGCCCTCACGCTCATTCCCAATCCATCCCACACACACCTCCTCTTGGCTCCAAGAATTATGATTACACTGCACCTCCAAACAAGCCACCTCCCCTTGTTTCCCCCTGGGGCTTCCCTTTGGCCTTCCCTCGCTGGAAGGCACCTCTTCCACTCAACTGTCGGTGATTCATCCTCAAGTTCAGGCTCACCACCCAGCTCACCTGTGAAGGCCCCACAACTAGCTGGATCTCACCTGCCTCTGCAAGAGTGCTTCAATCGAACAAGCCCGAATGCTGGAGTCAGAGAGAGCGACGTCCACAGTCTGACCCTTCCACTACTGGTGTACCCTGAGGTGAATCATGGCTGCCTGCACTCTGGTGCTCTGCCTCCATGCCTTTCACCTACTTTCATAACCGTACCCTGGTTTTCCTTTGAGGAATCATTCTTGCATCTCAGTCCACAGGATTCGGGTGGGGGAAATCCCACCCCTGGTACCAGCTCAGTATCCTAGGTGCTGGGCACCACGATTGGCTCCAGGGTGGGCATGAGACCAAGCCACTTCCGCGAGAAGCTTCCCCAGGCACTCTCTCCTTCTGAGGTAGTGGGTGCCACGCTGCAAGAACCATGTACTCCTGGAGCTGCTGAGGACGACCTCAACAGACCTCGCTGAGCCCCCAGATTCAGCCATGCCTGATGCCATGCTGCTCCAACAACTTTCTAGTTACAAGGGGCCATAAATATCCAGTCTCTCCTCTTTTTTGTTGCTACTTTCCAACTAGTTGTAGTTGCATGTTTGTCATTACAACCATAAGTCTGGTTACGCAGAAACTGATCCCCAGAGGCATGGTGCCCGAGGGGACAATTCCTGAAATACAAAATTGGCTGGGCTGAGGTCAGGTGGGGCAGAGAGGACTTTGCCATCTCCCAGCTAAGAAACTGGAATTCCAGATACACAGCAGCAGCACCACCGGCTGGAATGCAGCCTATTTTGTCTTGAGGTGAGACACTGGGCATGTGGTAGAACACTTCAGGATACCGGCCTATGCCAGATGCTTCTTGGAGCCTATGCTAAGCCCTATAAAAATAAGCCTTACAAGCACCACTCCTCGCAGCCCCTCTGAATAGGAAAGTTTTGTCTATATAAAACAATGCAAGACAGCTGAGAGTGAAGTCAGGTAACTGGAGTTGAAAATTCCCTGTCCTTGCTGAAGGCAGTGCCAGAGGAGACAGGGGGACCAGACTCTATTAGGAGACAAGACTGGAAAGGCCTGAATCCTTCCCCATGCAAACCTCACATGGACCCCCTGCTGCAGCTCTCACTGCATTGCTAGAGAACCAGGGGTGGGTGCCTGAGAGGAGCCCCGAGGCCTGCTGCTGAGGGACAGACCCTCAAGGCCTGGATCTAGATCCATGGACTTAGAGTTAACACAATCTTTGGCTCTAGGTTCTCAGCCATGAAGATGATGCAATGCCAATTGCCCAAAGGCTTATTACTACAGAGTTTTAGGGAGCTGTAGAGGCAGACAGACCCCAAACCTGGCAAACAAGTCCTTGCACTGTTCAACCCATAAGGTAGGCTCAAGTGTTCCACTCCCATCAGGGGCTGGGCTGCCCAGAAGCAGTGGCCCAGAGGGGACTCTTCACAAATGGCCCTTTCTGGTGGCCAAAAGGCCAAGAGTCAAGGCAGAGCTTCCCACAGGACAAAACTAGGGACAGCCATATGGCCGAGACACCACGGCCAGGCAGGAAGTCTGCCACACTGCCCCAGCGAGCCATGGCAGGAGCAGCAGACCAGCCACTCTGGGGTCTTCCAAACAGCTGCTTCTCCTGGAGCTGCATCCCTCCAGGAGCACGCTTTGCTCACCCGCCTGCCACTCCCTCAAGGGAAGTGACCCTAACTTGGCATCCCCAGCAGGTGTTTGCTGAATCAACTGCTGACAAATTTTACTTCCTCCTGTGGGAGGCAGGCCAGGAGCCTTGGGGGATACAACTGCAAGAGGTCAGACGCTCGGCGGAAGGAACATACTGACCCCTAACTGGGGAGAATGGACGTGCATACTGGGCTGAGGTCCAAGTGAGCTGGGAGGAGGGAGACGATGCTGCAAGCTGAACAACTAAGGGAAGCTTCTGGCACAGGATGCACCTGAACTGTGTCAGAGGAGAACGTAAGGACACAGCTATGTGCAGAGTGAAGAAAAAAGGCAAGCACAATGTCCCAAGAAGAAGTGAAGGGAAGAACTTCATAGATTATATTGGATACCAGGAGCAGACCTCATTAGGCTGACAGGTGGGGCTTCAGGAAAGGAGAGAGGGAGACTGGTTGAGGGTACAAAAGAAATGAACACCTGTACTCAAGAGGCTTGGAATTCAGTGGAAGACAGGGCTCACAGCCATGAGCACATGGGGTCAAATGCAGAGGGTTCTGCCAAGGGAGTGGGCAGCACTGAAGACAGGCCATCCTAGAAGGGCCTTGAAAGCATTCTAGATTATTTTTGTTTTTTTGAGACGGAGTATTGTTCTGTCCACCCAGGCTGGAGTGCCTTGGTGTGATCTCGGCTCACTGCAACCTCCGCCTCCCAAGTAGCTGGGATTACAGGTGCATGCCACCATGACCAACTAATTTTTTGTACTTTTTTTTTTTTTTTTTTAAAGTACAGACAGGGTTTCACCATGTTGGCCAGGCTGGTCTCGAACTCCTAACCTTAAGTCATCCGCCCGCCTTGGCTTCCCAAAGTGCTAGGATTACAGGCATGAGCCACCGCATCCAGCTTAGATTACTTTTTATTATTTTTATTAATTTTAATTTAATTTAATTTAATTTTTTGAGACAGACTCTCACTCTGTCACCCAGGCTGGAGTGCAGTGGCATGATCTCGGCTTACTGCAAGCTCCGTCTCCCAGGTTCATGCCATTCTCCTGCCTCAGCCTCCCAAGTAGCTGGGATTACAGATGGCCACCAACACGCCTGGCTAATTTTTTGTATTTTTAGTAGAGACCAGGTTTCACCTGTGTTAGCCAAGATGGTCTCGATCTCCTGACCTCGTGATCCGCCCACCTCAGCCTCCCAAAGTGCTGGGATTACAGGCGTAAGCCACCGTGCCCGGCCTGATTATTTTTAATACAGAGTAAATGGATGATGTTCCCTCTTCACCAAACAAACAAGGATGGTAATGGAGCTATTTCATCTGAAGATATATCTGTCACCTGCACTTGGAGTTGGCTGGGAGCATTTCCTTTCCAGGGCCTTCCCCTGATCTGACATGGTTGGTCAGGGGTCAGTGGGCTGGCAGAAGTTACAAGGGGGCCATGGCAGGTCCTGGGGAATGGGGTAGGAGAGGGGTGGGCTTCCAGTCTAAACCAAGATGACTGATGTTACGTTGAAATATAAAAGCAAATTTTCTGAACAACTCATCCACAAACACCCATAAACGGCCCTGGGAAAGCAAATGCCAAGAAAATGACTGCAGGGCTTCACCAGGGCTGAAGGAGGCCCAGAGAGGAGAAAGTCCTCATCTGTGTGACCCATCTTAGAGGCAACCGTAATCTGCCTCCCAGCACCTCCTGCCTCCCGGCTCCTCTGTTACAGGTGGGACACAAGCTTTAGAGACATCCATCTGGCCAGCAATGCTACTTACAGGCTGCATGAACTTCCTCTGCTTCTTCATCCTCAAAATGGGCATAACAACCACCTCCCATTTACAGAGGAGAGATGAAGGTTAACAATCAGTCAACAAGGCTGGGCGTGGTGGCTCACATCTGTAATCCCAGCACTTTGGGAGGCTGAGGCGGGAGGATCACGAGCTCAGGAGATTGAGACCATCCTGGGTATCACGGTGAAACCCTGTTTCTACTAAAAAAATACAAAAACTTAGCTGGGCTGTAGTCCCAGCTACTCGGGAGGCTGAGGCAGGAGAATGGCGTGAACCCGGGAGGTGGAGCTTACAGTGAGCCGAGATTGCGCCACCGCACTCCAGCATGGGCGACAGAGTGAGACTCAGTCTCAAAAAACAACCAAACAAACAAACAAACAAAAAAATCAGTCAACAAATATTTATTAAACAAGTGTTCCAGGGCAGTGTCTCACCAACTGTAATGTGTGTGTACATCACCTGGGAACGTTATAAGGGGTAGATTCTGATTCAGTGGGTTTGGGGGGGCCCTGCAAGCTCCTGGGTGGTGCACATATGATCATCCCACCTCCCCCCATCCCCCTACATACACATACATCAGAGACATACATCAGAGGCTCAGCTTCCAGAGGGAGGGGTCTGCACCCCACGTTTCTGGGAATGCCATCAAACATCAGGTATACAAGAGGAGCTCAGGAAATTGGTACCTGGGAAATGAAGAACCAAACAGGGGATTCTGACAGGCAGGGGAGGCTCTGCCCGGGGCCACAGGTGACTTGGGAGCAGCTGGCCACAGGATAGGGCATTACTGAGTAACAGGTCAACATGACGACTTCTCTGCAGACAGGAGCAGCTGAAGGCAGGACCAGGGAAGAGGTGGTTTTTCTTCCAGAGCCTCCAGCAGGGCCCAGCCCACCTCCCAGGTTACCAAGAGGCCCTAAAATCCAGTCTCCTACTCCTGGCTGGACTTGGTCAGTCTGAGCACATGTGTGACTCAAATGTTACGGGACCAGGAGTGCTGGTGGCTGGGCACAGACCACCTGGACATGGAAACAACAGGTCTTCCCATGAAGTTGTCTTATTTTTCTATCTTAGTGGGGAACATGTGGTTTTTCTATTGTTTCTAAACAGACGTGACATGGACAATAACTCTTTTCCCCTCAGAGGAGGTGGAGGTCATGTACTCCCCTACACCTTATATACACAAATATGCATGTGATGTCTCTGCACTGGCTAATGAAAACCCAAGACTGCTGCAACTGCCTCTTCACTCAGGCTCCTGGGTTGACATCTAAAGCTTTCCCGGGAATCAGAACGCATCTTTGGGTGTAATACAAGGGTGCACATTTCAGAGGAAGGCCGGGCCTTTGTGAGTGACGCCTCACAGGGTCACAGTGCAAGTCCCTCTACTCTGATGGGGAAAGAGGGTGAGGGGAATGTGTTTTTATGTCTTTTGAGGGTGGGGGTGAAGAGACCCAGGGCCTGTTTCTGAATCCCCTAAAAAGAACAGCAGCTCCATGTTGGAATCACTCCACACTGGGGCCCCCACAGAGCCTCCCAGTCTGGCAAGCTCAGGCCTCCCTGTGACACACAGGCCCTGTCCTCCTCCTCCAGTCAGGTGTGCCTGAGACCCAGACTCCCCACCCCACTAGAGAGTACCACACAGAACCACAGAGCAGATTCCTGTGAAAAATGGCCAGTCAAGCCATGGCGTAACAGTCTGGCCAGGAGTGCTGAGTGTGGGTCAGTCTGGCTCCTGCAGGCAGCCCAGCATCAAATGGGGCCCAAGATCGAGTGGCTGTCTGGGACAGAGGACTCCAGTTCAAATACACGCTAACTGATGTCCTGGGCAAGCTGCTTCATTTTTGTCAGCCTCAGTTACCTCAACTGTAACATGAGGGGTTGGCCTGGATCACTTGATTCCTTTCATCCTAGGATTCTCAGCAACAGTATCACAAGCTCCAGCTGCCTGGGTTCAAATCCCGCCTCCGCCACTTCCTGTGAGACCTCGCATGAATCACCTCACTTCTTCCAACCTTAACTCCTCATCCGTGATATAGAATGAGGGGAACACCACCTCAGAGGGTTACAGAGGGGCCTCAACGAGGGTCTACCTGGCATGGAGGGGGGCTGAATAAATATCAGCATTCTGTGAACTCTGTGGCCCCTGCTGCCACCACCCTCATGCTCACAGATGGAGTCAGGACCAACGACCAGCATCCTCAGCCCCCGAAGGGTGTGGCCTCTACTCTGCATGGGAAGACCCACCAAATCCCCCAAACCCAGGCAGATCAACATCGTGCACACCCTGGTAGCCACGTGCATGGTCTCAAGCACACGCAGGGTCAGGCAAACCTCAGCATGCCGGGCAGCAGGCATGGTCACTGCAGCAGGACAGGGAGGAGGACAGGCAGAGAGGAGGCAGGCAAAGGGAAGGCCATGTGCAGTCACTGGGGAACGGGAGCTAGCACAGCCCGCGACCGAGCAGCCCGCGCCGGCAGCGCCCGGCTCCTTACCTCCCCTGCAGAACCTCTGACCACCGGGACTGTGTTTCCCCCAAGAAGCTGGAGGCATGCTAGAAAGAGGAGAGAGCAGGAGACAGGGGGCAATCCGTCCTGAGCCAGGCTCAGGAGAAAGTCCCAGAAAGGAAGCCCGAGGAAGGGGGTTCCGCTCAGGGCGTCCATGGCTGAAAGGGTTTCTAAGAGACCTAAAAGACCCAAATGCCAAATGCAGATCACCCCCAAGGCTGGCCTGTGCCAGAGGCGCAGAGCGGGGGATGAGAGAGCAAATGGAGAAGACCACCCATAGACCAGGCCGTCCCAGAAACGCACCTGCCCTCCCACCGGCTGGCGCTGGGTCCACCCACAGTGACCATCTTGCCAGGTTTCCTGGCATGGTGTGGACCCAATGGAAAAGGGATCCAAGGATCTGGGGTGGGCAAACCCCCTCAGGAAGTCCCACCAGCCAGAGTCAAGGAGGGTGTGCCCTCCACAGATGTCACGTCACAGTCACTCCTCCTGGGACCCAGGGGAGACAGGGGAAACTGAGTGTGTGTTGCAGGGGCCTTGGAGGACTCATATTCCAAGGCCAGAGTCAGAGCATGGAGGTTCTTGTACTGGCTCCACCATTAATCTGGGTAACTTTGGGCAAGTTATCCTCTCTGGGCCTCAGTTTCCCCACATATAAGATGGAGAGAATGTCCCTATCTATAATAGAGGGTGTCACATACTCTACAAATGTCAGGTACCAAATCCCCACTGAGCCACAGCCATCTTTTCTTTTTTTTTTTTTTTTTTGAGACGGAGTCTCGCTGTGTCACCCAGGCTGGAGTGCAGTGGCGCGATCTCGGCTCACTGCAAGCTCCGCCTCCCGGGTTTACGCCATTCTCCTGCCTCAGCCTCCGAGTAGCTGGGACTACAGGCGCCCACCACCACGCCCGGCTAGTTTTTTGTATTTTTAGTAGAGACGGGGTTTCACCATGTTAGCCAGGATGGTCTCGATCTCCTGACCTCGTGATCCACCCGCCTTGGCCTCCCAAAGTGCTGGGATTACAGGGTTGAGCCACCGCGCCCGGCCAACACAGCCATCTTTTCTAGACTTTTCTCTGGGGGTTGGTTTGTGCGGCACTAGGGAGATGATCAAACATCCAAGATTCCTGACAGCAGGCTGGGCAGAGGGGTTCCCGCAGCCAGGGATCCAGTGAAGAAGGAGCCTGAAGCACAAAGTTTGGGGTAGGATGACTTTAACACTGAACACATTTGGGGTCCTGTTAAATGGCATGGTTTCCCCAGCTGGGCTGTCCACAGCCCCCTCATGAAATTCCTACATCATTGATCTGTGTCCCTAAATCCCCTCCCGAGCACCCCTTGTCCCTGGAAGGCTGAGAGCTCCTCCAGGAACCGGTTCTGAACTGTTCATCACTGGGTCTCAGCCCCTGCTCCCTGGGCCACTCACGGCAGGTGCCCAACAAATAACTGAGGAGTAGCAGACTCCTACAGCGCCCAGCACCTGCTCTGGGGCCAGCGCCAGTCAGCAGAGCCAGCCTGCCAGTGAGAGGTCATACTTTGTAAACCTTTCTCAACCTGGCTACACAACTCCGCTGATGCCTCTTGGTCATGGTAACCCTGGGAGGGCAGGTATTACAACCATATCTTCCAAACAAGTAAACTGAGGCCAAAGAAAGTGAAGAGGTGATTGCCCAAGGGTACACAGTAGGGTAATCGTTGTTGACAGAGCCAGGGCGAGAATCTGAGTCTCCTGATGTCCCAGGCACCAGGCAATGTCAACATGGCCAGTTACTACCAGCATCCACATTGGACACCAGTACCAGGGCATGGGCACTACCGGGGTGAAGAATCTGGACACGAGCCCAGCAGGGCCCTGGGAGTCAGAGTGCAGTGAGCTGCACACAGTGGAGGGGAGCCCAGGCTGGCACTAACAGCTACCTTTGATGACAAAAGCCTCCGACAGCAGCCGCATCTGATACAGGGGCTTGTTCTCCATGGACACGTCATCGATCCCGGCCCGCGCGTACATGCTGATGGCATCTCGGTACGAGCCCTCCACGTAATGCAGTTTGCCCAGGATCAGCATGGCCTCACACATGTACTGTGGCTGAAAAGACAAGGACATGTTAGCAGCACCTCCCCGAAAGGCACCTTGGGGTGAACACCCCCCACTGAACCTTGACCCTGTTTGCCTCAGACCTTGCTCAGAATTCCCCCGCCCTCCTCCAGGAAGCCTTCCCTGATGCTTAAGCACATGATCCCCGCTCTCACCCATGGTCCATAGCCTACATCATGGCTCTCAAAGAAATTCTCATATGAGTTCCTAATTGTTTCAAATGTGTGCGTTTTATGTCCCCAGCAAGACTCCAGAGACCTTGCAGACTAGGCCCTGTCTTCCCTCTCCTGAAGCCCCCCAAAGACTGCAGCCCATGGGGGTCACGCAGAAGCTCAGGCATTTATTCTAAACACAAGTGGAGAGTCAGAGATGGAGCTAAGTTTTGTGGAGCCCCAGGCTTCTCATTTTGGGGGTCCTCTTGTGTACATGTATACGCAAATCATAATTAGGTAAAAGGCCTCAGAAACAGCCTGTAGGGGAGGCTTATGCCTTCCCCAACAGTGGTGGAGGGACAGATTGAGGAGGAGAGGGCCTGCTGCGTCACCATCCTCTTCCTATCAGAAATGGGTCAAAGTGCAGAATCACAGAGGCCAAGAGTGGCTGAATTTAAACCTGGTTTCTTTTCCCTCCTTTTTCAAAAGCTGCTTATATCTCAATCTCCACCCCACAGAGGAACTCTCAGGGCCTCCCTTAGGGCCTGCAGTGGTCTGGACAGCCCTGATCACCCCTACTCTGGCTTGGGCTCCTGTGCTGCTGCCTGAGGGAGGCTGTGCTGGCCCTGGGCTGTGCCATCCTGGCGCATGTGTTCTGATCTTGGACATGGCCCCAGTTCTCCTTGTGACCTCCCACCTCTTCAGGCCATTTGTTCTGGTCCGCTGCCTCTGATTCTGTCCTCAGCTGGCTCACAATGCCTACGGGCCAGGCCCTGGGCACTGCTCCTGCCACACAGGCACCAATCTGTCCATAAAGCTCCCCAAAGATGCAGCTCTGGTCCCACTCCTGGCATCTGTCACTGGCAGGAAGGTGCTGCCCCTGTCTCCCTGCAAAGAGGTAAGAGTCTGGGGTCCCTGTGACCCCAGGGCAAGCCTCCAGCACTCCTTACCATCTACTGCCCTCTCAGAAGCCAAGAGAAATGGAGCGTGGCACAGACAGGCTCCAGGGAAGCCAAATTCTCCTTCCCCACTCGTCCTTCTGGCTTTTGTGAGTCCACATTCCTCTTTTGCCTGTGCTTCCTCAGGTTCCCTTCACCCTAACCTAACCAGATCCTCTTCCATCCTTTGGGGACTTGCTCAGGCCCACCTTCTCCTGAAAGCCTCCCCGACTACCAGGGAGCTCCCTTCAGCTGAACTCCTCCAATGCCTCTACCAATGAGCCCATTCAGCCTCTGCACGCCTGACCTACTCTCTCTATTAATTAACTCTCCAAAGTTGAATCTTTTGAGGGGATTTGCTAGTCTCCTCAGATAGGCCACCCACTCCCTGGGCCAGGGCCACAGATGACACATCCCAGAGGTATGCAGCCTATAGTCCTTCCAGGCTGGGCAGTGACTCTGCGTTCCCTGCACTGGTCTCTAGCCATGGGCTCATTTCCTCCCTGCTCGGGCTGCGTCTTCCTCATGGGTGAGGGAGAGATAATAACACCTACTCCTCACCGCCTATCACAGCGATGCTGAGGACGTTAATAGGGTAAAGTCCAGAAAAGAGCTTTGAACTTTTCCTTTGGAAAAGAGCAAGATAAATACAGGGTATGTGTAATTATCATTATCCTGTACATGGAGACAAGGGCAGCGAGGCACAGAAGGACATTTCAGGCATGCTGATGGCGTGTGGCTAGCGGTGGTTCATGGAGGACCAGTGGCAGTTTACAACAGAGCTTCCACCAAGCTGGGGAAAAATTAGACAATGCAGGGCATGTTTTATAAAGCCACATTCACACTATTTAAAAAGATGCTCGGCCGGGCACGATGGCTCATGCCTATAATCCCGGCACTTTGGGAGGTCGAGGCAGGCAGATCACCTAAGGTCAGGAGTTTGATACCAGCCTGGACAACATGGTGAAAACCCGTCTCTACTAAAAATACAAAAATTAGCCGGGTGTGGTGGCACGCGCCTGTAACCCTAGCTACTCGGGAGGCTGAGGCAGAAGAATCACTTGAACCCGGGAGGCGGAGGTTGCAGTGAGCCGAGATCGTGCCACTGCATTCCAGCCTGGGGTGACAGAGCGAGACTCCGTCTCAAAAAAAAAAAAAACGGCTCTTAGTTCTGAAAGGATATCTACCTTGCCCTTCAATGCTAAGCTGTTTTTCTGTTATGGCACAGTAAGAGCAGAAGATGGTATCATTTTGCTGCTATTTCTTGCTTTTTAATGTCTTTACTTGGCAGCATGAAAAGTCCGCTGCCCTCCGTGGGACCCATGCCTGTGGATATGAAATGTTTTTGGTCTATCAGTCCAATAGTCAGGGAACGGAACCCTCACCCAGTGGGAGGGTGCCACGCAGGAGGTCGCTTTACCAGGGGAACAGTCCCCTCTACTGTGTGGATCAGTGCATCACCTACTCCTTTTGTGCCTCACTGTCCCTGTCAATAAAAAGGGAAAAAGGACTTCACGGAGATACCCAGGTATGAGGAAAGAACGGATGAGGAAATACTTCACAGACTAACGTGGGAACTATAAAAGTAGGGGTGTGATCACCATCCGTCACATGAATCCAACTTTCTTAGTCATTATTTTATTTCCACCCCAGTACTCTGGGAGGCAGCACCAAGAAGTGAGAGACAGCATTAGAGCATGGGCTGTAGACACCAAAGGCCTGGGTTGTCATCACTGTTCTTGGGTCTCAGAGATGGGGCTTGGCAGGGCACAGGGCCTCATGCCTATGATCCCAGCACTTTGGGAGGCCAAGGCAAGAGGATCGCTTGAAACCCGGAATCTGAGACCACCCCAACCAACACAGTAAGAACCCTGTCTCTACAAAAAATTGAAAAAGAAAACAAAAAGAAATGGGGCTAATAGTAAATACCATTGCAGAAGGTTCCTTGGAGGCCTACATGGGATGGTGCAAAGCCTCAACCTAGTGGAGAACAGAGTTTAGGACAAGTGGCTTGTTTTTGCTGATCTCCACACAACTGAGCTAGACCGGGTTTTAGAGATCAGGATCTTGCTCTGTCACCCAGACTGGAGTGCAGTGGCATGAACACAACTCACTGCAGCCTCAACCTCCTGGGCTCAAGTGACCCTCCAGCCTCAGTCTCTTGGGTAGCTGGGACCACAGATGCAAGCCACCATGCCCAGCTAATTAAAAAAAATTTTGGTAGAGATGGGGTCTCACCATGTTGCCCAGTCTGATCTCAAACTTCTGGCTCAAGCAATCCTCCCGCCTTAGCCTCCCAAAGTGCTAAGACTACAGGCGTAAGTCATAGGCCAGTTGGGACTATTTATCACTCAAATTACTTATTTGTTGACTGGAATTTTTACAATAAGCCTGAATCATGTTTATTTTTGAAACAATTTTTAAACATTTAACATTTAATTAAAGAGGTCTTGATGGGAAAAGCTTGAACCCCATCAATCTGGTCCAACCCTTTTGACCAGCAGATGATAAACTGGAAGGTCTGTGGGGTCAACGGACATGCTCACGGTCAGGCAGTTATTTTAACCCAATACAAACCTCCCAGTGCTACAATACCTGTCAAGGAGCCTAAAAGCAGTAACCTTAAACTTCTAGTACACACTCTCCTCTCCCCTGTCCCTTCCCGTTCCCTCCCTCACAGAATAAGCTCTGCACATCCTGGCCTGGTGTTCCAGTCTGCCCTTCCTAGCCCCAAAGTACCTTTACAACCTTGTCTAGATCCAGCCCCAGAAGGATCCAATTCTAGTACTACATTACCCGGAGTCTGCTCTCTGCTTACCCTCAAAGAGCATCCCCCTCAGACTTGCTTCCTCGTGGATAACACTCCTATCATGGTCCACCTTGGAGGAAGGCTATTTACTTACTGACAGGACTTATCTTCCCAAGAGACTTGCAGCCTCCTTGAGGGCAGGGTCCACACTAGATTTGTCTTGATTGCCCTCAGAGCGCACAACACAATGCCTTGCACACAGTACGTTGGAATAAAAGGTTTAAGGAAGTGAATATATTACTTTGGAATATCTCTTTAAAAATCAGTTGGGCGCAGTGCCTTACTCCTGTAATCCCAATGCTTTGGGAGGCTGAAGCAGGAGGATTGCTTGAGCCTAGGAGTTGGAGACCAGCCTGGGTAACACAGCAAGACCCTGAAGAAAATAAAGACAGACAGACAGACAGAAAGAAAGGGTGGGGGGGGGGGGAAGGAAGCAAGGAAGGAAGGGAAGGAAGAAGGGAGGGAGGGATCACTTCCTCTTTGAGTTTCTTTTTTTTTTTACCCCCTCCCCCTCCTCTTTGAGTTTCTAATGACATACCCATGCCACTATTATAGCTAAGGATACATTGTAATCTAGAACAGCCACAGCCTCAAACTTGGATGCACATATGAATCACCAGGAGAGCTTGTTAAAACGCAGATTCTAATTCTAATTGCATTTCTAACCAGCTCCAAAATGATGCCCACACTGCTTGTGGGTGGACCACATTTTGAACAGCAAAGTCCAGAGAAAGTTGTGACTATACTCCTTCTGGGAGGGAGAGGTGGGTCCTCTACTTCCCTCAGTGTCTTGTACTCAGTAAGTGCTTGATAAATGCACGTGGACTTTTTTCTTTTTGCATGTGGACTTAAATGGGCTTGCCCTGTTATGGAGCTCTTCTGTCCCTAGCCAACTCTGCATGTTTGCCTGTTTTTAACTAGGTCACAGGTTCCCTGAAGTTTTATTTCCCTGAGAGCCCCCTGACCCAAGGAGCCCAGAGGGCCAGGCACATATTTTTTTTCTTTTGAGTTGGAGTCTTGCTCTGTCGCCCAGGCTGGAGTGCAGTGGTGCAATCTCGGCTCACTGCAAGCTCCACCTCCCGGGTTCTCGCCATTCTCCTGCCTCAGCCTCCTGAGTAGCTGGGACTACAGGCGCCCACCACCATGCCCGGCTAATTTTTTTGTATTTTTAGTAGAGACGGGGTTTCACCGTGTTTGCCAGGATGGTCTTGATCTCCTACCTCGTGATCCGCCCGCCTCGGCCTCCCAAAGTGCTGGGATTATAGGCGTGAGCTACCGTGCCCGACGGGCCAGGCACATATTAAGTCAACCAAGCACTGTCCAACAGAAATATAATGTAAGCCACAAATGTGAACCACATGTGTAATTTAAAAATTTCTAGTAAGATTATTTTTAGTCACACTGAGAAAGGTAAAAGGTGAAATTAATTTTAATAACGTTTTCTTTAACTCAATATATCCAAAATATACCATTTGAACATGTAATCAACATAAAGTTACTGCTCTTTCATATTCTCTGTTTTGTACTAAGACTTTGAAACCTTGTGTATGTTTTATACTTACAGCACATCTCAATGTGGACTAGCCATACCCCAAGTACTCAAGGGGCCACATGTAGCCAGTGGCTACTGTAAGTGTAAGGGCAGCTTGTAAGAGAGACTTGTTGCTCAGGTGACCAAATGACTCAGGGAGGACTGGACAGATGGGAGGCAACACAGATGAGGAGAGGAGGTCTCACGCTTGAAGGCCGACGACTTACCGTGAGCCTCCCATGGTTAAGGATACTGCTCAGATAATTTTTGGCTTCGCTCATCTTCGGCTCATTCTTCTCCAGCAAAGGGATGGAGTCTTTTATTTTGGCATGATTCTCCTTCAAACACTGCTCCAGGAGGGCCTCAGCCAGCAGCAATTTCCCAAAGTCATCTGCAAAGCAAAGCAGGGATCAGAGCAGCAATCCCTTGAACAAGGCGGATAATGGAGGGCAGTGCACACTCCTTCCTGGACCCACCCAACCACCCCAACCAGGTACATGAACGGCTCAGGTCTGAGAAAATAAAGGCACATTTTCCATAAATTTCAACAGCCTTTAAAGAAAAGACACAGGCATTCTACCACGATTACAGTACAAATTGCCCCTTTGGATTTATTTTCTGCTGTAGTTTAATGGTTGGGAATACAGAGTTCCCAGGACCTGGGGACAAATTCCCAGAATTTCAGAATTTAAAATAAGGGACAAAGTCATACGTACGCTGTGCTGTGGATAATAAGTTCTTAAACCAAGAAGGAATTCTCCTCAAATGATTGAAGAGGAAAAATACATGAAGTGGCTTAATAATGTACTTTCACATGCTGCTAATTTCTATGTAACCATAATTGGTTTTCTCCATTTTTAAGTGTTTTTGTTTGTTTGTTTGTTTGTTTTAAACGGAGTCTCACTCTGCCACCCAAGCGGGAGTGCAGTGGCATGATCATGGCACTCCCAGGCTCAAGTGACCCTCCTGATTCAGTCGCCCAAAGTGCTGGGATTACAGGCATCAGCCACTGCACCATTCCGTTTTTAAGGCAATTTGACATGACTCAGGATAACCTGGCAGCCACGGTAGAGTTAGGTGGGAAGCAGATCTACTTGTCGCCAAGGCAAATCCTCGAACATGTTTAATACCTCTGCATTTTCTGGAGTTCTCTCACATATAGGGTATACCTGCAAATGAGGGTAGCTCATTTGCATCCCTCACCACCTAGGAGGTGGTTTTATACTGCTTGGTTTAGTGAGCACGGTGGCTCACGCCTATAATCCCAGCACTTTGGGAGCCCAAGGCAGGCAGATCACTTGAGGTCAGGAGTTTGAGACCAGCCTGGCCAACATGGCAAAACCCTGTCTCCACTAAAAATGCAAAATTAGCTGGGCATGATGATGGGCACCTGTAATCACAGCTACTCGGGAGGCTGAGGCAGAACTGCTTGAATTCGGGAGGTGTAGGTTGCAGTAAGCCAAGATCGCACCACTGCACTCCAGCCTGGGAAACAAAGTGAGACTCTGTCTCAAAAAATAAAAATAAAAATAAAAATAAAAATAATACACAGCTTGGTTTATTTGCTGCCTCCCTTTACCACACTGAAAGCTCATCTTGTGACCACCAGATTCCTGCTACTACAGCAGAGGCGGCTTGAGCATGGGAGTCGGGTGTTCAGTGTGCAGGGTCTGAGGTCAAGGGTGGTTTCACCATGGTTCTTGGGTGGCTATGCTCATTGCCCCTCCCAACAACTGGGGTGAGGAGCAGGCCCACCATTCAATATAAGCACTGAGTAAATACCTGTTGAGTGAATCGGATCTCTCTACCCCACAGGGAAGCCATCAGGATCGAGAGTTAAGTGCCAGTCCAAAAATGTCCCTACAAATGCCTGCTTGGTGCCATCTTTTTCAAAGTGCTCTTTTTGCTACCAGGACAGTGTTCTCAGATGTACAGGGCTGCCATTCCCTCCTCACTCTCAGGATATCACAGTTTGCTAACATCTCATAGCCACTGGTCCAAAACTGCACGCCTTAGCCGGACACCGTGGTGCATGCCTGTAGTCCCAGCTTCTTGGGAGGCTGAGGTGGGAGAATCGCTTGAGCCCAGGAGTTCAAGACCAGCCTGGGCAACACAGGGAGACCCCGTCTTTAGAAAAACACAAAAAACTTCATGCCTCTGAAGACGAATGTCTTATCATAAGGGAGATTCCCCACAGAGAATGATTCTAAAGCTCAGAATCCTGAGAACACCATCGCAGGGGGTTTTCGTTCTGAAGGCACCTGTTATGGAATCCTTTGCTACGTACCTCATGACTTTTAAAATTAACATTTTGAGGAAATGGCCCAAAAAGTACCTGGTTCAAACTATCATTCATTGCTGGCAGACTATAAGTTGGTAGAATCTCTAGAGTAATTTGGTAACATACATCAAAATTATTTTTGCACATCCCCATAGACCCAGTCAGTCAGAGCCGCATTCCAGAGCTGTGGGCCTTGGGGAAAGTTGCTCCCTGCTTCTAACCTGCTTTGCCTCTGTAAAGCCAGGGGTGGGGTTTGAAGTCAGAGCCTAAAGAGGGAAACGAACCCCTCAGGACGTTGGCCATGCCCCCCAGCTGGTCCCTGCCTCGTTGCCCCCTTTCCTCTGTGCACTGGCAGGGCTCGCGCCCTTGGGTGACCGTGCGACCAGACACAGCACCATCGGCGGCCATCCCGTGCACTCTGCCATCCACCTGCCCAGACCAGAGCTCCTCGCTTGGGTGAGCTGCTTGGTTGGGTGCTTTCACACCAAAGAAACCAGCTTCCCCCCCAGAGCATGCCCCTTTGGACCTGGGCTGCTCCAAGTGCGGCTGGCCATGGCCTGGTGCGGGTCTCTCAATGCTTGTGATCCAATCCCAAGGAGATGAGTGCAGAAACTTAAGAGTACACCTTTAGAAATTTGACAGAGTAATTTTAAATCTGTTGAAATCTAATACTAAAAAATTGGGAGGTAGTATTTTGTGTATTTTTCTTTTATTTTTCTAGTAATTCATTTTTATTGCACTTTATGAAAGTATCGGAGCATAACAGATTGGGAATTTATTTTGAGACAGGGTCTCTGTCACCCAGGCTGAAGTGCAGTGGCATGATCTCAGCTCACTGCAATCTCCACCTTCTGGGTTTAAGCAATTATCCTGCCTCAGCCTCCTGGGACTACAGGCATACGCCACCATACCCAGCTAATTTTTTGTATTTTTGGTAGAGACGGGGTTTTACCATGTTGGCCAGGCTAGTCTCGAACTCTTGGGCTCAAGTGATCTGCCTGCCTCGGCCTCCCAAAATGCTGGGATTACAGATGTGAACCACTGTGCCTGGCCAGATTGGGAATTTAAACAAAACAAAACTGATCCTTCACCACATATCTCTAAACCATAAGAGTGACTGACTGCGAAAGAGGCACTAATATTTGTTGAAGGCTTAGTATGGGCCAGACACTTTTTCATATAGCATCATTTCATTTCCACAGCCCTGAAAGGTAGGTATTATCACCATTTTATAGATGATAAAAAGATATGCAGTATTGTTAGAGTCACAGCCAGTAACAATAATAAAAACATAACACAGCCAAAAAATACCCTGTCTGTCCTGCATCCCATGCAGAACAGAGCTGCTGGTAATTTCAAAATAAACAATAGTCTTAACAACTTAAAACAGTACATTAAAAGCTAGTTGTAAATCCGAGGACAGGGATAAGAACTGTCCTCACCTTCATATACCTGTGACTTTCAGACTATTTTGTTGATTGACACTTCAGGTCCTTCTCAGAAGGCTTTCTGCCTGCCCCTTTCAGCCCCCAACTCAATCTACTTGTTGTTTGTTTACCAGACACCCAGGAGGCAGCAGAAATTCACTTTCTTTTCCTCCTTTGCTCAACTCTCCTCTCCCTGCCCTACCTCTCTCTTGCCTTCCTCTCTTCTTTCCATCCAACTATTCTCAACTGTCCAGTCTATGGAACTGAAGGATGTTTCGGAAGTAGAACTTCTAGACTTTTAGTTGTTAAATAAGAATTCAGGCCTGGTGTGGTGGCTTACGCCTATAATCCCAGCACTTTGGGAGGCCGAGGTGGTAGGATGGATTGAGACCAGGAGTTAGAGACCAGCTTGGTCAACACAGTGAGACTCTGTCGCTACACACAAAAAAAGTTAGCTGAGGTTATAGGTACATGCCTAGAGTCCTAGCTACTTGGAAGGCTGAGGTGGGAGGATGGCTTAAGCCCAAGAGTTCAACGCTGTAGGGAGCCACGACTGTTCCACTGCACTCCAGCCTAGGCAACAGGGCAATACCTCATCTCTAGGAAATTTAAAAAAAAAAAAAGAAAAAAAAAAAGAATTCAGGTGGATAAAGGCTTCTCTGCCATTCCAAAGGGAAAACAAGTTGCTTTTTATCATCCTGTTGTCTGAAACCTCCTTTCTATCCCAGTTCTGGTGAAGTGCTGCAGCTTCCCTCTACCCAGGGGCGTTTAAGGAGACCTTCCCATCAGACCGATAGTGAATCCGACCTGGGTGCTGATTCTGCAGCCCTGCTCAGCACCCTGCCCTCAGCAAAGTCCCAAAGCACCACTTACTGGCCACCTAGTTTCCCAACCCCATCGTGTTGGGAAGGCCTCAGTGCCTACCTTCCTTACAGCCCCTTCAGCTCACATCCCCTCCAGGCCTCTCCAAGAGTGCCAGGTCACAGGGGCACCCTTCAAGACCCCATGTTTGAATGACAGTGATCCCCTTTCCACAACCCACCCATTCACAGTCAGGAAACGCTGGTCTAGCCAGCCAGGCCAGGGTTCAGACCGGGCCCTTCCCCGCTGGGACAAACAGGGGCACAGTGGTTTCTGCAGCTGCTCACCTCCCAGGACTATAAAGGGCTGGGACCTGCCAACCACAGCCAGGAGGAAAAGACTGAAACTAGCAAGAGGCCATCTGCCTCGAACAAACCCTTTCTAACTGAAACTGAAGAAATGTTCAAAACAATCTCCAGTCTTAAGGAGAAGAAAAAAAAAAGCAGGGCGGCGGGGTGGGGTGACTACAGATTAGGAGAAATTCAAAGGCCAGGCATGGTGGCTCACACCTATAATCCCAGCACTTTGGGAGACCAAGGCAGGAAGATTGCTTGAGTCCAGGAGTTCAAAATCAGCCTGGAGCACATAGTGAAATCCTGTCTCTACAAAAAATAAAAAAATTAACTGGGTAGCTGGGCACGGTGGCTCACACCTGTAATCCCAGCACTTTGGGAGGCCGAGGCGGGTGGACCATGGGGTCAACGGATAGAGACCATCCTGGCCAACATGCTGAAACCTCATCTCTACTAAAAATACAAAAATTAGCTGGGTGTGGTGGTGTGCACCTGTAGTCCAAGCTACTTGGGAGGCTGAGACAGAAGAATTGCTTAAACCCAGGAGGCGGAGGTTGCAGTGAGCCGAGATCACACCACTGCCACTGCACTCCAGCCTGGCAACAGAGCAAGACTCCATCTAAAAAAAAAAAAAAAAAAAAAATGGGTGTGGTAGCATACACACCTGTGATCCCAGCCACTTGGGAGGCTGAGGCAGGAGGATCACTTGAGCCCAGGCTGAAGTGAGCTATGACAGAATAAGACCCTGTCTCTAAGAAAAAAAAAAAAATTAAAAAGAAAGTCTCAAGATGGATAGGTAGAGAACAGATATGTAATAAAGCAAGCACAGCAAAAGGTTAATAGGTACACAGGTGTTCACTGCAAATTCTTTTTGACCTTTACTATATATTTGAAATTTTCATAACAAAATATTGGGTGGGGTATGGAGACCTAACCTAACAATCAAGTGCAATGTGTGGCCTAATTTGGATCCTGACTCTAATAAACTAATTGTAAAATGTAATTGTTAGATTTTTTGTAAGGTATAATAATGGTACAGTGGCTATATTTTTAAAAAGAGTTTTTATTGCTGGGTGTGGGGGCTCATGCCTGAAATCTCAACACTTTGGGAGGCCGAGGTAGGAGAATAGCTTAAGCGCAGGAGTTCGAGACCAACCTGGGCAACATAGCAAGACCCCATTTCTACAAAAAAATTTGAAAATTAGCTGGGTTTGCTGATGTGTGCCTGAGGTATGTTGCTTGGGTTGGTCTCGAACTCCTGGTCTCAAGTGATCCTCCCGTCTTGGCCTCCCAAACAGCTGAGACTACAAGTGTGTGCCACCATGCCTAGCTAATTTTTTTGGAGGGGATGGGGGGTAGAGATGGGTCTCACTTTGTTGCCCAGTCTGTCCTTCTTTCTAGTCAGGAGGCTGAGGTGGAAGGATCCCTTGAGCCCAGGAGTTTGAGTGTGTAGTAAGCTATAATTATACCAGTGAACTCCAGTTTGGGTGAAAGAGATAGCTCCTGTCTCTAAAAAAAAAAAAAAAAAAAAAACCAAAAAACCAGAGATCTTATTTAACAAGTACATACTGAAAAACTGAAATGTGGAGGAGAAATGGGTTGAGTATAGCTCAGATGAGACTTCATGAGTTCGTATCACTGAAGTTGGTTGATGGATACATGGGACTCATTCTTTCATGTTCTTTAATGTTTTGAAAATTCTTCATAATAAAGTTGTTTTTTAATCACTCGGATGGGAACTTTGTTTTTATATGAACAAACCCCAGCACAGCAAGCAGGACTCTGGGGTTCCCCTGCTCCATCCTGACCAAATCTAGACCGGATGTGAGTGAGAAGACAGTAGCAAGCACCTTCCCCCTGGCTGGGTGGCAAGGAGCAACCTCAGACAGGAAAAGGGTACAGGGGCCTATTTTGCTGAAGCATCTACTGATCTTTCATCCCCCCATATCAGAAAGAGTCCCCACAGCTCATCTTCCCCTTCTGCTCCCTGAATCTGCCTCTGGGAGCTACTTCTCATTTCTGTGGGAAATATCAGACACCGCTAGACCTCAAGGCCTCAGTAAAATGGGTTTCAACCCCCAGTCTCAGAACCTCTCCCAATTCTGTAACTGTGGAAGCTTCAGATCACTGACTCGTAAGAGTCAAACAGGCCAGGTGGGATGTGAAGCATCTCCCTTCAGGGATGCAGGGGAGTCTGCATCAAATCCCAAAAAAGAACAAGCTCTCAATCCCTTGAGTGATCAAGGAACCCTGTAGAGAAAGGACCAAAACAGCAGTCAATCCAAACAACGCTCTAAGCACGGGCTTTGGGAGGCATTTGTTTTTGTTCCTCATGTTTCTGTGTGTGCATATGCGTGTATGACTATATGTCCCAGTGTGAGTGCATGCTTTGTGATAGTGTATCTGGATTTAACAGTGGGAGAAAAATCATTCACAGACTCCAAAACTGGCAGGAGAGACCCCGCTGACCCTCCATGTCCTTCCTTATACTAGCCAGTTCCCACAGTGAAGCCAGCCCAGGGTCCACATCCCCAACTCTGACACTAAGAGACTTGATGGCAGAGACTCAGGCTTGAGTACAGGCTTTCCCACATACACATTATGTGACCTCTCCGGGCCTTGGTGTCCCTATGTCTAAAATGGGGACAATAACTCCTGCCCTCCTAATAGGGTTGTTCACAAGAATATAGAAAATAGAGAAAGTGGCCAGGCACAGTGGCTCATGCCTGTAATCCCAGCACTTTGGGAGGCCCAGGTGGGCGGAATGCTTCAGCCCAGTTGGAGATCAGCCTGGGCAACATGGCGAAACCCCGTCTCTACTAAAACTACAAAAATTAGCCCAGCATGGTAGCCAGCACCTGCAGTCCCAGCCACTTGGGAGGCCTGGCTTGAACCCAGGAAGTCGAGGCTGCAGTGAGCTGAGATGGCACTACTACACTCCAGCCTGGGTAACAGAGAGACCCTGCTTCAAAAAAAAACAAAAAACAAAAAAACCCAAAAGACAACAACAAAAAACCCACAAACAATTGCCCTCCAATCACTTTCTTGCCACTGTGGGAGCTCTTCAAGGACAGGGATTTTGTGCTGTACATCTTTGAGAGGTAATAGTGCAAGTGATTTAAAGGATGTACTCAAAACCTGGGCTCAAATCCTGGTTCCACAACTTACTGGTTAGCTGATCAAGTTACTTAGTTGCTCTGTGCCTCAGTTTCCTTATCTGTAAAGTGGGGCAAACAAGAGTACTTGCTTCACGGGGTTGATTAAAGGGCTCAGGACAGTGTCTGGCACACAGGAAGCACGAGATAAGTGTTGACTATTACTATTACTATCAACGATCTGTCACTCTCAGAGCCTTCCACAGGCTGGGCAGTCTTTAAAAACTATATCTGTATTCATTTATTTCTTGCCTCCTTCCACAAAGCCTCCTAAGTGATTGTGCCCACAGAGAGGACTCAGGGAGGGTGAGGTGAAGGCCCCAGGAACAGGATCTGAGGTTAGAGGCTGGGGCGGGGTGTTCCCCGCTGCCACATCAGGGTGCTTTCCCGCCCCAGCACAAGAGCCCGGCCCAGCCAAACCAGCCCTACTGCTAAAGCCACCAACTGCCAGAGTTGGATGTGTCCCGAGATCGCCACAGATGAGAAAACTGAGGCTGGCCAAGCCTCTTCCCCATTTCTCCACCACCCCACCCTGGGGTTCGTCAAACCCTCGCCCCTGTCTGCTGCGGACAGAGCTCCGTTTTCAACTTTACTTGCAAGAACTATGAACAAAGACGAGACAGACACACTTCACCTGTTGGAGTTTAGGGACACCCCACCCTCGGACCGCGGTGGGGGGCAAGAGTCCAGCCAATGCACTGATCTCATAATGTGCAGATACCACCATTTCACGGTAGACAGTTAGCCACATTATCCTAAAGGACAGAGAGGAAAAGCCGTTTCTCTTCCCTCCAAGCCCCCAAACTACATGTGATTTTTCTCTCGCGGCAGAAGGACCTTCTTAACTACCCTGGCTGCTTCTAAGACCAGCACGGTGGGCGGGTGGACGCCCGTTGCCTGCCGAGGACGGTCTGGGCGCGCTTCCTGGAGGAGGCGGTGCGTTTCGCGCGCTAGCTGCCGGCGAGCCAGCCTCTTCCCTCACTCACCGGTGTCCGGAAAGGTGAAGGCTGCGCTCGGGATGCCTCGCCTGTTACCTCCGCCGCCGGGCATGCTCAGCGACTGCAGCTGCCGGACCAGCTCCGGCATGCGGTCCCAGTGGCCCTCGGCGCGGCAGCGCTCCAGCTCGCTCTCCACCTTCAGGTGGGAGCCGTGCGCGCCCTTCGCAGCCATCTTCTCGCGGGCGCTGTCATGGAAGGTGCGGCCAAGAAGTGGAGACCCGGCCGGGGGCGGCGTCCCGGCTGGGGCGCACTCGCGGGTGGGGTTGACGGGGGCGCAGACGGCAGCCGGGGCCAGGGCGGCAGCGGGGGCCCGGGCGGCGGAGGGCCGGCAGCAGCAGCACCCAGCGCACCGCCCGGCGCCTCCGGGCTGCGGCTCCGGCTGAGCTGCCCGGACGCGTACAGGAGCAACCTCCGCCTCTGCTGCAGCAGCTCCTGGCGCTGCCGCCGCCGCCGCCGTTGCAGCTGCTGCCACAGCCTCCGCCCCGGGCCCCGGCGCCGCCAGCTGCGGACCCGCCCCTGGCCGCGGCTCCACCCCCGCGGGGGCGTGGCGAGGCCTCGGCGAGCCCGGCTCGCTGGCTGCCAGCGCGGCCACAGCAGCCAGGCGCGCGACGGGCGCTCGCGGACGCCCCGGTACCCGCCCCCTGCCGCCGCCGCCGCGGAGTCCGAGCTCACTTTAATCCCGCGCGGAGCCCGGGCGCCTGGGGGCGCCTCGCTTCCCGCCCCCTCCCCATCCCATCGGAGCTCTTGGCCTGGGAGACCACCGCCCGACGACCTGGCATTGTGTGGTAGCCCCGTCACCGCTGCTGCCCCCGACACGTCACAAAAATGGGGAGAGGCCGGCCGACGGGCCCCAACCCCGACGGCGAGCCTCCTGGGAGCTGGCCTGCTGCGCGAGGACCCAGGCCCGTTCCCAGGCCCGCGAGTCTCTGGACGCCCCTCTGCTGAGAGCATTTGTATTTTCTTATTTTAGCGGAGTTCCTCTTTCCAACTTGACTTCCCTGACCCGTTGACCTGTCCTCTGTGGAATCTCAGTTGCCCTGGATTTCTTAAAGGCTTTAGGCTGTTTCACCAACTTGGTATTTATTTATTTCTTCATCCTGGCCTAAGACTGTGATCAAAGCTCTATGGAGCGCTTAGCAGGGTTTATCTCGGCGCTGTGGGGTGCCCAGAAGTTCACAGGACTACGGGGCGGGGCCCGCCGAGGTCCACCCTTGCGAGGAGACTTGTTACAGGGGCCCGGCCCCGCTGCCTCCGCAGCTCACAGACTAGTGCGGGAAAAGCCACAACAAGATCTGAAAGCAAAAATGCACTTAAGTGACATATTGTATGGTCGACTGAAGACCCAAAAGACAGCAGGGTCGGGGCAAACTTTTGAGCAGACTCCTAAGAGTTAGAAGGTGCTCTACATCCTCCCTCTGGAGTCTTCACCACTGCCCTAAGTGTTTTTGGACAACTGTAACCGAGGGAAGGTTTTTATGTCAAGCAGAACCCAGGCTCCTAGTGCAGAGGCTCCCATGTGGCCTTTCACATGAAGCCACACAGGGTGATTAGCTGAAGACAGTCTTCCTGTTCCCACTGACCCCCGACTCCACTGTGGAGGCCCTGCTCTCCGGGTTCTAAATGCAGCTCCAGTCCTTGTTTGGTGGGCAGGATTTCCTAACGGTGGGTGCTGCTCTGAGCACCTGGGGACTGTTCTCAACCGCCAGAGGACAGGAGGTAGATGAAGGGAAGCTGAGGCTGCTCTGGCAGTTGGAATTTAGAGACAGTTTACTCAAGCAGCTTGTAAACTCCTGGCTTACTCCAGCCAACTCCTCAAGCTGGCTTTTTGTTACTCTTTGGCTGCCTTTGATGGTCACCAGAACCGGATTTCACTTGGAGAGAGAGGGTGAATTAGGGTGACCCGAGAACACACTGTGATTTGCCCCACGCCTGGCATTCCTGGGAGTCAGCCCTGAGGCAGGGAGTGAACAGCAGGGTTGATAAGAGGGAGGCGACCTTGGCAGAAATAAGACCTCCCTTCCTGTGTCTTTTTTCCTAGTCCTTTGCCAGCCCTGCCCCCAGGTTGTAGAGCACCTAGTGAACCAACTGTAGAGGGAATCACTGCTTGTTTCTTTGAGGGGGTCACCAACACTCATATATGTGTGGGCATAAAGGAGTGTGGGGAGGAACAGTACTCATGGCTTACATTTATAATGAGCTGTTCCTCAACACACGCCTGACCCCTGCACAGCTATTTTTCCAGTAGGGACAAAACCCCAGCCCTCTGATGACCAACATTTCTCAGGGGTGTAAAAAACTAGGAACAAGAACCCCCCTCAGCCTCCCAAAGTGCTAGGATTACAGGCTTGAGCCACTGTGCCCAGCCAGTTTTATTCCTTTTCTAGTGCCTTGTTTTAAAGGCTATTGTACAATTTTGGGTAGGGATTTAGATGGGTCAGTCTGAACCTTGATGGGTTTAGCTCCTGTAGAATATCAGTAAAATTTTTATTTTATTTTACTATTATTTTTAATTTATTATTTTGTTTGTAGAGATGGGATCTTTCTGTGTTGCCCAGGCTGGTCTTAAACTCCCAGCCTCAAGCGGTCCTCCCACCCTGGCCTCCCAAAGTGCTTTTCTTTTTTTTGAGACGGACTCTTGCTCTGTTGCCCAGGCTGGAGTGCAGTGGCACCATCTCAGCTCACCACAACCTCCGCCTCCCAGGTTCAAGCAATTCTCCTGCCTCAGCCTCCCGAGTAGCTGGGTCTACAGGCGTGCACCACTATGCTCAGCTAATTTTTGTATTTTTAGTAGAGACGGGGTTTCACTATGTTGGCCAGGTGGTCTCGAACTCCTGACCTCATGATCTGCCCGCCTTGGCCTCCCAAAATGCTGGAATTATAGCCATGAGCCACCCCGCCCAGCCTACAAAGTGCTTTGATTGCAGGTATGAACCACCCACCACACAGGGCCAGTAGAATTTTTTGACTGTAAGAGAGCTTCAACTTAATGTTTGATTTACACACCAAAGTACTGATAAATCAATATCCAAATTAGCTACGACCTTATTATGGACAGGAAGGGCCTCAGGGACTAGAAGGAAAAAACCCTCAGGAGAGCATGTCGTGTGGCAACTCCATTCACATAATGAATCCCTCTCTATTAAGTTATTAAAGTATAGTGTCACAAAGTAGAAGAGAATGCCCCTCAGTTGAAGGTCCGAGGCACGGTTTTAGGCTGTGGCCTAGGGAAGTTGTGTTGAGGATGATTAGATAGGCGTATGACCCAAGAAGTGTATTGATATTAAAGGAAAAAAGGTATAATAGTGATCAAGTTTAAGATTGATATTTTGTGCCTATATCCATCAAGTTTGTAAGTTGTCCTTTATGTTTTAGAGAAATGTTTCCTTATGGGTTTAAAGGCTGAATGGGAAATTGAACACCTTCATCGGTGACTTGATTTTTGCTTTTAGTTTCTTAATTCTAGGGTTCTTTCAAAATGTTCAAGGAGGTTTTGGCGATCTGGCCATGGGGCTATTTCCCATTCTAGTTTTTGTTTGCATAATAAATCCCCTATTTCTGGTTTAAGGCCATTTATAAAAAGAGAAAAGAATCCCATCACATCCGCTTCAAGATCTACTCCAGGCCGGGCGCGGTGGCTCAAGCCTGTAATCCCAGCACTTTGGGAGGCCGAGGCGGGTGGATCACGAGGTCAGGAGATCGAGACTATCCTGGCTAACATGGTGAAACCCCGTCTCTACTAAAAATACAAAAAACTAGCCGGGCGTGGTGGCGGGCGCCTGTAGTCTCAGCTACTTGGGAGGCTGAGGCGGGAGAATGGCATGAACCCGGGAGGCGGAGCTTGCAGTGAGCCGAGATCACGCCACTGCACTCCAGCCTGGGAGCACAGCGAGACTCCATCTCAAAAAAAAAAAAAAAAAAAAAGATCTACTCCAGAATTCTGCCACTAGATAGTAAAGGACCTAGCCATGAAGTCTCCATCAGACTTCTCTCTTTTACATATATACATATGTATTTTTCTTCAGTCCATGACCTGCTGAACAGACTTCTCTCTTGACAAAGAATTAATTAGAGCACATTTTGGTTTCACAGGGAAGACTGAGGATAGCCTCCAAAAGACCTTGACTAACATTCACAGCTTCCCCAAACCCCTTCAGCTTCCTATGCAATCCATGGTCTTTGAAATCACCGTTGGGCCAGGCATGGCAGCTCGTGCCTATAATGCCAACACTTTGGGAGAAGGAGGCGGGAAAATCACTTGAGCCCAGGAGTTCAAGACCAGCCTGGGCAATCTAGTGAGACCCTGTCTCTACAAAATAAATAAAAAAATAATCATTGGGGGGTTTTCCATTCTGACTTTTTCATCGAATGTTTTGCATCTGAGGCTCCAACTGGCATATAAATGAATTGCTATAAATCTGGCTGCTCTGGATTATATGTTCCTAAAACAATTCGAAGTCCCATTTAGGCCTTTGTACAAGGGCTTTCAGCTAAAAATGAAAACAGGGCTTAAAATCCCCCATAGAGTTTTATTTTTATTTTTTTTTCTATTCTGAAGTTAAGTGAGCTTTGGGGTATTTAGCCAGCCAAGAGGAAAGGGCCCGAGGTAGGGAAAAGGGCAGAGATGGAGGAGCATAGGGTAGGGGAAAAGAAATAGGTCTCAGCTGTGATATTGGGGCAGGGGAGGTCTAAAAGATAGTTTTAAGTAGTTCAGCTTTTTATTTTGCTTTGGCCAAGAAATCTGTTAAGGAAGTAATTTTTGGGGCTGGGTGTGGTGGCTCACTCCTGTAATCCTAGCACTTTGGGAGGCCGAAGTGGGCAGATCACTTGAGCTCAGGAGTTCAAGACCAGCCTGGGCAATATGGCAAAACCCCATCTCTACAAAAAATACAAAAATTAGCCTGGCACGGTGGGCAGGTGCCTGTGGTCCCAGCTACTTGAGGGGCTGAGGTGGGAGGATCGCTTGAGCCCAGGAGGCAGAGGTTGCAGTGAGCTGAGATCGTGCCACTGCACTCCAGCCTGGGTGACAGAGAGCCTATCTCAAAAAAAAAAAAAAAAAAAAGAATTTTGGAATCCTATTTCTTTTGTATGCTTGCTCATGCTAATGAAAAAAATGAAGACCATTGGATGTTTAGAATTGTGTTCACTTTGCAATCTAAAGTGAATACTTTTGTTCATATCAGAAATTCCTCATAGTGGCTACTGCAATTCTAAATTATATTTGGGGAAATGATGATGCTATCTAGACAAGTAAGTGTACACATTTGGGTGACAGCATAAATACATGCAAGAAGCAGAAGTCTGGCCTGAGGAAGCCATAGACAGGTTGATACTGAGACAGACCCATGAGAGTCTGCGAATGGTGAGCTGACAGTTGCTTGTGTATCCTGTGGCTCAGGACTCCCCAGCCTCATAGCTAGACCTTTTCCAACTGTAACCCTGATGAATTTACAGTTCCCAGCAGACAGAGGGTCCAGAGAGATTGTCCTGAACCACACTCTTAAAGACAAAATAAGACACATCTGAGAAAAGTTCTCATAAAGTTTTGATCAGAGACAAAATTTGTCCCTGGGCCAGCTAAGGGACAGACTTACTGAGACCTATACTTGTCCTCTTCATTAAAAACTTTCCTCTTACAGATGCACAACAAAAAAATGACAAGGATGAACACAGACAAGTAGTAGCGTTGTTAGTAATAAGGCAGATATCCACCAAGGAGAAAATATTTTCAAATATGGTCAGATAATCAAAGGGTTCTTTATTGGTAGAAGAGAAAACAGGCTCAGTTTGCGAAGCTAAATAAGCAGATATATTTATTTCTTATTATTTTTTATGTTTTTAGAGACAGGGTCTTGCTCTGTCACCTGGGCTGGAGTGCTGTGGTGCAATTATAGCTCACTGCAGCCTTCAACTCCTGGGCTCAAGCCATCCTCCAGTCTCAGCCTCCCAAGTAGCTGGGACTACAGGCACACGTCACCACCCCCAGCTATGTTTTCTAATTTTTTTAGAGACTGAATCTTGCTATGTTGCCCAGGCTGGTCTCAAAACTCCTGGCCACTAGCAATCCTCCCACCTCAGCCTCCCTAGTCTCTAGGATTATAGGTGTGAGCCATCACACCTAAGAGAAAAATTAAAAAAAGAAATTGGAGCTTGGGTCCAATGCAAGACTTGCATCTCTCATTGTTTCAGTCTGAAAGAACTCCAAGCAGGAAGCTTAAGAGTCTCAGAGGATCACCCTATTTCTGAGTCAGGGGTCTTGGACTGCAGTGTTGAGGAGGTCTCAGTTGGATCACTGCGGGCCTCAATAATTGAATGCTGGCTCCCTAAAAATACCATCAAGACAATTTTTATGATAACACAAAGCTTAGCTTGTTCTCATGGCAGGAAGGAGAACACTACCCTGACAGAGTCATAGCAGTATCTGGAATAGGGAAAGCAAAGTTGGAATAGTTATAAAGTGTTGAGGTCTGTTTTATTTTTTTATTTTTATTTTTTTGCTTAAGCTCAGTGGCAAGAAAGGAGTTTATTTTAAAGCAGCTCTTCCAATGACGGGACTTGATTAGGACTGGGCAAGGATCATGATACAATAGTATCATAGCTCACTGTAGCCATGAACTTCTGGGCTCAGGATGAAGGAGTATGGGGAGGAACAGTCATCATGGCTCACATTTGTAATGAGCTGTTCCTGAACACACGCCTGACCCCTTCACAGCTCTTTTCCAGCAGAGACAATACTTCAGCCTTCTAGTGACCAATGCTTCTCAGGGGTGTTGGTCTAGTAATCAAAGGCCTTAAAGAGCAGTAGTCTTAGGGCCAAGCATGGTGGCTCATGCCTGTACTCCCAGAACTTTGGGAGGCCGAGGTGGGCAGATCATGAGGTCAAGAGATTGAGACCATCCTGACCAACATGGTGAAACCCTGTCTCTACTAAAAATACAGAAATTAGCTGGACATGGTGGTGCACACCTGTAGTTCCAGCTACTCGGGAGGCTGAGGCAAGAGAATTGGTTGAACCAAGGAGGCAGAGGTTACAGTGAGCCGAGATGGTGCCACTGCACTCCAGCCTGGCAACAGAGTGAGACTCAATCTCAAAAAAAAGAGCAGTAGTCTTCATACCTTGTTCCAGGATTGGGATTGTTGGGACAGGGCAAAGTGATGGTTTTGAAGTGAGGGTTTTTTTGTTTGTTTTTGTTTTTGAGACAGAGTCTCCCTCTGTCATCCAGGCTCACTGCAACCTATGCGGGGAGGGTTTTTAAAGTGTTTTAGAGAATAAAAAGCAGTTTGAGTCTATCTATTGAAAAGTCACAGGCCGGGAAAGGTGGCTCACGCCTGTAATCCCAGCAATTTGGGAGGTTAAGGTGGTTGGATCACTTGAGGTCAGGAGTTCGAAATCAGCCAGTTCAAGACCAGCCTGGCCAACATGGCAAAACCCCATCTCTACAAAAAACACAAAAATTAGCTGGGCGTGGTGGCATGCATCTATAATACCAGCAATTCAGGTGGCTGATGCACAAGAATCACTTGAACCTAGAAGGCAGAGGTTACAGTGAGCTAAGATCGTGCCACTGCACTCCAGCCTGAGCAACAGAACAAGACTGTCTCAAAAACAAAAGTCATCGAGTTCATTTAAATGGTTTCTTCTGAAAACTTCTGCAAAAAACAATGAAGTTATTTACAACTTTTATCATCCTGGGTAAGAGTTTCCTGCATAGTAATATCATGTCAATGTCAACAGTACCCTGGGTGTAGATGGTTTCTGTTCTTCCTGTGTACTGACTTAAAAATTTACTTTGGATGATTATTATGACATTCTCCTCGCCTTCATCAAATCATTCTTGTACTAGTTGCCACAGTGGCTGTGAATAGTTGGGCTGGAGGTCACAAAGTGCCCCCAGCCATCAGAAGTAGAGCACCAAGTCTAATGAGATGTCCTTCCCACCTTCTACTCTGGCCTCTTCTTTCATAGTTACCATGTGGGGTCCCCCAGAGCCCTGTGTTCCCAGCACATGCTAGATTTCTGACCAGTGCTCTGCCTTTTATGACACTTCACCTTGCTGTCACCCTAGAAATCCTAAATTTAAATATGAATTAAACATTTGCTTCATGATCAACAGTCATTTCAGCCACTCAGATCATCAGTATATGTGATGTAGAGCACAATGACAACTGCCTTCCCAATTTTATCTAGTCATGTGCATGGCCCAGGATCCTTACATTCAGAAATCAACTTTTACTCATTACCATGATCATTGGCTCAGAGCATATCTTGCCCATGTTATCTTATGTCTTACTTAATTTCAACACTGAACCAGCCCTCCCAGAATGTTGACATTAAAACTCTGACAGGAGCTCGCTATATGGTCTTTTCCTTTGACAGCTGCCTGAAAAACTACATGTAATCATTACGCTAAGAGATGAAGTCCTACAAAGGCAAGCTTCAAAATCATGAATTCTTTGTGCTGGCACATAGTAGGCACTCAGTAATTATGTTATATTAATTTTAGAATCTCAGAGTGTTGAAGATTTTCCCACACTTGGAAGACGAGAGCTTTGGGGTGTTTTTTATCCCCAGCCACTCACTTCATGATTGAGATACCAGTATCTCTCCACGCGCTACGCGCTGCCCTCCCTCCCACCATCCCAGTCCCTTCTGTTCCTCAGGGTCCCAGGTGACTCCTGTTTCTCGTTAGTGGCTTCTGTGTCATTTTGCAAGACTGCTACAATGGGCCCCTCTCCAGAGCAGGAGCCCATGATTTCTCCATCTTGCCCAGTGCTGGTTCTCTGCCCAGCTACTGCCATCCTGAGGGAGAGAAGCCACCCCAACCCGCAAGGGCTCAGAGCCTTTTCAGCGCAGCTTGGCTGGTCTGGTTTTATGTCCCACCACTCCTAAGGCTAGCCTTGAGTGTCTAGCCACTCAGAGATTACAGCGGTTTTGAGCCTTAAAACACAGCTTTGCTCCATCTGTTTTTCTTTTCTTTTTTTTTTTTTTTGAGATGGAGTCTCACTCTGTTGCCCAGGCTGGAGTGCAGTGGCACGATCTGTGCTCACTGCAACCTCTGCCTCCCGGGTTCAAGCGATCTTCCTGCCTCAGCTGCTTGAGTAGCTGGGACTACAAGCATGCACCACCATGCTTGGCTAATTTTTGTATTTTTAGCAGAGATGGGGTTTCACCTTGTTGGCCAAACTGGTCTCCAACGCCTAACCTCAGTGATCCACCCGTCTCGGCCTCCCAAAGTGCTGAGACTATAGGCCTGAGCCACTGCACCTGGCCTCCACCTGCTTCTAAATTAATCTTTCTTTCTTTTCTTCCTCCTTTTCTTCCTCTTTTTCTTCTCTTTTAAAACATTTTTGTTGGCCGGGCGCGGTGGCTCAAGCCTGTAATCCCAGCACTTTGGGAGGCCGAGACGGGCGGATCATGAGGTCAGGAGATCGAGACCATCCTGGCTAACACGGTGAAACCCCGTCTCTACTAAAAAATACAAAAAACTAGCCGGGCGAGGTGGCGGGCGCCTGTAGTCCCAGCTACTCGGGAGGCTGAGGCAGGAGAATGGCATAAACCCGGGAGGCGGAGCTTGCAGTGAGCTGAGATCCGGCCACTGCACCCCAGCCTGGGTGACAGAGTGAGACTCTGTCTTAAAAAAAAAAAAAAAAAAAAAAAATTTGTTGTAAAAAATAACACAAAGGAAAGTGCATACATGTAATTATTATACAGCAAACTCTTATTAACCATCAACTAGGGTCAATAAATAAAGTTTCAGGCTGGGCACAATGGCTCATGCCTGTAATCCCAGCACTTTGGGAGGCCAAGGTACGAGGATCATATGAGGTCAAGAGTTTGAGACCAGCCTGGTCAACATGGTGAAACCCCATCTCTACTAAAGATACAAAAATTAGCCAAGTGTGGTGGGGGCACCTGTAATCCCAGCTACTTGGGAGGCTGAGGCACAGGAATTGCTGGAACCCAGGAGGCAGAGGTTGCAGTGAGTAGAGACCCCGCCACTGCACTCCAGCCTGGGTGACAGAGCAAGACTCTGTCTCAAAAAAAAGAATCCCAGAAGCCCTACATTGCTTTCTGATATCTTTTCTCAGATTTAGGAAGTTTTTTCTATTCCTAGTTTGGTAAAGGTTTTTAAAAAACATCATGATTGAAATTGAATTTTACGAATACTTTTTTGCACTTACTGAGATTGTCATATGATTTTTCTCCCTTAGATCTATTAACATGGTGAAATATTTTGATTTTCTTTTCTTTTTTTTTTTTTTTTTGAGACGGAGTCTCGCTGTGCTCCCAGGCTGGAGCGCAGTGGCCTGATCTCGGCTCACTGCAAGCTCCGCCTCCCGGGTTCATGCCATTCTCCCGCCTCAGCCTCCCAAGTAGCTGAGACTACAGGCGCCCGCCACCACGCCCGGCTAGTTTTTTTTGTATTTTTAGTAGAGACGGGGTTTCACCATGTTAGCCAGGATAGTCTCGATCTCCTGACCTCGTGATCCACCCGCCTCGGCCTCCCAAAGTGCTGGGATTACAGGCTTGAGCCACCGCGCCCGGCCAATACTTTGATTTTCTTTTTTTTTTTTTTTTTTTTGAGACGGAGTCTCGCTCTGCCACCCAGGCTGGAGTGCAGTGGCCGGATCTCAGCTCACTGCAAGCTCCGCCTCCCGGGTTCACGCCATTCTCCTGCCTCAGCCTCCCGAGTAGCTGGGACTACAGGCGCCCGCCACCTCGCCCGGCTAGTTTTTTTTGTATTTTTTAGTAGAGACAGGGTTTCACCGTGTCAGCCAGGATGGTCTCGATCTCCTGACCTCGTGATCCGCCCGTCTCGGCCTCCCAAAGTGCTGGGATTACAGGCTTGAGCCACCGCGCCCGGCCTAATACTTTGATTTTCAAAAGTTAAACCATCCTCACATTTCTGGAATCAACTTAGTTGTATTAATTTCCTATCGCTTCTGTAACAAATTAGCACACATTTAAATGGCTTTAAACAACATGTATTCATTATCTTAAAATTCCTGAGGTCAGAAGTTCAAAGTGGGTCTTATGAACTAAATCAAGGAGTTGGCAGAGCTGCATTTCTTCTCAAATCTACTACTGATAATTTGTCAGGGATTTAACAATGTTATTGATTTTTTTTTTCTCTGTTTTTGTTTGTTTTTACCCCAAAGAACCAGTTGGCCTCTAGAAACATGAATAGAGAAGATCAGTTCTAGAGGCCAACTGCATTCCTTGGCTGGTAGCCCCTTTCTACATCTTCAAAGCTCATCACTCCAACCTCTGCTTCCAAGGGCACCTCTACTCTCTGACTCTGACCCTCCTGTTTCCTTCTTAGAAAGACTCTTGTGATTATACTGGGCTCATGGAGATCATCCAAGATAATCTCCCCATCTCAAGGTCCTCAATTTAATCACTCTGCAAAGTCCTTTTTGCCATGTAAAATAACATTCGGTCTGGGCATAGTGGCTCATGGCTGTAAAACCAGCACTTTCAGAAGCTGAGGCGAGAGGATCGCTTGAGACCAGGAGTTCGAGACTAGCCTGGGCAATATAGCCAGACCCTGTCTCTATTTAAAAGAAATTATTTTTAATTAGCTAGGCATGATGGTATATGCCTATAATCCCAGCTGCAGCTGAAAGCTGCAGTGAGCCATGATTGCACCACTGCACTCCTAAATAAATAAAATTCATAGATTTCAGGGATTAGGACATAAACATCTTTGGGGGCCATTATTCTGTCTACCACGTTGATCAATATGTATTTTCCTTTTTATATACTGTTTGATTTCAATTGCTAGTAAAATGTTTTGTTTAGAATTTTAGTATCCATGTTCATGAGATACGGCTAAATTTTCTCATCTGGAACTGTGTTCACTGGCTTTTGGTCATCAAAATTATGATAGCTTTGTAAATTAATCGGAGAGTATATATATATATTTTTCTTTTCTCCAAAGAGTTTGTATATAGCATTATTTTTCCACTTAGCTATTTATGGGAAGGTTTAAAAAATACTGATTGGATTTCTTTTAAAATTATAGGACTTCAGGCCGGGCGCAGCGGCTCACACCTGTAATCGCAGCACTTTGGGAGGCCAAGGCGGGCGGATCACCTGAGGTCAGTAGTTTGAGACCAGCCTGGTCAACAGGGTGAAACCCTGTCTCTACTAAATATACAAAAATTAGCCGGACGTGGTTGCAGGCGCCTGTAATCCCAGCTACTAGGGAGGCTGAGGCAGGAGAATCGCTTGAACCTGGGAGGCAGAGGTTGCAGTGAGCCGAGATCACGCCATTGCACTCCAGCCTGGGGTACAAGAGCAAGAATTCGTCTCAAAAATAAATAAATAAATAAAAATTATAGGCCTTCAAATTTCCATTTCTTCTTTGGTCAATTTTTGGTAAGTTTTTTTTTTTTTTTCCTAGGAATACATTCCATCTAGCGTTTTACGTTTTAGGCATGAAGTTAACTATAAAATCCGCTTATCTTTTAAGTGTTTGTAGAATTTATAGTGCTATTTGAATTTTCATTACTGGTATTCGTATTCATTATTTGTGCATTATCTCTTTTTAAAATTTTTCTTGATAATTTTCCAGGGATTTATAAATTTTATTACTTTTTTAAAAACAATCAGTTTTTGTTTATAACGATCCTCTCTATTACATGTGCTTTCCACTTCATTAATTTTGTTATCTTTATTTTTTCATTTATCTTATTGTATTCAAGTTTCTTCTATACTTATATAACAGTAGGGAAAGGTTCTAGAGGCACCCAGGCTAGAAGCGTTTTTTTGTTCTGTTTTTTTCTTTTTTTGAGACAGTGTCTCACTCTGTTGCCCCAGGCTGGGGTACATAGTAAAAAAAAACTCCCCCCAAAATCTCATGGCTTTCACCAACTTAGTTTATTTCTCACTCATGCCACCTATTCCACCCAGCTTAGCTGAGTTTTTCTCCACATTTTCACTCTGGGGCTCAAGCTAGCAAAGCAGCCACTGTCTAAAACATTGACAATTATTATGGCAGAAGGAAAAGAGATGATATGGTGAACCGTATGTTGATTCTTAAAACTTCTGTCTAGGTGTGACACAACATTTCTGTACATATTCCACTGACCAGAGGAAGAAATATGACTCGGCCTAACACCAATGCCCAGAGATGGGCAGTGAATCTTTGTGAATAATAATATAGTATCCCATATCTTATTTTTCTAGCTTTTTGCAATTCAATCTCAGCTCATTTTCAGTCTTTCTTATTTTTAAGATATATGCATTTAAGATATACATTTCTGTGTTAGCTGTACCCCATAAGCACTGATACACAGAAATTTTGTTAACATTCAGTTCAAAAATTTTTTACATTTCCTTTATGATATCTTATTTGACCTACGTGTTATTTAGAAGGGCTATTTATTTATTTATTTATGTATTTTGAGACAGGGTCTTGCTCTGTCGCCCAGGCTGGAGTGCAGCTGCGCTATCATAGCTCACTGCAGCCCCAAACTTCTGGGCTCAAGCAATCCTGCCTCAGCCTCCCAAGTAGCTAGGACTACAGCTGCGTATCACCACACCCAGGTAGTTTTTAAATTTTTCCTATAGAGATGGGGTCTGGCTCTGTTGACCAGCCTGTCTCAGAACTCTGGGCCTCAAGCAGTCTTCCTACCTTAGCTTCACAAAGTGCCAGGATTACATGCATAAGCCACTGCACAAAGTCTAGAAGTGTTTTTTTGTTTTGTTTTTTTTCTTTTTTTGAGACAGAGTCTCACTCTGTTGCCCCAGGCTGGGGTGCAGTGGTGCGATCTTGGCTCACTCCAACAGAGAAGTCAGTGAGGTCTTACTTGCATGTAGTTGAAGTCACAGGAGGAGAGGAGAGAATGAGCAAAGACAGTAGTTGAAGAGATAATATCTAAAATTTTCCAGAATCAATGAAAGATTACAAGTTCGGGATCAAAAGAGGTTGAGGCTGCAGTGAGCTGTGATTGCACCACTGCACTCCAGCCTGGGTAATGTTGTCAGACTCTGTTTCAAAAGAAAAAATAAAAAAGTCCAAGGTTTGAAATCATGTAAGTTTATTCACTGGTATAATGCAGTTACACCAGGGGTAGGGGGAGCAGGGAGCTTTAAAAGCCACATTTATTTTGAAATTAAAAAACACTTCTAGTCATGCCTGCAATCCCAGCACTTTGGGAGGTTGAGGCGGGTGGATCACCTGAGGTCAGGAGTTCGAGACCAGCCTGGCCAACATGGCAAAACCCTGTCTCTACTAAAATACAAAAATACAAGAATTAGCCAGGCATGGTGGCAGGTGCCTATAATCTCAGCTACTCAGCAGGGTGAGGTGGGAGAACCGCTTGAACCTGGGAGGCGGAGGTTGCAGTGAGCTGAGATCGCGCCATTGCACTCCAGCCTGGGGGACAAGCGCGAGACTTTGTCTCAACAACAACAAAAAGGAATCTTGTGGAACACATGATTCCTATGCTGAACACATAGGAAGTATGGGTTGTATCCACAAAAGCCACTTTATTTTTATCTTCCATTGACTTTTAATTCCTTTCAATGGGGGTTAACCTGGTCTTTCCCTAGCTAGAATCAATTATTAATGTTGCTTAGGGAAAAATATAAAATAAACATGGGTTTTTTGGGGGGAGGTGGCAGGGGAGAAGTCAGCTTAGGAACTGGTTTGTGAATTGCCTTTTCACATCAAATGAGTCAGTTGATACAGTCAGGTTAATTTATTCTGACCAGGCATGTATCAACATTTTATTGATTGATTGATTGATTGATTGATTGATTGAGCCAGAGTCTCGCTTTGTTGCCCAGGGTGGAGTGCAGTGGTGTGATCTTGGCTCACTGCAACCTCCGCCTCCCAGGTTCAATAGATTCTCCCACCTCAGCCTCCCAAGTAGCCGGGATTACAAGCGCCCGCCACCACGCCTGGCTAATTTTTGTATTTTTAGTAGAGATGGGGTTTCACCATACTGGCCAGGCTAGTCTCGAATTCCTGACCTCAAGTGATCCACCTGCCTTAGCCTCCCAAAGTGCTGGGATTATAGGCATGAGCCACTGCACCCGGCTCAACATATTGTTAAAAAAACCACAAGTGGCTATGGTGGTGCATGCTGGTAGTCCCAGCTACTCAGGACGCTGAGGTGGGAAGATCGCTTAAGCCCAGAAATTCAAATCTAGTCTGGGGAACATAGCGAGACAACCCCCATCACTGAAATAAATTAAATAAATAAATAAATAAATAAATAAATAAATAACAAGTACAGTGCAATGAATAGATCTGTATTATAGAAAAATACTGAAAGCTGAAGGGCAGCAGCCCACATCCCTAAAGGCCAATTTGTTGAAGGATTAGTTAGTTCAATATCCAAGCTATCCCATTTGCCAAACATATGATTTACCAAAAACTAAGAGTACTCTTGAAATTTCCAATGAAGGCTGTGGCATGGTGGCTCACGCTCATAATCCTAGGATTTTGGGAGGCCAAGGAAGGCAGATTGCTTGAGCCCAGAGCTCGAGACCAGCCTGGCCACCATGGTGAAACCTTGTCTCTACAAAAAATACAAAAATTAGCCAGGCGTGGTAGCAGTGTGCCTATAGTCCCAGCTATTCCAGGGCCTGAGGCAGGAGGAATGCTTGAGCCCAGGAGGTTGAGGCCACAGTGCGTTAAGATCATACCACTGCGTTCCAGCCAGGGTGACAGAGTGAGACCCTATCTTGAGGGGAAAAAAAAAAAAAGAAAGAAAGAAAATATCCAATGAATAGTAAGGTACTCTTATGAATATCACATGGAATATTTTTATTCAAGATTTTCCTCAAGTTTTCTTCTCATATTCTATTAAAAACACTCATGCTCAATATATTTTATAATTTTTCTTTAGAATATTATTATACGCACATACAAAATATAAATTCTTCACAAATATGATTATATTCCACAAATGTAAAACCCAAGCTTTCAGTTAATTGGAGAGCTAAGCTCACAAGAAAGTAGGGAAAATTCTCAATATTCAAAAAATTAAGAAGGAGTTAACTTAGTGGAGAGAAAGGAAGAGTGTTGATGAACTGATACTAAAGCTTCCCTGGGGGGTTTACAGTTTTACTGGTTTACAGGGACTTTGAGGTTTTTTTTTTTGGTTCCTTTAGTTGGGTTTTTTTTTTTAAAGAGACAGGATCTCATTCTGTCACCCAGGCTGGAGTGCAGTGGCAGGATCATAGCTCACTGCAGCCTTGACGTCCTGGGCCCAGGCGATCCTCTCATCTCTTCCTCCTGGGTAGCTGGGACTACAGGCCCACACCACCACGCCTGGCTATTTTTCTAAAAATTTTCTATAGGCTGGGGGTGGTGGCTCATGCCTATAATCCCAGCACTTTGGGAGGCTGAGGCGGGTGGATCACCTGAGGTCACGAGTTTGAGGCCAGCCTGGCCAACAAGGTGAAACCCCATCTCTACTAAAAATACAAAAAAAATTAGCCGGGCGCAGTGGCAGGCACCTGCAATCCCAGCTACTCTGGAGGCTGAGGCAGGAGAATCGCTTGAACCTAGGAGGCAGAGGTTGCAGTGAGCTAAAATCGCGCCACTGCACTCCAGCCTGGGGGACAAGAGCGAGACTTTGTCTCAAAAAAAAAAGTTTTTCTATAGAGACAGGGTTGTCCTATGTTGCGCAGGCTGGTCTCAAACTCCTGGACTCAAGCGATTCTCCAGTCTCGGCCTCCCAAGGTGTTAGGATTATAGGCATGAGCCACCACACCTGGCCAACTCTGAGTTTTAATGGAGACTGCAACAAGAGAAGAAATTTGGGATTAAAAAGAGTAAAGAGACAGATCTGATACTTTCATATATGACTAGGACTCTCCAAGGCCTAGACCTTCTGTGATATCGTGAAATATATATTTGGTCTTTGACCCTGTTTTCTAGCATACAACTCCTACAATCCTTAAGAGACTCCGCGGTGATGTCTTCTTGTAAGCTAATGGTTGACTGATGGCTGGCAGACCCCAGGTAACTTCAGAACAGCAGCTCTTTACTGGAAAGACCAAGGTGTGATCAGAAGGTTGGGACTCTCAGCCCCACCTCCAACCCCCAGGGAGGAGAGAGGGGCTGAAGGTTAAGTTGATCACCAATGACTAATGGCTTAGTCATTCGTGCCTATGTAATAAAGCCTCCATAAAAACCCAAAAGAACAGGGTTTGGAGAGCTTCCAGAGAGCTGAACACATGGAGGCTGACAGGAAGATGAATGAGAAGACATTCATGGGCTGGGAGGGTGGTGCATTCCAACTCCATGGGGACAGAAGCACCTGTGCTCAGGACCCTTCCAGACCTCACCCAATGTATCTGTTCATCTGGCTGTTTATTTGTTTTCTTTAAAATAGCCTTTGTAATAAACTGTAATAAAGAGGGAGTCTTGGGAACCCCATCTAGAAGCTGTTCGGTCAGATGTTTTAGGGGCCTTGGACTTGTGACTGGTGGTAAGGAGGGGGCTGTTTTATAAAACTGAACCCTCACCCAGCGGTTTCTGAGGCTATCTCTAGGTAGATGGCATCAGAACTGAATTGAATTGGAGGCCCCCCAGCTGGTGTCTGCTGCAGAATTGATGTGCTTGCTCCAGTGTGGGAAGAGCCCCCCGCCCCTCCCCACATTTTGGTAGAGATGTCTTCCGTGTTTTTTGTTGCTGAGTGAGAGAAACTCTGAGTGGTTTCTACCTCTCACAACTTTAGGGATTGAAGTACCTATGAACCAGAAACAAAACTTGCAGAGATGCACAGAGAAACACAGTAAAGCTGTATGTCTTGGCCTAGCCGCTTGACTGGGAAAAATAAAAATTTCCCCTGAGCATTTATAATTACACTCTGCCCGCACTCAGGTCTGGAGTTTAGTCTAATACTACCTATATAAACCAGGGACCCACAAGTTAAAAAAATAACTAAAAATGTATAGCAGGCAGATAGAAGCTAACATCAAATCTCTTTGAGGAAACACAGCCTTAACCCAGGCCACACAGGACTCCCATAAACAAAGCCCCACTAAAAATGAACTCATCAAAAATTATAAAAATGCTCAAGGAAATAATCCACCATGAGTAATTGCTGAGAAATTCTGAGGAGGAAATGGTATAGGGCTAACACAACATTATAGTATCAGCCTGGCACCAATACTCCACGGTTAAAATCTCCAGGTCATCAGAATCTATGTAAGTAACTAAAGTTGTTGTTTGATGACCCTGGCCAGCCTGCTCAAGGGCACGCTTCACACACTAGAATCTTTGCTGGATGCCAGCTAATCAGCTTTCCTCCACTCAAATATAAAACCAAAAAAACCCAAAAACTTATTGTTCCCAGAATGTCTTTAGTTTTTTATTGTTATTTCTCTCTCTTCTTTTTTTTTTTTTTTTTTTTGAGACTGAGTCTGGCTCTGTCGCCCAGGCTGGAGTGCAGTGGCCGGATCTCAGCTCACTGCAAGCTCCGCCTCCCGGGTTCACGCCATTCTCCTGCCTCAGCCTCCCGAGTAGCTGGGACTACAGGCGCCCGCCACCTCGCCCGGCTAGTTTTTTGTATTTTTTAGTAGAGACGGGGTTTCACCGTGTTAGCCAGGATGGTCTCGATCTCCTGACCTCGTGATCCGCCCGTCTCGGCCTCCCAAAGTGCTGGGATTACAGGCTTGAGCCACCGCGCCCGGCCCTCTCTCTTATTTCTTACAGGGGCCCTCACCCACTGACTAGTGTGGGTCGGCTGCACAGCAGGAGGTAAGCACTGGGTGGGCCAGCGAGCATTACCGCTTGAGCTCTGCCTCCTGTCAGTGTCAGATCAGCGGTGGCAGCATGAGATTCTTATAGGAACGCAAACCCCACTGTGAAGTGTGCATGTGAGGGATCTAGGTTGCACACTCCTTATGAGAATCTAACCAATGCCTGATGATCTGAGGTGGAACAGTTTCATCTTGAAACCACTGTCCCTTTCCCTACCACTTCCATGGAAAAATTGTCTTCCATGAAACCAGTCCCTGGTGCCAAAAAGTTGGGGATTGCTGTCTTATAAATCCTTTTTTTGTTTATATAGTTTAATGGCTATTTTCTTTAAAGTGAGCATATCATTTGCATGAAGATAACTATTGTCTTTGAGTTATGCTTTGACAAGAGACAAGAGTAGACACTATTGCAGGACTAGAGCATAAGAACTTCAGAGAAGAGAATGACTAGACTATGAAGAGAAAGTATCCTTCAAATAACTAAATTAGACTTGCCCCTGAGTATTTCATGTTCTGGGATGCTATTATAATGGTATTTTAAGCATTTCCATTTCTACTTGCTCATTGCTAATATATAGAAATACCATTAATTGTATATTGTGTCCTGTGACATTGCTAAATCAATAGCTCTAGTAGCTTTTTTCTACGTTATTTAGGATTTTCTATGTGCATGATCATATTATCTGTGAATAAAGGTAGTTTTACTTTTTCTTCTTAGTCTGTATGCCTTTTACATCTTGTTCTCTAATGGCTCAAAGCTCTAGTATAATGAATATACTAAAGTATTTTCAATAGTGTTGAAGGTGGACATCCTTGCTTTGTTTCTGATCTTAAGGGAAAAGCATTCAGTCTAAGAATATTAACTGTGGGTTTTTAACAGGTGCCCTGTCAGGTTGAGAGAGTATCCCTCTATTCCCAGTTTGCTGAAAGGTTTTTTTTTTTTTTTTAAATCATGAATAGGGATTAAATTTTGTCAGATGCCTTTTTAAAATTATCATATAGTTTTTCTTATGATCATATATTTCTTTAAGTACCGAAGGAAAAGAACTCTGAAGTTTTGTAGATAGCCACATTTTCATTTTAATGTGAGAGTAATACAGATATCCTCAGGCAGGGGAGACCTCAGAAGTTTGCCACACAAAATTCACAATGAAAATGCCTTTGAAGGAGGTGTTCAAGTAGATAGGCAAGTTCAGGAGAAACTTCAAGAGATATGGGATGTCGGGTGATCAAATTTTTGATAAATGTATCTATTTTTTTTTCTTTTTAAAGGCTAAGACTAAGGCCAGGCATGGTGGCTCACGCCTGTAATCTCAGCACTTTGGGAGGCTGAGAGAGGTGGATCGCCTGAGTTCAGAGTTCGAGACCAGCCTGGCCAACATGGTGAAACCCCATCTCTACTAAAAATACAAAAAATTAGCTGGGTGTGGTCGTGGTTGCCCGTAATCCCAGCTACTTGGGAGGCTGAGGCAGGAGAACTGCTTGAACCCAGGAGGCAAAGAATACAGTGAGCCGAGATCGTGCCACTGTACTCCAGCCTGGGTGACTGAGCAAGACTCCATCTCAAAAAAAGGGTAAGACTGAAGAAGAGAATGTTTATCTAGAATAACTAATGTCAAAAACCCCAAACAAGAACAACATGATGAGAGAAGAGAGGCAGGCAAAAGGGATATTAAGGAATGCTAATTTATGTGACTTAATACATACATTGTGTATTAATGTATACATAATTAATACATATACCTTCCCCCTAACATGAATTTGAAGAAATCAACACAGACTTTTCATTAGGAGTGATGTGTGCTTTGATAAAGTCAGAGATGGAAGAACCAAGGTCATCAAATGCAGATGGCCATCATTTTCACCACCCCAGTTTATAGTATATCTGAATTCAGAACACCACGACACATGCCAACATTCCAAGCTTTTAACACCACAGTTCACCCTTATCAGAAATACGAATAAGGGAGAGAGAAATACAAAGCCCCATCCCAGCTGACAGCAGAGCCTAGAACATGTAACCCATTGAGGTCACCCTCATGCAATGCAAGGGTGACAGAGCAAGACCCTTTCTCTAAAGAAAAGAAACTGCAGTTTTTTTGGTGGCAGTGTATTAAGTTCTCATTTGGAGAATCTGGAAACCGCACCCTTGTTTTTTCCTCTAGTTGTGCAGAACGCACACCTTTTGCATCCTACTCCCTGTTGGAAGGAATTTCAGGGTTCGGAGATTACCACAGGACTGAACAGCAACAGACTGTTGTTGACCAGGCTTGAGATTTTAGGGACACAGGATTACCTCAATCATTTGTTAGACTTCCGATCAATTTCATGTATCGTAATCACAAAGAACTTATCTAAAATCTTATTTATTTATTTAGAGACAGCGTTTAGCTCTTGTTGCCCAGGCTAAAGTGCAATGGTGCGATCTCTGCTCACCTCAACCTCTGACTCCTGGGTTCAAGCAATTCTCCTGCTTCAGCCTCCCAAGTATCTGGGATTACAAGCATGCGCTACCACACCCAGCTAATTTTGTATTTTCAGTAGAGACGGGATTTCACCATGTTGGCCAGGCTGGTCTCGAACTCCTGACCTCAGGTGATTTGCCGCCTCAGCCTCCCAAAGTGCTGGGATTACAGGCATGAGCCACCTCGCCCAGCCTATCTAGTCTTTAAATTGTTTTTATGCAATATTTTTCTATTTATTTTTCCAAATAAGTAATACATAGTTTACAAAATCAAAGCAATACTAAAAAGGTGTAAATTGAAATCTTATTCTCACCCCATTCTCATCCACTCTAGAATCCCCTATATAGGTAAAACATTGTCTTGAGACAATTCAAAACAGCTGAGGAAAGAGATGCCGCCTAGAGGCCATTCTAGTATCTTAGGATGGCCGTCCTATCTCCTGATAAAGCTACCTCTTTGTCTCTACTTGTACTAGTTTCAACCTGAGGACACAAAGTAAATGGGGTATTTCAGCAAGGTTCCAAGTTATGAGACTCTCGGCCAACTTAAATAGTAGGCTGCAGGTAAAGAGATCCTCTCTTACCAAGTCCTTACTTTCTTTAATCTCTGCTTTCAAATTAGTTATTTCTAATCTAGAGTTGCCCCTCTCTTGAAGGAGTTTGCTGAAAGCTACTAAAAAAGGCAATACTCACTAATGTTCCACATTGCTCCTGAGATTTCTCCAAAAATATAGCTTTGGTTGGCACGCAGTCTGTATCCAAGGTCCAGCAAGTAACAGTTTCACTACTGCTTATAAGTGTCACCAACTTTCCAGTTTGAAATAGAGTCTTTTAACACTGGCTACCTTAACCTCCAGTTAGCCAATTCCACATTTTAGTATCTTGTTTTTAGCATCCTGCTGCTGTACCAAATTATTTGCCTGTTAGGAATGGGTTCAGCTACAAGTTACAGAACACCCACCTATAAAATGACTTAATCAAAGGTGGCTTCTCACTCATGGACCATAGCGGGGCAAGAATGGAAGCAGGATGGTCAGTTAGGAAGCTCTCTCTCAAGTAGTCCGGCAGCATCATCTACTACTGGACTAGAATGGTTTAGTGGAGGTGGAAAGAAGTCAAAGACTCAGGATATACTTTGATAGCATCAACAGGCTTTGCTAAAGGATTTAAAGGTAAAGGAATGAGAGAAATCAAGAATAGCGCATAGAATTTTAGCTTGAACAACAGAATAAGTAGCAGTGACATTTACTAAAATGGACAAGACTGAGACAGGTGCAGGTTTGGGGGTGAAAATCAAGATTTTGGGGGGACACATTACGTTTGAGATGCCAGTCTGACATTCATATGGAGACATCAAGTAGGCAGTTATTTACAGGAGTTAGGAATTACACACAGAGGTCACTGTCAGAGAGCCATATTTTGGAGTCATCTATTTATAAATGGTATCTAAAGCATAGGACTAGGTAAACTCACACAGGAAGAGAGGGTAGAGAAGGTGACTCAGGACAGAACCCTGGACACTTTGATATTTATAGGTTGAGAAGCCAATTAAGAAGCCCAAGAAAGGATAACCAGAGAGGTAGCAGGAGGACCCAGAGTGTGTGGTGTCAGAAAACAAGAGAAGAAAGTGTTTCTAAGTGAGAGTGGTTGGCTTTGATAAAACAGTGTTGAGAGGGCAAGTAAAATAAAAACAAGAGATCAAAGAGACCACTAGATTTGCATGGAGATTGCAGTTTCAGTGGTATGGTAGGGGAGAAAATAGAGCAAGTTTATATGTTGATGGGAATTATCTGGTAGAGAGGGAGTGACTGTCGATTCAAGAGAGACGTAACAGAGGATAACATCCATAGGAAAAAAATGAAAGCAATGGCTAGAATGAGGACACTTTATCCATCTACCAGACACTAGCTTCTTGACACTTCATTTGTCTTATTTATATCTCTAGTAGCTCCTAGTAGAGTGCATAGTACATAGAAGATATTCAAGAAATGTTATTGAATTAATGAATAAATGAACAAAGGGAGGGGTGGATGAATGGATGAAGAGATGGATGAATGGCAGGTGCAGGGTAGAAGGAACTAGATCAAACTAACCCAAAGTTCAGAGTAAGGAAAGAAGAATGGGTCTTGAATTAATAGAGTTTCCTCAAAACTTAGGGATTCTTTGTCCCGGTGCGGTGGCTCACCCCTGTAATCCCAGAACTTTGGGAGGCGGAGGTGGTGGGAGAATTGCTTGAACCCAGGAGTTCGAGACGAGCTGAGCAACATGGAGATTCTTTTCTTTAAAAAAAGAAAAAAACATTAGGGATTATGGGATTTTTCTCAGGGATGGGGTGACAGATTTCAATCTCAGATGAAGGTGGGAAAAGGTATGAGACAGTCAATGGCAGTGGCGTTAGCCAACTTTCAAGGCATCTAACTACTTAGCTACTTCCTTTGTCTTTCCTGTCCGGACCCAGGCTCATCTGAAAAACGATTATGCACCTTTATGGACAGAAATGGGAGAAGGGTTTTAAAAAAAACCACGGTCCTGCCGGGCGCGGTGGCTCACGCCTGTAATCCCAGCACTTTGGGAGGCTGAGGCGGGAGGATCAAGAGGTCAGCAGTTCGAGACCAGCCTAGCCAACATAGTGAAACCCCGTCTCTACTAAAAATACAAAAATTAGCCGGGCATGGTGGCGCGCGCCTGTGATCCCAGCTACTCGGGAGGCTGAGGTAGGAGAATAGCTTGAACCTGGGAGGCGGAGGTTGCAGTGAGCCAAGATTACGCCACTGCACTCCAGCCTGGGACAGAGCGAGACACCGTCTCAAAACAAAAAAACGAAACGACCGTCCTACACTATTTATCCATCAGGTTAATAGATACTCACTGAATGTTAATCTTGTATAGGAGCACAGGTGTAAGGGCAGGATTATACAGGGATGATGTTTTCGTTTCCCTATTTGTTCGTGAGTCTGTTTTTAAGTAATTTGTCCTCTCTTGAATGACAAAAGCTGCTGACTTCACGAACGGTACAGGGAAAGTGGTATTTGAACTGGGTCGCATAGTCTTGCTGGGACTCCTGTGGAAGCGAACAGGTAGGTACAGCAGCTGCCGCAACTTGTGCAGTGGGGCTGGCAGAAGCTGGAAGCAGGCAATCTTGAAACGTAGCGTCCAAGGCCGGCTCCAGCGTGTTCTGGTCATTTCATCAGGAAGGAATTAGCATTCCTATTATCTTTCTTCCCAACTTGCTGCAGGACGAACCAAGAGACCTGAACCAACAGCCCTGTATAGCAGAGGTGGAGCGGAGTTGGGAGCCGGCTTTGGAGTCCGCCCCATCCGGATCCGCCATCCTACGTCGCACGTGGAACTACGTCCCTGAGGGCTTCCGGGCCCCTAGGGCGTCCAGCGGCCCAACTGGAGTGGAGCCGAGTGTCGCCCTCGGGAAAGCAGGTAGAGGAACTACGTCAGTCCTGCCTGTGCTGGGCGCGGGCCCATTACACGTGGACTCACGCGAGCCTTCCTCACAGCCCGCCGTCGCGCAGCGGGAGGGGCCCGGCGGCGCCAATGGGCGAGCGGTAGGGAGCGCGCGTGCGCAGGCTAGGTTGGGGGGGGGGGGGGGCGGGGCGAGGCCGAGGAAGAGCGTTCTGGGGACGGGGGCTGGTGAGGCTCATGTTGGAGGGCTTCGCGTCTGCCTCGGAGACCGTAAGGGTGAGTGAACTAGCGCACAGTCCTCAGCGGGCGGGATCCCGGCGCCTCTCCTTTGGGCTGGGGGCTTGGGCTCAAGATGAGAGGCTGGAGCGGTCTAGGGGCGGGGGCTGGGCCCCCAGGCGGTCTCGGGACGCTTAAACGGCTAGGAGCACGGCCTGTCTCCCAGGGCGGAAGCCTGTGCCCCATCTGGGCTCTGGAGCCAGACGGGGCCGGCTGGGCAGATCTCCGCCCCCTTCGCTGGTCCCTGGGGGCCCCAGGATCGGCCTGTGGGACCAGCTGTGTCGGGTGGACACTGCTCCTGGCCCGGACCAAAAGCAGCGGGCTGGAGGCGTTACTCTCCATCTGCTCCTTGTTCCCCCATCTCCCTCTGGGGGAAACCTCGGGTCCTGTCGTGCCCGGCGGGGGAAGCTGATCTCCTATTGTATTCCCTCTCTGGGCATGGCAGTGCCATCCACCCAGGTGCCCAAGCCAGAACTGGGCATCATTCTCACTTGCTGCACTTCTTTACCCACCCACATCTAATCCCTCGCAAAGCTGTCTTGGATACGTTCATTCTCCAGTCCCATCCCCCTACCCTACCTAGTTCAGGCCACCTTTTCTCCTCTGAACTACTTCGGTGTCTTCCTGATGATGCCTGCATCTCTTCTTCATCCTTACAGTTTGTACTATACAGAGAGGCTAGAGCTGTGGTCTTAAAACAGAAATCTGATCATGTCATCAGAACCGTCCCCCTCTTCCCTTACCACCCTTCGTTGGATTCTCATTGCTTTTCCAAGCTCTTGAACAGAGCTTACAAAGCCCTTCATGACCTGTCTTCTTTTAACTTTAGATTCATTTGTCTCCACTCTACTGTGTCTTCAACCATACTGTATCTTTTTTGGTTCTTGGATCAGAACAAGTTCCTTCTGGGTTTACATGTTCCTTCAATATGTTCGTCATGTCTGAGGCACTGTCCTTTGGTTGAAATAATCCTTCTTATCCTTCATGTGTTATTTCAGTTGTGAGTTGGTGATTTGGTGGTACCCCATGGGTGTCTGCCTGCTGGTCTCTCTTTTCTGCCAGGTTGTAATCTGTGTGAGAGGAGTTTATCGAGGTCATATTACTATCTTCAGCACCTTGTGCTATTAGTACGGTAATTAAATGTATAAATGAAGCATGGGTGCTCCTTGGGCTCCCTAGATGAACAGATAGATCAAGTTACTAATATTAAATACCTGCTCAACCCTCAGTCCGTGTAGAGGTTTCTTTAGCCTAGAAAGTTGGTTATTTTCTTGCCTTTGTTGCAGAACCATAACAGGGGTAAGTGAGAAAGTACTGGTCAGTTTTTCTTTGGCATTGGCTGTGGGTACAGGATGTCTGGATGTTGGTGAGTGTGGCTGCTTTGGGTTTGAATTCTTAACCAAGGGCCCCTGATCTGAGGGAGAAGCTGCTACTAGCTGCTGGCAGGAAGGCTGGCCCCAAACTCTTAGTGCTGATAGGACTGATAACACAACAGGAGGGAAGGGTTGGGCCAGGTCAAACCACTGGAAGTCCCCAAAGGAAGTTCCAACTTAGGCTAGATCTGCTGTGGGATAGGGAACCATACACCTAGGTGCCAAGACTCACTGCCCTGATTCAACCATGAGCCAGGTCAGCTCAGCAGAAATCAATAAGGTAAATGAGAGACAGAGGAGCGAGGGTCCTGACTCTCAGAGAGGGAGAAAAAGAGAAAAATGGAAAAGGAGAACAACCTGTGATCGTATGTTCAGGTCAAATGAGTGTGAGAGGCTGCAGACTGAGGTCGGATGAGAGATCAATTGGTGTTGGCTGGAAGAATCCTGAGGTGACATTTGAACCTGTCCTGGAAGGAAGGTGGAGATGGACAGATGGAACCAGTAGGAGGGGAGGCTGTGGTCCAGGAAGAGGCTGGCAGAGCAGGAAGGGAGCACTGTAACAGCCAAGGCACTGGGAGGCGCACTGCTGCTGATGGTCCAGCACTGCCGTCCCAGGACTGAGGCTGCGCCTTGTGAGGGCTGTCTCAAGGTATGGGTTGTGCTCTGAAGTCCCTTTGCAGAAATCTCTCCTCCCTTGCGTTTTTCTTCAGCCTGGCCTTTATAATTTCCTAAAGAAGGCCAATGAGCTGGGGCTTATCTTCAGGCTGTTTGCCCATGGCCTTGAGCTAAGTAGTTAGAGCATGGATGATGCAACCTGTTATTTGGGCAGAGGGAGTTGCTTATGCTTTCTTTTGACTGTCAGCAGTTTAATTTGTTATGTGGCAGTTAGATTCCCTGTTTTCTATCTTTTCCTCCCTTGCCTGCCTTCCTTCCTTTCTTCCTCTCTCTTTTTTTTCTTTTTTTTTTAATTAGAGAGGGAGTTTCGCCATGTTGTCCAGGCTGGTCTTGAACTCCTGGGCTCAAGTGATTCACTTGCCTCAGCCTCTCAAAGTATTAAGATTACAGGCATGAGCCACCGTGCCCAGCCTGATTTCCTGTTTTCAATGTACCGCTTGGAGGAATTTTTTTTCTGTATGTTTATCGATTTGGCTTTTGTTACATTCCAATAGTTAGAAACCTGCAACACCAAACCAAAATGAGACAAGTTCAAAAATCAGTGGTTCTTGGCCTTTATCCTGCCTCCCTTAAAGAAGGGATAATTTGGACTCATAGTTACTATATTATTAATCACTTGGTTGCTTTTTGATGTTATCTAAATAGAATTTCCCCCGCCCCCGACACACACACACCAAATGGATATGTTAAGCATCCAATCACATAGTTGGAGGAAATGGTGCCATGGGTTCCATGATAGATATCTCCAAAAGAAAAGTTTCATCTTCAGTTACAGTGACATTAAAAATTGGCAGCATATCTGCAAAGGTGGTCCCCCCAGCTCCCCAAGGACCATGGCACACAGGCTAAGAACGAGCAGCTTCTGTTCCAGGCACTGTGCCTCATACTAGGAATGTGGATTCAGTCCAAGTCCTCTCGAAGCCCGTCCAGCAAGGGGCACTGACAAGTAATCAGGCAGTTTTTCAAGAATTCATTAACACACAAGAAAACAAAAGGAAAAAAAAAAGAATTCATTTGCAGCTGTCATCACTTGTGGACAGGAGCGTTCTGAACGGAAGCACTTGGGAGCCTGCAGGAAGAATACCTACGCTAGACTTGGAAAGGCCTCACTAGAGGAAGAGACATTTGATGTAAATGAGTCTAAAAGGCTTAGGAGGAGCTGGATTCCCTTCTCTGATCCTTCCTGTCCCAGAACTCTAAGATGTGTGGTCAGAACAAGTTGTTCTGCTATGGCCTAGGCAGTCACTGCTAGGAGTTACCTGAAGCCTTGTTTTCTGGTACCAGGTACAGTGGCAGTGGCCTTATCAGGGTCTGGACACTTTTTTTTTTTAAATTTTTTTGAGACAGTCTCATTCTGTTGCCCAGGTTGGAGTACAGTAGTGTGATCTTGGCTCACAGCAACCTCTGTCTCCTCTGTCTCCTGGGTTCAAGCAATTCTTGTGCCTCAGCCTCCCAAATAGCTGGGATTACAGGTACACGCCACCACGCCCAGCAAATTTTTTTTGTATTTTTAGTAGAGAGGGGTTTCACCGTGTTAGCCAGGCCGGTCTCAAACTCCTGACCTCAAGTGATCTGCCCACCTCGGCCTTCCAAAGTGCTGGGATCATAGACGTGAGCCATTGTTCCTGGCCAAGGTCTGGGCACTTTTATTTGGTAAAATTGGAAGTGTCGTTTCTGTTTCTAAATTATTTTCTGGAGATAAGAATTAACCGGAAACTCCTTTTGTATCCCATCCATATAGTATTGGGACAAAATTATGGGATAGATTACATTGAATACATATTCATAAAAAAATGTAGCGATTGCAAGCTCCGCCTTCCTGGTTCACGCCTTTCTCTTGCCTCAGCCTCCCGAGTAGCTGGGACTACAGGCCCTCGTCACCACACCTGGCTAATTTTTATTTTTGTATTTTTAGTAGAGATGGGGTTTCACCATGTTAGCCAGGATGGTCTCAACTCCTGACCTCATGATCCACCCACCTTGGCCTCCCAAAGTGCTGGGATTACAGGCGTAAGCCACCGCGCCCGGCCGAAAATCACAATTCTAATCTCATGTCTCAAGATAATTTTTGTTATTAGTGTATGAAATACACATTTTTATTTTACAAAAGTGTAATATTATTTATAGCTTTTTTGCAGCCTGTTCTTTTTCATTCAATATATATTGAGCATTCTTTCCTATTACGTATGACAGATTGCTTTTTTTTTTTTTTAACTACGGGTATGAAAGGTCTGAGATGGCCGGGCACGGTGGCTCAAGCACTTTGGGAGGCCAAGGCGGGTGGATCACCTGAGATCTGGAGTTCGAGATCAGCCTGGACAACATGGTGAATCCCTGTCTCTACTAAAAATACAAAAATTAGCTGGATGTGGTGACACACACCTGTAATCCCAGCTATTCTGGAGGCTGAGGCAGGAGAATTGCTTGAACCTGGGAGGCAGAGGGTGCAGTGAGCCAAGATTGTGCCACTGCACTCCAGCCTGGCGACAGAGCAAGACTCCGTCTCAAAAAAGTAAAAATTAAAAAATAAAAGGTCTGAGACAGATTGCATTTCGATGTCACTGTTTAGGAGTAGACTAGATTCTAGGTGCTTTTTAGAATCTTGGAAGTTTCTTTCTTTTTTTGGTAGTGGGGGACACGGTCTCACTCTGTTACCCAGGCTAGAGTATACTGCAGCCTTGAACTCCTGGGCTCAAGCAATCTTCCCATCTCAGCCTCCTGAGTGGCTGGGACTATAGGAGTGCACTGCTACGCTCAGCTAATTTTTTTTTTTTTTTTTTTTTAGAGATAGGGTCTCGCTGTGTTGTCCAGGCTGATCTCAAACTCCTGGCCTCAAGCGATCCTCCTGCCTCAGCCTCCCAAGGTGCTGGGATTATAGGTATGAGCCAGCATGCCTGGCCTATCCTGGAAGTTAGACATCCCAGTGACCATTGTCCCCTTTAAGGAGGGGGCCATGGGAAGCAATACTGGTAATGGGAAAAATGGATTTGGGAAATTTTTCTAAGTGTTGTAGGGTGGCACACTCACACTCTCAGGGTTCTGCCCCGAGAGCCTTTTAGGATGGGTAAGAGGGGCTATAACACCTCTACCTCCCAACCCCAGGCACAGAGACAGCTGCAGCTTCGCAGCTGAGCCCTGTGTGTAGCGTGTGTAAGGGGATGACCAGTGCCTTATGGTTTGTTTTTACCACTGCTGGTTTGGGGCTGTGGACTACAATTGGCCTATTAGAAATCCCTGGCCTTGTTATCTAGCAGAATCTGTTTTGCCTTTTGGGAAGCGAGTGTTTGGTCAGGTCTTTTGTTTTTGTATGTAGGTCACCTGGCTACCCTTCACCTTCCTTTTTGAGGTCAGTCTGTCAGCCCTAGGACAGACCAAGACTTTCCATTGAATCAACAATTATTAAAGGCCTGCCTGACTCTTGGCAGGTAATACTGGTGGGATTAAAGTTCTCCCTGCCCTCTGAGAACTTGCTCTGTAGCTGACTGTGTCATCTTATTGACCACAATTCCAAGTGTGGCCAAACCCTGGGAGTCCCTGATAGAATCCTGATTTCTCTGTAACTTTCCTTTCCAGTGCCCGCTCACCGTGGTTAAGTTACTTGCTACTGTCACCGACCAGGAGGTACAGAAGGAGGAGTTAAGGTGTTCTCCTTGTCCACTGCTGCAGACCTTGATCTGACCCGCCTTACCACTTCCCTTGGCTACCATGCTTCTGCCTCTAGTCTTGCTTTTGCCACTTCATGCCTTCCCCGCTATGCCGCCAGATGAGTCATTCTGAAACCAAGCTCTGATCTCACCTCCCATTCACGAATTGTAAGTGACTGTCCTCTTTCTCTGCAGGAGATGTCAAGCCCTGGCCTAGTGTGCAAAGCCATGTCCAGTGCAGCCTGTCTAACCCTTGGAGCCACCTCTGTCCTGTCTGCTTTCTACCCTCTAGGCTGCAGCCCAGCTGAACTACTTGTAGTTTCTTTCCCGCTTGTGGGCACCTGCCACTCTGCTCCCACCATTCCTGTGGTCCTTCAGTCCCTGCATATCTGTCCAGACCCAGCTGCAGTGTCACCAGCTCAATCAGCCTTCTCTGATTTTCCTTCACCCAGAGGAGATTTCTTCCCCTGAACTCCTAGAGGGTTTTCTCTTTCTCCGATATTCTGGTATAACTTGCTGGCTGCCTTTCCTGGTGCTCTTGGTAGAAAATATTTCTTTCAGTGGACTGTAGCTTCTGGGAGGCAGGAATAATCTTCCATTCCCTTCAAGCTTTCACGTGTTGCTTGGCACTCTGCAGGCACTTCAGGAAACCTCATGAGCCTTCCCCTGCCATTTGAGTGACTTGGAGTGCCCAGGGCCATCCCGTAGTCTCAAAGCAGAGCTGGCATTGGGCCCTGTTTGACAAGCTCTCTTCCTAACCTCACTGCTTCATCAGGTTTCCCAGGATCATGCCATGTCAAGCCCTGAACGAAACCTTGGCTCTGATGCTCTGCCTTCCTCTTCTGTGTTTCCCGTCTCACAGATATTGATGACCATGAGATCCCTGCTCAGAACCCCCTTCCTGTGTGGCCTGCTCTGGGCCTTTTGTGCCCCAGGCACCAGGGCTGAGGAGCCTGCAGCCAGCTTCTCCCAACCCGGCAGCATGGGCCTGGATAAGAACACAGTGCACGACCAAGAGTACGTATTCAGCCCGGGCTGTGGTCCAGGGGCCTTCCCATCATCTGCAGCTGAGCCAGCAGCAAGGGCATGCTCAGTCCTCCTTTCCTTCTTCCTGTTTCTATGACTCCTTGACATTCTTCAAGGATGATTCTTATTCCTTATTGCCACCTCTAAGTCAGGTATTCTTTTTTCATCATTGTATCACAGGTGGAAGATCTTTAGGCCCAAATGGGACAAATTACTTGTCTGAATCCAGTCTCTCCTTTTTTCACCACAGACAGACACACACACATACAAATAGACACACAGGTACACATACACAGTCGTAGTAGCAGAATTCGGAAAATAGCTAAGGTTTCTTGACTATAACAAGACCTTTTTTTAATCAACACGTTCAAACATTGAATCATTTCTTGTAGCTTTTGTCTTGCACCAGTTAGCCTCACGCATTACACTCAGTTATCCTTTGTTTTTAAGGCTGGGTGCAGTGGCTCACACCTGTAATCCCAGTGCTTTGAGAGGCTGAGGCAGGTGGATTGCTTGAGCCCAGGAATTCGAGACCAGCCTATGCAATATAGGGAAACCCTGTCTCTACTAAAAAATTAAAAAATTAGCTGGGTGTGGCAGTACATGCCTATGGTCCCAGCTGCTTGGGGGGCTAAAGTAGGAGAGTCACCTGAGCTTGGGAAGTTGAGGCTACAGTGAGCCGAGATCACGCTCCTGCACTCCAGCCTGGGTGGCAGAGTGAGTCCCTGTCTCAAAAAAAAAAAAAAAAAAAATTGTTTTAAAAGACATATTTTTAAATTGGTGGCCTGAATATGTTATAACAAAGTTTTAATAATAAAGGGGAAAGAACACCCTAAATCTGCCAGCATAACAGATGGTCTGTTTGACTTTCCCTGCTCCTGTCAAGGCCCTGTCTGTCTATCTCTATGTAATCCTCGAGTGTGGTCTGCCATTGCTGGTGTTTTTCTGAGCTGGAGGAAGTTTAAGAACTTGAACTTTTCAGAGTCCTTAAGATTTCAGCGTGATCCCCGTGTCTCTGCCAATTGGCCTGAACCTGACTGTTGATTTTTAGGCATATCATGGAACATCTAGAAGGTGTCATCAACAAACCAGAGGCGGAGATGTCACCACAAGAACTGCAGCTCCATTACTTCAAAATGCATGATTATGATGGCAATAATTTGCTTGATGGCTTAGAACTCTCCACAGCCATCACTCATGTCCATAAGGAGGTAGGTGTGGCGGTGGTTTGGGGGGCTATATCACAGAAAGGCCTCCCTTTGTTAATTTGGTCCCTCGTCTTGTTGACTTGTGTTGTCCTTATGTGCCAAGAGTGCTGCTTCTCCACTGGGCATGGTGGCTCACATCTGTAATCCCAGCACTTTGGGAGGCCAAAGTGGATCACTTGAGCCAGGAGTTCAAGACCAGCCTTGGCAATATAGTGAGACCCTATCTCTACAAAACAAACAAAACAAAAATTAAAAAAATTAGCCAGGCCTGGTAGCACATGCCTGTAGTTCCAAGTACTCAGGAGGCCAAGGTGGGAGGATTGCTTGAGTCCAGGATGTCGAGGCTATAGTGAGCCATAATCATGCCACTGCACTTCAGCCTGGGCAACAGAGCGAGGCCTTGTCTCAAAAAAAGAAAAAGAAAAGAAAGAAAGGTGCTGCTGCTGCTTTCTCCTCTGTGTTCTGCCTCTTTCTGTTCAGCGATCCTTCCGGAAAAGGATAACTTGCAGAGGCAGAAGTCCCAGGGCTGGGCATTTGTATCTTTAAGTGCTACAGGCATTACTGTTACACACCAGAGTATGAGAGTTAGTACCTAAAAGACAGACCGCATTCAAACTGCAGAGCAAGGGAGAAGTTATTTCATTTGGGAAGAATGGTGAATTGAGACCAAGGGATTCAGGGACATGGCAGTAATTGAGGGCTATGTGATACTGTACAGTGCTCCAAAGTTTCTGAAGCACTTTCAAGTAGGTTAGAGATCTCGTTGGATCTTTGCAATCTTGAGTAGGCAGTGGCAGGCATTGTTAATACTTCCATTTGCAGTGGCACGTGCCCATAGTCCCAGCTACTCATGAGGCTGAAGTAGGAGGATCACTTGAGCCTGAGAGGTTGAGGCTGCGGCAAGCTGCGATCTTGCCACTGAACTCCAGCCTGGGCAATAGAGCAAGACCCTGTCTCAGAAAACAAAAAACAAACAAAACCCTCCCGTTTTCTAGGTGAGGAAACTGAAATCAAGATCTTGTGCCAGGCTAAGCACAGTGGCTCATGCCTGTTATCCCAGCACTTTGGGAGGTTGAGGCAGGAGGATCGCTTGAGTCCAGGAGTTCAAGACCAACCTGGGCAGCATGGCGATATCCCATCTCTACAAAAATTAGCTGGGCATAGTGATGCTCGCCTATAGTCCCAGCTGCTGGCGTGACGGGGGTGGGAGGGTAGTCTGGAGGAACATCTGAGCCTGGGAGGTCGAGGCTGGAGTGAGCTGTGATCATGCTATTGGACTCCAGCCTGGGTGACAGAGTCAGACCCTGTCTCCAAAAAAAAAAAACAAATCCTTGTGCCTCCATGTTTAATGTCATTCCCCTTCTGCCACACTGCCCTCTATAGAGAGGAAGCAAGGCAAAGTCAGCCAGGTGGGTGGGATTACATTGGCTGCTAGGAGTGCAGGTGAGGTTTGAAGGCAGCAAGGAGCATGAACGGTTTTGCCCAGGAGAATGGCATTATTTAGGGAAGATCCTTGGCTGTGGGAGACACACCAAAGAACATGAGGAGAGACTAATGTTAGGCGGAGGAATTAGCGTTCGGCAGTCCTGGCAGATGAGGATGGTGGTGGTAATAGGAAAGGGAAGGGTGAATGTGGGAGATGTGACAAAGGAAGAACCAGCCAAGGATGTGAGCGGCCTCAGCCCACTATCCCTGGTCTTGGAGCATGGGAAATACTTTCTCCTCAAAGATCGTAACAGGTTCTGCTGATCAGCAGTGCCTTCTTCCTCTTGTTTTGATGCCAACTTGTTGTCCAATTCGTCACTATTTCTATTTTATCAGGCAAATTTGTGCACAGAACTGACCCTCAGGAGGACTGGCACTTTTCCAATTAAAAAAGAATGAGCCGTAATGAAACAAATAAGCAAAAGCCTATTTCGAAGGGCCTTCTTTTGTCTGGCAAATGTAATTTCTCAACTGGATTATTATAAATTGACTCAATAATATATATTCTCTCTCTCTCTATATATATATATATGTATATATGTGTGTGTGTGTGTATATATTCCTAGAAGTCGCCCCATACTCCATTGAAAGTTTTTGGACACATATGAGCGTGGACATTTGTTTTGTTTTTCTTTTTTTTTTAATAAACACTGCCCATGAAAGAACATGGATATTTTGGACATTAGCTAAGCACTTCTTCTGATAAAATGTGCAACTCATCATTGTTTAATTTGTATTTTGTAGGAAGGGAGTGAACAGGCACCACTAATGAGCGAAGATGAACTGATTAACATAATAGATGGTGTTTTGAGAGATGATGACAAGAACAATGATGGATACATTGACTATGCTGAATTTGCAAAATCACTGCAATAGATGTTATTTGGCCATCTCCTGGTTATATGCACATGTGACCCGTGAAAATGTGATTGAACACTTTAGTAATGCAAAATAACTCATTTCCAACTACTGCTGCAGCATTTTGGTAAAAACCTGTAGCTATTTGTTACACTGGGGTGAGAAGAGATAAGAGAAATGAAAGAGAAGAGAAATGGGACATCTAATAGTCCCTAAGTGCTGTTAAATACCTTATTGGACAAGGGCTTGCTTAAAGCATCTGTATTAGTCTGTTTTGATGCTGCTGATAAAGACATACCGGAGACTGGGAAGAAAAAGAGTACTTGGACTTACAGTTCCACATGGCTGGGGAGGCCTCAGAATCATGGCGGGAGGCAAAAGGTGCTTCTTACATGTCGGCAAGAGAAAATGAGGAAGAAGCAAAAGCAGAAACCCCTGATAAACCATCAGATCTTGTGAAATTTATTCACTATCACGAGAATAGCACAGGAAAGACTGGCCCCGATGATTCAATTACCTCCCCTGGGTCCCTCCCACAACACGTGGGAATTCTGAGAGAGACAATTTCAAGCTGAGATTTGGGTGGGGACGCAGCCAAATCATATCATTCTGCTCCTGGCCCCTCCAAATCTCATGTCCTCACATTTCAAAACCAATCACGCCTTCCTAACAGTCCCCCAAAGTCTTAACTCTTTTCAGCATTAACCCAAAGTCCACAGTACAAAGTCTCATCTGAGACAAGGCAAGTCCCTTCCACCTATTAGCCTGTAAAATCAAAAGCAAGCTAGTTACTTCCTAGATACAACAGGGGTACAGCTATTCCAAATGGGAGAAATTGGCCAAAATAAAGGGGTTACAGGGCCCATGCAAGTCCGAAATCCAGCAGGGCAGTCAAATTTTAAAGTTGCAAAATAATCTCTTTTGACTCCAGGTCTCACATCCAGGTCATGCTGATGCAAGAAGTGGGTTCCCATGGTCTTGGGCAGCTCTGCCCCTGTGTCTTTGCAGGGTACAGCCTCCCTCCTGACTGCTTTCACGGCTGGTGTTGAGTGCCCGCAGCTTTTCCAGGCACACGGTGCAAGCTGTTGGTGGATCTAACATTCTGGGGTCTGGAGGACAGTGTCCCTCGTCTCACAGCTCCACTAGGCAGTGCCCCAGTAGGGACTCTGTGTGGGGGCCCTGACACCACATTTCCCTTCTGCACTGCCCTAGCAGAGGTTCTCCATGAGGGCCCCTCCCCTGCAGCAAACTTTTGCTTGGGCATCCAGGCATTTCCATACATCTTCTGAAAACTAGGCGGAGGTTTCCAAATCTCAATTCTCGACTTCTGTGCATATGCAGGCTTAACACCACGTGGAAGCTGCCAAGGCTTAGGGCTTCCACTCTCTGAAGCCACAGCCCGAGCCGTATGTTGGCCCCTTTCAGCCATGGCTGGAGTGGCTGGGACATAGGACACCAAGTCCCTAGGCTGCACACAGCCTGGGGACCCTGGGCCTGGCCCATGCAACCACCTTTTCTTCCTGGGCCTCCGGGCTGCCCTGACATGGCCTGGAGACATTTTCCCCATGGTCTTGGGGATTAACATTAGGCTCCTTGCTACTTATGCAAATTTCTGCAGCTGGCTTGAATTTCTCCCCCAGAAAATGGGTTTTTCTTTTCTGTTGCATAGTCAGGCTGCAAATTTCCAAACTTTTATGCTCTGTTTCCCTTATAAAACTGAATGCCTTTAACAGCACCCAAGTCACCTATTGAACGCTTTGCTGCTTAGAAATTTCTTCTGCCAGATAACCTAAATCATCTTTCTCAAGTTCAGAGTTCCACAAATCTCCATGGAAGGGGCAAAATGCTGCTAGTCTGTTTGCTAAAACACAAGAATCACCTCTACTCCAGTTCCCAACAACTTCCTCATCTTCATCCGAGACCACCTCAGCCTGGACTTTATTGTCCATATTGCTATCAGCATTTTCGACAAAGCCATTCAACAAGTCTGTAGCAAGTTCCAAACTTTCCCACATTTTCCTGTCTTCTTCTGAGCCCTCCAAACTGTTCCAGCCTCCACCTGTTACCCAGTTCCAAAGTCGCTGGGTAAAAATACCCAATACATTTTGGGTATTTTTTCAGCAATGCCCCACTCTCCTAGTACCAATTTACTGTGTTAGTCCATTTTCATGCTGCTGATAAAGATATACCCAAGACTGGGAAGAAAAAGTGGTTTAATTGGACTTACAGTTCTACATGGCTGGGGAGGCCTCAGAATCATGGCGGGAGGTGAAAGACACTTTTTACATGGCGGCAAGAAAAAAATGAAGAAGCAAAAGCAGCAACCCCTGATAAACCCATCAGATCTCATGAGACTTATTCACTGTCATGAGACTAGCATGGGAAAGACTGGCCCCCATGATTCAATTACTCCCACCCCCACCGGGTCCCTCCCACAACACGTGGGAATTCTGGGAGATACAATTCAAGTTGAGATTTGAGGGGGGACACAACCAAACCATATCAGCATCCTTTCAAGAATATTGGATAATTGCAGCTGAATACTCAGGAAGTTGACTGTAGTAGAAGATTGCTAGTTTCTTAATTTTAATTCACGTTACCTGAAAAGTAAAACAACAGGCTTTGCCAAGTGGATGCTTTTCAGTAACAGTGAAGGAGTGGAGTGAATGCCAAATGTTTGCCCTGGTGGTTCCTATCCAGGTAAACATGGTCAGTATTCTGTAAAGTTCCCCTGGCCTAAATGATTACTTGTGCTGGACAAGTGGATATTTATTAGGCTATTTCAAAGCCACAGCATAAGAATGTCAGCCTAGCCACAGAGTCTAAGATTCTGAGTTCAGCCTAGCCACAGAGTCTAAGATTCTGTATCCTCTGACATTTTGGAAATGATACACTACTGGCTTAAGTGATGACTCTTTTTCAGATTTTCAGTATTTTATACAACTACTGCCACATCCTTATACTTTATTGCTTTTCTGTCTTCAACCTGGGAGAGACCTTGAATTTAAGTGTGTTCTCTAATCGATAGTGTTTTAGCTTTCTTAATACTTCTATTTCACTCTTGTTTCTAGGGTTTTTTATTTGCAGTTTAGGAACTATTAGGAATGTCAGGACTTTATCAGCAGGGGTAAAACTACCACCTGGCCTAGCCTAAGTAGGAAGTGAAAAGATAATTCACCAAACAATGATTAATCAGATAGAAGTTCTAGTCAGGAGGGATATTGTTGAAGTTACCTCTTTTAGCCTAGATACATGGATTCTTTTCAAATCAGGAAAGATTAGAAAAGGAACCCAAAAAACCCTTTAACAGTGTGAATCTTAATAGTATTTGAAAATGAGAAGAAGCAAAAGATTGTAATTTGGTTTATTGGATGTGATGGACGTTCTGTAATAGAAAACCTGAAATGGTAATTGAATGGGAAAAAGAGACTACATAAAATTTGCCGTAAGATGTATACAGACTTATTTTCTTTATTAAAGTATTATAAGAAAACATATGTATTTGTAAAAATGGTTTCCTGTGTCAAGTATTTGTGTAGTCAGAGCCGACTTGTAAACTATTCTTGTAATAGCTCATTATTTTGAAAGATTTATATGATGAATTCTGGATAAATGACCAATAAAACTGATGAAACAAAACCTCGAGCAGTTGATTTTGTTCACATCAGCTTCTCCTGCCACATGAGGTGTGTGTTTAATACAAATGTTCACACGTACCTGCTCTTATCATAGTTCCTGTGACCATCCTCGGCTATACCCTGTTCCTTTTGCAGGAGTAAATTCTCAGAATTCAAAGTTCCTTTCCCCTTTTAGGCATTTTTTTCTTCTGAATGAAATCACTTTGGGATCTTCATTCTCTGGCCAAATTTAGATTATGACACCATTCTCTAGGAGAATGCATAGTGTTTTCCCCTGGTCTGGTGACTATTTTTTAATTTGATAGCATTATTGAAAACATACTAGACCCAAGCAAAAAAGTCTCTCCTGGCATTTTAAGAAGACACACTTTTTTCTGCCTTTTGAAAAGGAAATTATCATTGCCTCCGTCCCCACCCTCTGAGACCCTGGGACCTTGCAGTGACCCTTCTTCATCCAGAACTGCCCCTCTGGATGGATCTGGTGAATGGGCTCACAGTTGTTGGCAGCTGGGAGAGGGAGAGAAGCAGATCCTCAGACAGTGGAATCACCCCATCAAACAGACAAGGGTGGAACCTTCCTTCTCCACAGCTGGCTGCTGTTAGTAACCATTCCATGCTGGCCCTTGTGGTCCTGCTTGCCTGCCTTTCCTTATAAAAAAATTCTCCTGATGGGAGAGGTTCCTGGCACATCAGAGACACAGCATGACGGGTCCTTCCCTGCATTTGCCCTTTGTCTCCCACACATGAGGCCTTGGCTTCTTGCAGCCTCCCTCAAGAATTCTTCAGGATGTATAGGGAACATCTCTGCACCCCAGTTTCCTTTTCTCTAAAATGGAGGTAAGTATATCCAGCAGAGGCAGCCTTCTATGAGGAAAGAGCACAAGCTTTGGACTCAGGCAGGCCTGAGTTGAAATCCTAGGCCTGTTTCTTAGCATTGAAGTTTCTAGACTTCAGTTTATCATCTGAAATATAACTATAATAAAAGTTCCCTGCAGAAGGTTAACAGAATTAGCAGATTGAGAGAAAGTAGATAAAGCACCTAGTGCTGTGCCTGGTACAGAGTAGGTGCTAAATAAACAGTCATCTGTTCCCCAGCCTGGCTGAAGAGCCTGGGCTCCTTCCTCATTGAAAACTAGGGGCTGGAGGGGCTTTGCAGAAATTGATGACTCTTTAGGGGCAAGGATCAAAGGGTCTTCTCAGCTTCTTATATTCCTCCATATAAATGCCGAGTGAATGAATGGATGAATTAATGAGTGACTTCTCTCAAGGAGGAACTAAGGGTCATGGCAAGTACAATGAACAACACAAAAGTATTGACATAGGCCAGGTGCGGTGGCTCACTCCTGCAATCCCAGCACTTTGGGAGGCCGAGGCGGGCCAATCGCGAGGTCAGGAGATCGAGACCATCCTGGCTAAAACAGTGAAACCCCGTCTCTACTAAAAAATACAAAAAACTAGCCGGGCGAGGTGGCGGGCGCCTGTAGTCCCAGCTACTCAGGAGGCCGAGGCAGGAGAATGGCGTGAACCAGGGAGGCGAAGCTTGCAGTGAACCGAGATTGTGCCACTACCCTCCAGCCTGGGCGACAGAGCAAGACTCTGTCTCAAAAAAAAAAAAAAAAAAAAGAGTATTGACATAGGAGCCAGACCAAAGGAGTTTGTGGTTCACCTGGTCTGACAGATGACTTCTCTGTCTCTTCAGAATACCAGATGGAGATTCACTGAAGAAACTGAGTCAGAGAAACTCTCAGCTTGGAAATCCCAAGCAGAAGAGAGTGGGAATGAGAGACCATGCTGAAAACAGAACAGCAATGAACTGCATGTGATCACAGCAGCCAGGCTCGCATGCCCTGGGAATGAGGTTAAAGGTTCTTTTTCTGGAGAAACTGAAACTGCCCCCAGGGAAAGGACCTTCAAGTCCTGACATTTAGGAGTTCCTATGAAAAATCTGGCTGGCCTCCTGCTCTCCCAGCAGAGAAGCCACTAAACTGAGTCCTTCCATGCCTCGACAGCATCAGATCAGCTTTCTAGTGTCTCACACTTAAATCTCAATGGATTATTTAGGATCATAAGACAGCTGAAGGAAAGCTATTTTTTTTTTTTTTTTGAGACGGAGTCTAGCTCTGTCGCCCAGGCTGGAGTGCAATGGTGCAATCTCGGCTCACTGCAACCTCCGTCTCCCGGGTTCGAGCGATTCTCCTGCCTCAGTCTCCCGAGTAGCTGGGATTACAGGCGCCCGCCACCATGCTTGTCTACTTTTTGTGTTTTTAGTAGAGACAGTTTTTCACTGTGTTGGCCAGGCTGGTCTCAAACTCCTGACTTCATGATCCGCTCGCCTCAGCCTCCCAAAGTGCTGGGATTACAAGCAGGAGCCACTGCACCCAGCCTGAAGGAAAGCTTTAAGGTGAAAAAGAAATCAAAGCAAACTGAAAGGAAACATGAAGGAGATAATGCAGGGACTAGAAGATAACTTTTAAAAATTATAAGGCTGGGTGCGGTGGCTCACGCCTGTAATCCCAGCACTTTGGGAGGCCGAGGCGGGCGGATCACGAGGTCAGGAGATCGAGACCATCCTGGCTAACACGGTGAAACACCGTCTCTACTAAAAAATACAAAAAATTATCCGGGCGTGGTGGCGGGCGCCTGTAGTCCCAGCGACTCGGGAGGCTGAGGCAGGAGAATGACCTGAATCCAGGAGGCAGAGGTTGCAGTGAGCCGAGATCGCACCACTGCACTCCAGCCTGGGCAACAGAGCCAGACTCTGTCTCCAAAAAAAAAAAAAAAAAAATTATAATCAGTATCCTCAGAGAGGTAGGACTTCATCACATCTATGAACAACATTCACATGCCAACAAAAAAAAGGAACAACTGGAAAAGAGAATCTAGAAATAAAAATGATGATACCCGTCTCCCATGCTTTCTCTTAAAAGGGTTAAAACATAAGCTCAGGGAAATCGCCCAAAAAGCAGAACAAAAAGACATATAGATAAGTGATAACAGAGAATGGATGAGAAAATAAGAGGATCTATCGCGGACATTTAATACCCAATCAATAGGAGTCACTAGGAAGAGAAGACAAAATGTGATAGGAGGAGGAGAGTAACCAAAACCAGCTCAACCTGGAACGAGAAACAAACGGGCCCAGGAGGTAGGAATGTGAGAATTTTTTGGTCAAATTATGAACTGGCTTCAGACCAGACCAAGTCTAGAGCTCACCGTGCCACCAGGCTCTGCTCTCCTCCCTTCAGATCTGCATTCTCGGGCTCCATGTAGGGGCAAGATGGCGGCGCCTGCTCCAGAGTGTGCCCTTCAGCTTCAGAAAAAAACCCATCACGGCACACCTATGCCACACACCTGTGCCACGGCTGACCTAGAAGCCTCCTGGCATAGTGCTAAGAGAATGAACTCTGGCATCAGACTACCTTGGTATCAGTCCTGGTTTTGCCATTTATTAGCTGTGTCGCTTGGGCATGCTACTTAGTGCCTTTGTGCCTCAGTTTCCTTATATGACAATAGGGATAATAATGATGGTATCACCTCCTCTGGCCACTGTGAGGGTTAATTGAGTTAACATATGTAAAATCCTAACAACGAAGCCAGGATAGAGGAAGCACTTTTTCAGCGACAGCCAGCATTATTATTCTCAGTCCATCCCTGGACAAATCACTGAGGCCAGGGCCATGCTACATGGGCCAGTTGGCTCAGCCCTTGGTTATGTGCTGTGTCCTGGGTGAGGGGCTGCAGCCCCACTCGTAATAAAATGATTGACAGTGGGGAGGAGGCATTTCAGAGAAGGAAATCCGGGTACAATTACTGGAAGAGGCAGGTGGGGAGGTGCTGCACTGGATGCCATAGAATGATGGGCAATGGACCATTCGCTTCTTTCAGAGAAATATCCTTCCTGCCTGCTATCTGGTATTCTGGCCTCATGGCTCGACTGAGACCATTATTATACTGTATTGGAAGGCTCAGGCCTTCAGCAAAGCAGTTCAGAGGGCCGTGGGCACTGTATTCTCGCCTGTGCCCCCACCGTCAACAAGAGGGGAAGCTGTGTTGCCTATTCTTTCTGTCAGCACGTCATCATCCAGTTTTGTCCCCTGACTGCCGGGAATCACTCAAACTTACCTTCCAGGAACAAACAGTAGTTTTCAGACACAATCCCCTCTAAAACCATTTTAGGAAAACAAAAATTGTTCAACTATGCAAGGGCCATTTGAACAGATCTACATCTCTCAACACCTTAACCCAAAGCATCTGCACTGGGTTGCTTCCCCTCACCCCAGGCATTCCTTAGCAGGGAGGAGTGCCTGCTTTGCAGCCAGGAGACTGACAGATCCCTTCAGTAGGATACTTCCTGAGCAAGTGGGAAGGTCTGCCTACAAAAATTAAGTCATCCACCCAAGTCCTATAGACAGGAAGAGAGAATGGAAGTATGTCAAGAAGGCGCATGAGAGATGAGATGGGAGGCAAACAGGAAGGTCAACCATGTTCTGGTCTGTGCCCAGGATTCGATGGCACCAGGGTGCTGACTTGCAGATGGGGACAGGACTGGGAAAGTCTACAGGATATTATGTGAGGATGAACATTTAGCAGGGGAACTCAAGGGAGGTGAGTCTGTATGTCAGATGTAATTGATTTTTACAGTGATGCTCTCTAAAATATATAAATGTGACATCTTTTCCCACTCTGCTTGACTACACAACTGTAATTCACTCTGTCACTCTTGGTGCTAGAGGAATAAAATGCTGGTGTTTTATTATAAAAATAACACACTTTCATTAAAGATCATTTGAAAATACAGAATAGAGGAGGGATGAAAATACAATCTAATTGTCCAATATAGCCACTGTATTATGGTCTATCTCCTTTTGATGTTTTTTTCCTGTTTCTATTTTGTTTGTTTCTTACATAGTTGTAATCGTGGTATTTATACAATTGTATGTTTGTTTGTTTTACCAAAGGCATGCTCATGCATAAAACCTTTTCTATTTTTACCATTAGTTCTTGAGGAAATTGAGTTACTGAGGTTTGAGCAATTTTAAACCTTGGTCAATATTGCTAAATTGCTGTCCCAAAGAGTTACTCTAATTAAAACTTCATTCACATTGTATATAAAGAGGCTGTTTCCTTTAGCTAGACTCATAGCATATTCTAACAAGCATTTCCCTAAACATAGAGCAACGAGATATTAGTGCTTTTAAATTTCTGGTCACATTAGTGCTGTGTACACTAGCACTACATGTATCTACCATTTTATTCAGTTGTGTGTTTGTTTATTTGTTGATTCATTCATTGGATATTTATTGCGTGTTTGCCATGTAACTTCTTTGGTCTAGGCTCTGGAGTTAAATACTTTCTGAAGAAGAGAAAAAGAAAAAAGACCTTTTGTTTCTCATTTTTATTTTTTGTAGAGAATGGGTCTCACTGTATTGCCCAGGCTGGTCTCAAACTTCTAGGCTCAAGCGACCCTTCCACCTCAGCCTCCCAAAGTGCTGGAATTACAGGTGTGAGCCACCATGCCCAGCTTAAAGGCTTCCCCTGAGAGTATTTTCATCAGAGGACACAGATGTATTTTTGCATAGCATCCTCAATAAAAAGAGCTAAGTCACTTTTCTACCTCAGGAGAGAATTCATTATATTAAGAACTCTATCTATCTATCATCTGTCTATCTATCTATCTATCTATCTATCTATCTATCTATCTATCTATCTATCTATCTATCATTTCAACCACGGAATTAATAGCAGAAACCATGAATATTAATGTCTGAACTTTTTGGATCTTTAAAAACCAAACAGGACTTCTGCTTCTAGGCAGATGGAGTAGAGGCACTTCCCCCTAATTTTTCTTTCAAATTACAACAAAAACCCTGGACTTTACAAAAACAACAACAATAAGATTCTGAAAAGTGGAGAAAAGAAAGCGGACTGTCCAGGGACCTTGAGACCTGAGCAACAACATAGTAATGAGTTTCCCAGTTTTTCCTTTTGCCTCATATATGTAGACTTGGAGCTAAGGAAACAGGAGCTCAGAAACACCAAAGGATGTAGAAAGGCCCTAACAAAAACTTGCTCTCTCTACCCAAAGGATGAAGAAAAGGACAAGCAAGACAGACAGCTTCCAGATAATAACCGCTCTGCTCCAACCAAACACCACAGGAAGGCCGTGGCCTCCCCCTGCATCCATGGCAGCAGAGTGGGGAGCCTAGCCTTCCACCCTCACCAGGGCTCGCCAAGGCACCCCACCTTGTTCCTGCTGTGGTAGCATCAGAGGAGGCCAAGAAGGAGCTGGGATTGTCCTGGGTGGTAACGAGCCCCCCTTTTGCCACTGGGTTAGTGGAGAACATACAAGAAGCCTGGACCCCTAACTGTCAATAGGGAGGCTCCCCTCCCCTTCCTGCTTGATGGTGTTGGAAGAGGTCTACTGGAGAGTGAGGACTTTCAGCACTGCCCAGTGATAACAAGGTCATGTCCACCACAGTGTCAGGAGAGACCACATGGGAGCCCAAACTCCTGCCCCTGCCTAGCAGTAATGATGAGTCCTTTCCTTGAGTGTCACTGGAGGCAGAGCAGGGAGCCCGGACACTGTCAGTGATAGGGAGGTACACCTCCTTTCCCCTGCCAGAGGGGTGTCCTAGAACACCAGCTAAAGCAGAAGGTTTACATAAGATCCAGTCTTATATGATAAAAATGTTCAGTTTTCAGTGAAAAAAAAAAAAAATCACTCTTCATACCAAGAACCAGGAAGATCACGAATAAAGGAAAAAAGATGTCAACACTGAGAAAACAGATATCAGAATGATCTGATGAAGATTTTAAAGCATCCATAGTTAAAAGTGCTTCAGTAAACAATTATGAACATATATAAAACAAATGAAAACAACACAGTTCAGAAAATAAAGAAGATATAAAGAAAAGTCAAATTAAAATGTTAGAACTGAGACATACAATAATTGAAATAAAAAACTCAGTGGGGCCGGGTGCAGTGGCTCATGGCTGTAATCCCAGCACTTTGGGAGACTGAGGTGGGTGGATCACGAGTTCAGGCATTTGAGACGAGCCTGGCCAACACAGTGAAATCCCATCTCTATTAAAAATTCAAAAAATTAGCTGGGCGTGATGGCACATACCTGTAATCCCATCTACTTGGGAGGCTGAGGCAGGAGATCACTTGAACCTGGAAGATGGAAGTTGCAGTGAGCTGAGATCTTGCCACTGCACTCCAGCCTGGGCGACAGTGCGAGACTCTGTCTCAAAACAAAAAACAAAAAACAAGGGGTAGGCTCCATGGCAGAATGGAGGGGACAGAGGACAGAATTAATGACGTGGGTGACAGAACAATAGGTGTTACCCAGTCTGACCAACAGAGAGAAAATAGACTGAAAAAGGCACACCCAGCATCTTAGGGACCTGTGGCCTATAACAAAAAACCTAACATTCCTGTCATCTGAGTTCCAGAAGAAGGGGAAAAGAGAGTTGGACTGAAAAAATACTCAAAGAAATAATGGATGAAAACTTCACAGATTTGGCAAAAGACATGAAGCTATAGACGTAAGAAGCTGAGCAAACCCCAAAGAGAGTAAACTTAAGCAAAGCTACTCCGAGACACATCATGGCCAAACTTCTGAGGACTAAGGACAAAGCTCATGTATAAAGGAAAAACAATGGAATGACAGCAGCTATTTCAACAGAAGCCAGAAGGAAGTGGCACAACATTTTTCAAGTGCTGAAAGAACTGTCAATCCAGAATCCTATATCCATTTCAAGTATCCTTTAGGAATGAAGGAGAAATCAAGATATTCTCAATTAAAGGAAAACTAAGAGAATTTGTCCCTAGCAGATGTACCCTAAAAGAGTGGTGGAAGGAAATTCTTTTTTTTTTTTTTTTTGAGACAGTCTCCCTCTGCCACCCAGGCTGGAATGCAGAGGTATGATCTTGACTCACTGCAACCTCTGCTTCCCAGGTTCAAGCAATTCTCTGTCTCAGCCTCCCGAGTAGCTGGGATTACAGGTGCCCACCACCACACCTGGCTAATTTTTGTGTTTTTAGTAGAAATGGGGTTTCACCATCTTGGCCAGGCTGGTCTTGAACTCCTGACCTTGTGATCCAACCACCTTGGCCTCCCAAAGTACTAGGATTACAGGTGTGAGCCACCGCACCCGACCAGAAATTCTTTTTTTGTTGTTGTTCTGTTTTGGTTTTGTTGTTGTGGTTGTGGTTTTCTTAGCATCTACATTAAGGGCACAAACTGAAGGAAATTCAGAAGCAGAAAAACAACACATAAGAGAACCTTAGAATATCAGGAACATGGTAAGCAACAATATAGATAGACACAATAGACTTTCTCCTCTTGAATTTTCTAAATGATGGTTAGGGATTGAAGCAAAAATTGTAACATAGTCTAATGTTCTAAATGTATGTAGAGGAGATATTTAAATGGGGGGAGGGTAAAAGAATGTAAAGAAAAGTAAGTTTTCTATCTGTCACTTTAAGTGGTCAAATGACAAACATAAAATGGTAGAGCCACCCTGGAAAACAATTGTCAGTTTCTTAAAAAACTAAACATGGAACTACCATATGACTCAGCAATTGCATTTTGGGGCATTTATGTTCACACAAAAACCTGCACATGAGTGTTTATAGCAGTTTTATTTGTGATAGCCAAGACTGGAAACAGTGAATGGTTAAACGAACGGTGGCACATCTGTTGCATGGAACACTACTCAGCGATAAAAAGGAGCAAACTCAGTAGAAAGGAAACAAACATGCTACAGTCTGGATGAATCTCCAGAAAATTACACTGAGCAAAAAAAGCCAATCCCAAAAGGTTATATACTGTATGATTCCATTTATACTGGATTCCTCAAATGACAAAACTATAGAAATGGAGAACAGATTTGTGGTTGCCAAGGATTAAGGAAGGGGTAGGAACAGGAGGGCGTGGGCATAGCTATTGAAGAGCAACAGGAGAGATCCCGTAGTGATGGGGATGTTCTGTTCCTTGACTGCACCAGGGCCAACATCCTGGTTAGGATATTGTATTATGGTTTTGGAAGATGCTACCATTAGGGGAAAACAAGGTCAAGGGCACGCAGGATCTCTCTCCGTTATTTTTTACAACCACATGAGAATCTACAATAATAAAAATAAAAAGAGTAATTTTAAAAAAAGTGTTAAGGCCGGGTGCCATGGCTCATGCCTATAATCCCAACACTTTGGGAGGCCAAGGTGGAAGGATTGTTTGAGCCCAGGAATTCAAGACCATCCTAGGCAACCTAGTGAGACACTGTTTCTATTTATACTTTTAAAAATTAAAACAATTAAAAAGAAGTGTTGAAGGCAACATAATCTTTTCAACACCACAATGGCAGTTTGAAACTTCAGCCCTCTGGGACAGTGTCTCACTAGGCCCATTACTTAGTGTTTAACCCCAGGGACTGTATTGGTAGTGCTCTCGATAAAAGCCTGTTTCAGAGGCTCTCAGAGAATTTGCTTTGCTCTGACAGAATTGAAAGGAAACCTAGTCGCTGGGCATTTGCTGTCCATGGATTTCCAGTTCCCCTCTGGGTGGCTGGAGAAGGACTGCAGGTCATCCAGAGTGATGAGGCTCCGCTGCCCAGAGAGGGGAGGGAGAATTTGAGGGGGTGGTATAGGGCTGGCCTCAGTGGCTCAAGTACCATGGGACTGAAGCAGGCTGAGGGTCCCCTGCCCCCAGCTGAGGGTACAGCCCAAGAGGAGATGAGGGGGCATGGCAATTGACGGCAAGCCTGAAACCAGAGATCCAACAGGCATGCAAATCAAGGAGATCTTGAGGAGAGATCCTGAGCCTCCTGCATGCCAGGGAATCAGAGTGCAGGAGGTAGTGAAGGCTTAGCCATGAGGGGGTCTCAGGTGTCTGTAGTTAAATTCCTGGGCTCTGGCCGGTGTGAGAAGGGAACGAGGTGACCGTCTCTAAAGGGACAAAGATGTGGTGGATGCTAAGCCAGGTGCCCCTGGACTTTTTTTTGAAGGGTTTTGGAAGTGCCCATTCTTATAACCTGGGGGTTAATGGGAGCCCAGGAACCCATCCACGACAACCTCATCAACAGTCCAGCCTTGGGGTCCTGGAGCAGGTCATGGGATGGGAAGAAGGTGGTGCAGATAGAGCAGAGGCCGATGGTAACTGCGTGGAGGCCAGCAGGGAAAGTCTGGGGCCACAGTTGACCACCTCCCCTGCCTCAAGGTGAGGCCTCCAGGCTACAGCTGGGTACCTGTGTGCCTCCCTCTCAGCTCTTCTCACAGTTCATCCCCTCCAAGAAAGCAGACCTGCCTAGCCTCACTGACCACAGCTTCAGAGCCAGGCCTGGATTCCTACCCAAGTTGGGCCAACACATCATCTCCCCTGGGATTTGACCGGGCCTGAGGAGCACAGCAGCAGGCAGGAGGAGTGGGAAGGCACAGGAGCATAGAGCTCCATGCCCTTGCTACTCAATGTGTGGGCCACGGACCAGCAGTGTCACCTGGGGTTTATGAATGTGAAACATCAGGCCCCATCCAGATCAGCTGAGTCAGAATCTACTTTTTTTCCCCCCAGATCCCATAGGACTGAAGAATCTACTTTTCAACAGATCCCCAGTGACTTGCATGCTCATTTAAATTTGAGAAGCTCTGCTCTGGAGAGGTCCCGCAACACTTATCACCAAGAGGCCTGAGCTGCCCGGTTCCTGCTGCTCTGAGAGCAGGGGTTCCACGCTCCCTTGGATTCCAGGGGCCTCCTATTGAATTGCCTTTTCCTAACTCTGGCCAGCTTGGTTTCTGTATTGCTTTTAACCAAGAAAATCTTATCAATGCATAGGTGCAGGTCTGGTGGGGACAGTATGATTCAAGGGGAGGCTGACCTTGCCCAGAGCATCAGGCAGTTTGCCATACAACCAAACACCACCCACAGAGGCCCAGTCCTTTGTGTTCACGAATGTTTTGAGTCAGGGGAAAAAATAAATAGGCCAGGTGTGGTGGCTCATGCCTATAATTCCAGCACTTTGGGAGGCCAAGGCAGATGGATTGCTTGAGCCCAGGAGTTTGAGACCAGCCTGAGCAACATAGTGAGATCTTGACTCTACAAAAAATAAAATATTAGCCAGGCATGTTGGTATATGCCTGTGGTCCCAGCTATTTGGGAGGCGGAGGCAGGAGGATCACTTGAGCTTGGGAAGTTGAGGCTGCCATGAACTGTGATCATAACACTGCACTCCAGCCTGGAGGACAGAGCAAGACCCAGTCTGAATAACAAATAAAATAAACAAATAAATGCTTTGAGTCTTGTTAAATGAAAATCCTCCTGAAATGAAAGTTTCTAGTCATTTATCCTTTAGTATGAAGTATCTTCTCAGATTCTTGCCAAAGACCACTTTCTTGGTTGGACATAGGAGAAGTCACAGAAACCTTTCTATTTTTATACTTTGGTTAAAGGCCTGGCCCTGCTTTCTCAGAGAAGGCCTGTATTGAAATTGCTCTGGGGCTCTCTTTATTTATTTATTTATTTATTTATTTATTTATTTATTTATTATTTTTTGAGACAGCATCTTGCTCTGTTGCCCAGGCTGGAGTGCAGTGGCGCAGTCTCCACTTACTGCAAGCTTGCAACATCCGCCTCCTAAGTTCAAGGCAGTTCTCCTGCCTCAGCCTACTGAGTAGCTGGGATTACAGGTTCCCACCAGCACACCTGACTAATTTTTTTTTTTTTCTTCTTGAGACAGAGTCTTACTCTGTTGCCCAGGCTGAAGTGCAGTGGCGTGATCTTGGTTCAAGGCAAACTCTGCCTCCCAGGTTCAAGTGATTCTCATGCCTCAGCCTCCCAAATCGCTGGGATTACAGGCACCTGCCACCATGCCTGGCTATTTTCTTTTTTCTTTTGTATTTTTAGTAGAGATGGAGTTTTACCATGTTGGCCAGGCTGGTCTTGAACTCCTGACCTCAGGTGATCCACCTGCCTCGGCCTCCCAAAGTGCTCTGTTTATTAAATAAACTCTGTTTATTAAAAGAGAGCTCCTGAGGCTCTCTTTTAATAAAGTGCAAAGTCCTCTGTCTTTTCTCCTCTGGGAAGCCTTCTCTGCCTAGTCCAGCCATAGTCACCTGTCCCCTCTCTGAGGCTCTAGAGCAGTGATCCTTTACCTTTTGTGTGTTGTGGACCCCTTACAGAACAATGTTTTCAAATGCATAAAATGAGTGGATTTTTATGCATTTCAAATGCATAAAAGGATTTCGAAGAAATCAATCATATTGAAATGTAGGCATCAAAATATTTTTAAAATGAGTGATTTAGTAACATGTGCTTATTATTTTTCTTTTTATAAGGCTTTGTCAGAATATATGTGTTTCTTAATTAGCATAGTAAGATCTAGTAGCAGGTCTACCAATCTCTTGTCAATTCTTTCTTTCTTTTTCTTTTTTTTTTTTTTCCTTTTTTTTTTTTTGAGACAGAGTCTCGCTCTGTCCCCCAGGCTGGAGTGCAGTGAGGGATCTCGGCTCACAGCAACCTCTGCCTCCTGGGTTCGAGCTATTCTCAAGCCTCAACCTCCCAAATAGCTGGGATCACAGGTGTGCGCCACCACACCAGGCTAATTTTTGTATTTTTAGTAGAGATGGGGTTTCACCATGTTGGCCAGGATGGTCTTGAACTCCTGGCCTCAAGTGATCTGCTTGCCTCGGCCCCCAAAGTGCTGGGATTACAGGCGTGAGTCACTGCGTTGGGCTCAATCTTTGTAATTTCAAAGTAGTGAAGACTAAAATGATTTGAGATATCTGCAACAACCATAACGTGATATGGAAATATTTATAATTTCTGTGAGCGATGAAGTTGCAGATTCTACATGACTTTTTGCGTTATTCATAATTGAAGAAAATGTTAAATTTCAGTTTGACGTTCATCAAAACAAAGACATATTTTTTTTCCACCCAAGTTTATAAGTCCCTGAACAGTACATAGAAAGGGTTGATGGGCCAAAGGTTAAGAGCTCTTGCCTAGATGGCACAGGTTCAGTAACATATAATACATTCATTATAACCACCAAAATAATGTGTTTTTAAAAATGCAAGCCAAGTACATGTGTACTAAAGTTCAATCTCCATCACATCTTCAACCCACTTGCCTAATTCTATGGGGTGGTGGATTCTTGTGCACAGTGGATCCAAGTCTGTCTGCTTTTGTTCCCAGAACTGCACTCCTACCCCACTCCCCGCATTCCAGTGCCTGGCAGGGGCTGGGCCCAGAAGGAATGTTCATTCAGCATTTGTTGACAATCTACTTGTGATAACTCTTTGATCGCCAACTTTTTAAGATTCCGAAGTTCTTATTATCAATCCTGACAATCATTGAACCCCTTAGTTCTCTTAATACAACATTTGTCATTTGCAGATGAACCACTAGATGGGAGCAGTGTCCCACAGAATGTCGTTTTCTAGGCCTTAGTATCCCATCCAGGGTTTTTACGTGTCACTTCTATTTCATTCCTGTAAAATCCAGGAATGACTGCTCTTCACCTCTCCCTGTTTCATTCCTGTAAAATCCAGGAATGACTGCTCTTCACCTCTCCCTGTATCAAATGGCCACCAGAAAAGCTCCACAACACACACACACACACACACACACACACACACACACACCCCAAAATCACTCGAAAATGAATAAGAATGTGAAAAGAATCAAAACGCTCACACTGACCTGCTTTGGGGAAAGGAATTATTAGCCTTTCCCCAAACAGAAGTGATGGCCAGAAAAGGGAGAGGTGACGGTGGCGCTGTGGACCCCGTAAACCCTGAGCTGTCCAAAGCAGTTTGCGCCTAGACCTCGAAGACGGAATCCACGTCCTGTCAGCTCCCAAGCCACTGTGCTTTCTTGCACCAATGCAAATGCTTCCTGAAAAATTCCAAACTGGTAACAGCTGAGCAGAAGGGAAAAGGCATTTTCCCCACCCTTTCATGAGGATGGCTACCCAGGGGAGACAGCCACCCCAGGCGCTGCAGTGAGTGTGGGGATGAGCAGACGAGCGACATGGGATTCAATGGCACGCAAGCTGAATTTGGACAACTGGGTAGATTGAAAGGGCCAGACCCTGAGGGAGAGGGAGTGAGGCTCTGACTGCTTTGCTCCCTGGGGCTTCCATGGGAACACGAATCCTTTAGTTTTAGTTTCAGCAAGTCCTCCAGAAGTTACCAAAGTCGAGAAAACCCTCCTGCTACCATTCCTCTTCAAAAAGTCTGAGAAAGCTAAAAGTCCAACGGAGGTGAGAAAATAAGGTAACTTTGCTTTTTAAAATGTTAGCCATCCTCTTGCAATACAAGCACCAAAGAGAAATCAAACAGATTTATTTATTGTCAAGCCTTGAGAAACAGACTAAGATAGTAGTGCTGTACAATTCTATTTTGTGAACTTTTTTTTTGAGACAGGGTCTCACTCTGTCACCCAGGCTGTAGTGTAGTGGTCTCAGGTCACTGTAGCTTTGACTTCCTGGGCTCAGGTGATCCTTACACCTCAGCCTCTCAAGTAGCTGGGACTACAGGTACATGCTACCATGCCTGGCTAAATTTTGTAATTTTTCTAGAGATGGGGTTTCACTATATTGCCCAGGCTGGTCTCGAACTCCTAGGGTCAAGCGGTCCACCTGTCTTGGCCTCCCAAAATGCCAAAATTATAGGCAGGAGCCACTGCACCTGGCCTGGTGAAAACACTTTAATATCTCCAAGGATTTCTCCATATTGTGAATGGTATCAGGAGCTTCTGACTTGGGATTCAAGTCCCAGGCAGGGTTCTTACTAGTTGCATGGCCTCTCTAAGCCCCAGTTACCTTTCCTGTAAAGCGGAGAAAGTCTGGCACTTACTTCATCGGATTGTTATGGAAATTAAATAGAAAGTGCTTGGTGCAAAACCTGGGGCATTTACTGATGACTAACTAATAAATTGTCTATTTTTATATTTTGCTAGGCGTGTATTTATTCAACCAAGCCTGCTGGATCTCTGAGGACATAAATTAAGATGAGTAAGACCCAACTTCAGCTTTCAAAGAATAGAGTATTTACTGTGCTATTATAAAACTGGGAGATAAAGGAGTGTATATACACCCACTGATATCATATTTCATGATTCTGAGATGTACTTTTTCATAGTTTAACATCTTTGACAACAGTTTTTAATTCTTGGTGGTAAAAAAAATAATAGTGTGACTTACAATCAGCGGAATCTTAGATTCGGTGAAAAGCAGCATAAGCGTAAAGAGAGTTTAATGATAGGAACAGAACAATCAGCTTACCACCATAATTCAGCCCGTAGGCACCCAATCAGAATTCCAGTACAGGGGACAGCTACAGAATGCTGTCTTCTGTCTCCTGGGACATGTCTGCTCCTCCCTCTACTGCTTTTGGGAGACAGGAGTAGGAGAGGCCTTTGATCTCAGTGCTGAGGGCTGGGTGGTACCCAAATTACAGTGCATGTATAGGTCTTTTTCTAGAATGCAGATCCTCAGCCTCTGCCTCAAAGGATCTGGTTAGGTTGGTCTGAGGGTGGAGGCCTAAGTGATCCAACCGGCTCTGGGTCCTTCCTGGTGTGAGGGGATTCTTTGCTTGGGGAGGAGTGTCGCTGCCCTGGGCTTAGGAAATGATTTTTACCCAAAATCAGGAAACCTGAGCTTGCATTCAAATGCTGCTCCTCCAGTAGTGCCCGGAGGCTGGCTCATACCCGTGTGCCTGAAATCAGCCACAGTGGGAGCATTTACACCACAGTAATTGGCAAACTTTTTTTTTCTGTCTCTTTCTTTAGAGTCAGTTTACCAGCACAGAACTGCAACTTTTCTTCAGTTGAGTAACCTTGAAGATACTACTGAAAATCACTCCAAGCCTGTGTCTTTCCATCTGAAAGGGGATTATTATATTTCTCACCTCCTAGAGCTGTGGAATAAATGAGTCTTCAAGTATGAGAAAGCATCTAGCCCAGTGCTAGGCTCTAGTGATTAGCAGTTTATTCTTTTGCTCTAGAAGTTTCCTATAATGTTTTCTCCTTGGGAACTTACCGGGGAGAGAATGAAATGAAATGAACATACTTCATGATGAAATTCAAATCTCAGTGTGGATGATTAGCATTTAGCGGGAAGGATAATAGTAACTTTATGTAATCTTTTACAGTTTAACAAGCTGTATTTCATGTGGCATAACCTTACACCACAGACATTTTCCAGATGAGGAAACCAAGGTTCCTAGAAGTTGACTTGCTTAGAGTCATGTGGTGTTTAAGTGAGGCAGGAACAGAAACTTTTGATGTACTGTTGTCCCTCAGTATCCATAGAAGATTGGTTCCAGGACCCACACCCACGAGGACACGGTGGATACCAAAATCCATGGATGCTCAAGTCCCTGATAAAAATATTGTATTATTTGCATATAATCAACACATATCCTCCCGTGTACTTTAAATCATGTCTAGATTACTTATAATACCCAATACAATGTAAATACGATGTAAATAGTTGCTATGTTGTATTGTTTAGAGAACAATGATGAGAAAAAAAGTCTGTGCATGTTCAGTACAAACACAGCAATCCATTTTTCCCCTGAATACTTTTGATGTGTGGTTAGCTGAAATCCACGGATGTAGAAAACACAGATACCGAGGGCCAACTGTGCTTCCCACCATCCCATCTCATGACAGCAGAGCCTGTGTACAGAGACCTGGGTGGATAGGTGGTGTTAAAACAAACCTAATACCCAAACCAACAAAATTCCTAACCAAAGCTTAAAGTTTAGTTGGAAAGCTTAAATACCCACGTGGGAATCTCCTGAGGATGATGACCAAGTCAAGCCCTGGAGGGCTTCGCCATTGGCAGATGGGCTAGTGAATTCCCTTGCACAGACACATCGAGAGCCATGCAGGATAGTCTCACATCTTTCATACGAACCACCCTCACAGGCACCGTCTTCCTCGACCGGATTCCTTGCCTGCATTATGGGTCTCTGATCGTCACCCCCATCTTTGTAGGAAAAGCAGCACTCAGGCTGAAGCAGCGTTTCTTCCTCATTCCCTTGGCTGCACTTAGCCTCTCAGTTTTCTCCAAGACAAACATAAAATTCCTGAGAGCTGAGACTGTCCACCCTGGGTGTGAATGCAAATGGCGATTTAGCTTTTGGTTTCTCAAAGTCTGAACTTTACTGCCCAAGCTGCTTATTGACTTATGAGCTGATTAAAAGAAAGGAAAAAAAAACAAAAAAACAAAAAAACCTCTCCCAGCTGAAAACACGCCCCGGACATTTCCAAAGTTTAAGCGAAGTTGAAATTCAGCAGCAGTTGGGCTGCAGTTGAGACAAGGGGCTTTGAGCCAGATCCAGCCTTCATAGTAAGAAGGTATTAAAGGGTCCAGCCTTGTAGCTCCAGGAAAGACAGTGTCTTCCCTTTAAGAGAGAAAAAGTTAGCTTTCAAAGTGGATTCTCTCAACCTTGGGCTTTGTGGAAAAGGTAGAAGCAGCTACCTTTCCTTTCTTTCTTCTTCGTTTTTTTTTTTTTTAGAGTCGTTGTCTTGCTCTGTGGCTCAGGCTGGAGTGCGGTGGCGCGATCTAGGCTCACCGCAACCTCCGCCTTCCAGGTTCAAGCAATTCTCCTGCCTCAGCCTCCCAAGTAGCTGGGACTACAGGCGCCCGCCACCACGCCCGGCTAATTTTTGTAGTTTAGTAGAGACAGGGTTTCACTGTGTTGCCTAGGCTGGTCTCAAACTCCTGAGCTCAGGCAATCCACCCGCCTCAGCCTCCCAAAGTGCTGGGATTACAGGTGTGAGCCACCGTGCCCGGCCCCTGCCATTTCTTAAAGGAGCATGCCACTACAATTCAGAGTTGCCACCATTTCCCAATTTTTCCTGCCACTTCACTCATCTGTAGAATAGACACCCATTAAAAAGTCTTTCAGCTTAAGATTCCATGATTAAGAGATTTATGATTCATCCACATTTTGAAATACTAAAATCATTTTGTTAAAAAATGCTTGCTGATGTGGGAAAATGCTCACAATATAATGCTGTATACAGGGCTGGTACTGGGAAGTCATGCACTAAAATGTGAACCATGGTCATCTCTGGGCTTTGAGATCACCAGTGACTTGCGTTGTTTTCACTGTCTGCATTGCATGTCATTATAATGATTAGTTTCTCTCTGATACTCTACTCTCGGGGAGACTGTAAGCTCTCTGAGTACAGGGTCTTTGACTAATGTATTTCTTGATATATCCACATCCCTAAGAACCAGAAGGCACTTGATACATATTTATTGAATGAATGACTGAATGAAAGGCTTCTTGAATTCAATAAATCACGGCACAATGAGCATATATAACTGTTGAAGGGCAAGGGAAGCAGTAGATGCAAATATTAATTTAAAAAATTAGTGTGTTCTGATGAAAATTCATACCCTTAAATGCTTTTATTAGAAAACAACATCAGAAACGAAAACCCGCAGAAGTTTGAATATTGTGTAATTAACCAATTGTTAAACAGAGCTTATCCTGTCACGTCAGTTTCTAGGAGAAGTCATCAAGTCAAGTCCAGGAAACTGTAGGCTGGCGTCTCCAGCCATTGGGAGTCTCCCAAGAACACACAGAATCTTTCCAAGGAGTCAGTGCTGAACACACCTGAGAATCCAGAGCACAAGCAGTTTAGGAGCCAACTCAGGCCTGATCGGGCTGGGAGTTGGCAGGGGCAATGTTTACATTGGGTGAGAGTTTGAGCCTTTGATATGCAATTGAACTAGACTTTTTTATTATAGAAATTGGAGGCTGGGTGCAGTGGCACATGCCTGTAATCTCAGTACTATGGGAGACTGAGGCAGAAGAATCACTTGAGGCCAGGGTTTAAGAGCAGTCTGAGCAACACAGTGAGACTCTGTCTCTACAAAAGCAACATATATATTTATATACGTATATATAAATTTTAGTATATACATATGTAAATATATATGTGTTTCTATATGTGTATATGAAATACATATATATATAGCTGGGCATGGTGGTGTGCCTGTAGTCCCAGCTACTAGGGAGGCTGAATGTAGAGGATTGCTTGAGCACAGGAGGTCCAGGCTGCAGTGAGCTGTGAGGATGCCACTGTACTCTGGCCTGGATGACACAGGGAGACCCTGCCTCTTCCTGCATCCTCCCGTTCATCAAATGAATGGATTCGCCCCGTCATGTGATGAGAGTCACTGTGGCCTTGAGGGCACAGGCACAGCCTCCTTTACCTCTGTGTCACTAGCTCACATGGGCAGCACACTGCCCAGCACCATCCTGGTGCTCCTCACATGCCTGAGGTGGTCTGCGAATGTTTGTAAATGGAATGAATGGGGATTCTCAGGCAGGTGGGTCCGCTGCCTTTGGATATTTGATGAAAGGCAGAGGAAAAAGAGAGCAAGACCAAGAGGACATGTGCGCATGTGACGATGGCATTGAGGGGCAACGGTTGTGTGCAATGGTGGGAGCCCCCAAACAGATCCAAGTTCTATGAAGAAAAATAGAATTGGCGAATGAGGCCCAGCAAGGAACAAGTGAATGAGAAATGAATGCATGTGAAACGGGCAAGGACAAAAGCTTGTTTGCTGGGCCAACAGGTATTGCCTCAATTTCCAAAGCTGAGAGTGGTGAGCAGAAAACTAGCGCGATCCCCACGTAGCTCCCAAGTGCCCTCTGGGCCTCTAGGCTTGGATTGGATACAGCTGCTGCTCCCTAAGGTGCTATGTATGCCCTGCACTCTGGCCTCCTCCCAGGGTCTCTGTTGCCCATAGGGGCTGGGAGTCAGCAATCTGGCATCATGTACACAAGCCGCATGGTCAGCTTCTCCTGGGTAGAAACTCTGTCCTATTTCTGATTCCCTCCCCAGTTTGCTCTTGCTAGAAGCTTGCTGCTTGGTTGATTGGCCACATAGGGTAAGGTCCATTTAGCTTTCAACCTCAGCTGTGCATGAGAATCACCTGGGCAGCTTTTAAAGTCCAGGGCTCATGCTCCACCCAGAACAATGACATCAGACTCTCTGGGGTTGGGACCTGGGCAACAGGATGTTTGAAAGCCCTTCTGCCACCCTTTCCTTCAGAGTTGCTGCCAATGAGCAGCTGAGGTTGAGAGCCAGGGGTTTACCTGAACTTGGCTCTTTATGCTGCCTGCCCTGGCCTAATCCTGCTCTGGCCAACCCGGGGTGCTCCCTCCAAAGGCTTTCCTGGCAGTTGGGAGCTGGGGTGACCCTGCCGGCTGTCCAGGGCAGGCTGCCTCTGGCTGTAGAAGAGGTAACCATGGTCACCAGCCTGCGTGCACTGATTTCTCACAAGTGCAATTTATCAGGCAAAAATTTCTCTCTATATAGAAAAGTCCCACGCTTTGGTCATGAAGGGTAATTGAGGCTTTTAGCTTCTGTGTCACGGTCATTATCCATTTTCTCATGAGCCTAGTGACTATTGCCCACAGGGATTTAAGTTATATTCTCGGTCAATGAGTAACAGAGAGGATATGAAATGGGCATCCAGGCCAGGTGACTCAGCCAGGATCCCAGAAGCCCTGGCAAGCATCTCTTCCTAGACCCAACCCCTTGGTTGAAGTTTAGAATGGGCCTCTGCATCCTTGTCTGTAAAAGGGGGTGAGCATTCACTTTTTGAGGTTGTGATGAGGGTTAAGTGAAGTAATAAACGGGTAAGTCTGGTGCATAGTGAGAGATGGCTCGTTTTAGCCACCTGACCACTGCTTTCCATTCCATTGCCTCCCCCATACTCCACGGGGCCCAAACACATGCACCAGCACACAGTTCATTTGCAGCAACGGCAGAGTAAATGTTTGGCAACCGAATTCCAAACAGCTATGAGTTAGGGTTGGTGTTGCAGGACTTCCAGCCCATGCCCTGGTCCTGCCAAGGCTCCCTGTCCACCTGTCAGCATCAGCACACAGTCCAGACAAGGCCTGCCCCTCCTCCCACCTGAGGCTGAATGGCCCACAACTCCCAGCCTGCCTCCTCACCTCATCTGCAACCCTGTGTGGGGTTGAACCTGGGAATAAAATGTGTATTATTCTTCGTACTGACAGATAAGGAAACATGCATCAGCGGAAGTCAGCTATTTGGCCAGGTCACAGAGTCAGTTTCTCTTTTCCAAGTGTTTTTCCAGGGCTGTCTGCACTCAGGAGCAGGGCGTCCCCTGGAGGATACTCCCCCTTTTCCCTGGGGGAATGGAGCCTGGGAGGGAGAGAGCTGGTGCTGGGTCAGGGTAGCAGCTGGAGATGGGGCAGCAGGGCACATGCTGAGACAGCGTGGTGCACGTACGAGCATCTGGAGTTGGTCCAGGCCAGGTCTACCGCTCCAATGCAGCACACCTACTCACCCAGAAAAAATGGTCAATTGCTGACAAATGAGTGGGGTTTGTTCCTGGAAAGAGCCCTGGAGTGGAACCAGACACACCTGCATTATGATTTCAGGGCTGCTCCTGGCAATCTCAGGACACTGAAACAGTCATGTTTGGGAGAGAGCATGGGACAGGCATGGCAGGGGCGAGAGGTTGGACTAGGCACAGGTGGGAAGGGTTCCTAAACCTGGCTCTACCAGTTACCAGCTGAGCGATCTTGGGCAGAGTTAGCTAACTCTCTGTGCCTCAGTGTTCCCATCTGGAAAGTGACTATCTCTGGAAAGTGACAAATTTCCATCTAGAAATTGACTATCTCTGTCAATGAGTTGTTATGAGGATTAACTGAGTTAATACATAAAAAGCACTTGCAAAGTCCCTGGCCCAGAGCAAACCTCTGCAAACGTTTGCTATCATTCTAATGTCCATGAAGGTGCTGGCACATAGAAGGTTCTTGTTTCTCAGTGAATCTGAATTCACTGGTTCTTTTCCAGGGAGCAGGAGACAGCCAAGCCCTCTGTCTCCAGTTGCCCCATCCCATGGCCCCATGGTCCATGTCCACGACCCAGTTCGGCCTGGTCAAGGTGGGCAACAAGGTTCAGGCAGCCCAACCTGGTTTCAGGTTTCAAGCATAGAGGACGTTCTCTGTGTGCTTTTTGTGTTTGTTTGTTTTGTGTTGTCTGGGTGAAATTATAATTTGTTATAATTTGCATTTTCCTGAATACCAGTTCTACCCCTCCCCCACTCCACCACTTTATTTATTGGGTTGCCTTCTAATTTCAACCCAGAGACATATGTAATTTTGCATAGCATGTGACTTGAACTTGACAGTTTACGAAGCACCCTCATACATAAAAAGCTAACCCAGTCCTCACAACCAGGAGATGGACGTTTTCTTATTGTTCCCATTTCACAGAGATGTGGAAAGCAAGGCTAAGACATTACAATGACTTGTCTGAGATGCAAGCGGCCTTAATACAGTTCTTCTAATATCCAAGCCTGTAGTGTCCCCTGGTCTACCAAAATACCTGTCTCCTGGTTTTCTGCATAGCTCTACACACTTATGCATTTTAAACTCTTTTCTTACCTAATATTATTTTCAGAAATGTGGTTATCTTTGTCTATGCTACCACTCTAGTCATCATCTGAATGGCTGCACAATTTAACATTTTAACTTAATTTACTCAGCAGCCCAGGTCATGGCTCAGGCCACTCTGATTTTGCTGTATTAGAAGCAGTGCTACTGCAAACTTTGGGGACCAGAACAATTTTCTTCTCCTGAATAATTAAAAAATGACGTTAAGGATTCAACAAGTATGAATTTATGCCTCTTGATTCACCTTAGTGTTACTGGCCTAAATAAAAAACCCTGGGCCTATTTACTCTTACCCTTACCCATAAATGCATGCATTCATTACTTCACTTAGCCATCCATCCATCCACCCATCCATCCATCCATCCACCCACTCACCCACCTACCCACCCACCTAACCATCCATATATCCATCCATCCACTCACCTACTCATCCACCCATCCATCCATCCATCCATTCATCCACCCACCCACCCACCATCCATCCATTCATCTACCTACACATCCATCCATCCATCCATCCATCCATCCATCCATCCATCCACCTACCTACCCACCCACCCATATATCCATCCATATATCCATCCATCCACCCATCCATCCATCTATCCACCCACCCATCTATTCATCCATCCATCCTTCCACCCATCCACCCACCCACCCACCCACCTACCCACCCATCTATCCATCCATCTACATATCCTCCCAATATATGCCAAATTTCCTCTAAGCCTTAAATATATTGCAGAAGTTCCAAAAAAGTGTACATTCTGGCATATGTGTGTGGATGTGGGATTACTGGGGGAGTTCCCTGCCCTCCATCCTATTCCCCAATGTCTACCCTTTGGCTGAGGAACTTTTCTTAGAGTAGCCCTGTCGCTGCCCTGGCAACCCCTGCCAGCAACATGTTCCCAGGCTCTGCCTCCACCTCACTGCCCTCAGCAGACTCCCTCATTGATGCTGGCCGTCCTGGTTCCCTTGACTTTCCTTTGCTTATTTTGGAAGTCCTGGTCATTTAGCAGCAGGCACTGCAGTCATTTGGTTCCAGTTGTTTCCCTCGGGCCTGGCTGGTGGATGGTCTGTGCTGAAGACAGCTGGCCTGAGTTGGGGGAAGTCGGGGCCCTGCGGGTCAGAGACCAGCAGAACTCTGGGACATGCTCGAAAGGCCAGTGGCCTGTTGTGGGAGAATTGACTGGGGTGGGCTTGGCTCCAGCTACCCCTTGTGGCCTTTGAGGGTCACAAGATATTTCTGAGGCACTCTTTCTCCTGCCTATAGTCTGTAGCCCACCCAGCCCAGGCGGACACTGTGTGTGTGTGTGTGTGGTGTGGTGTGTGTGTATGTGTGTGGTGTGTATGTATATGTATGTGTGTGTGTGTATGTATGTGAATGTGTGTATGTGTGGTGTGTGTGTGCTATGTGTATGTGTGTGGTGTGTATGTGTGTGTGGTGTGTCTGAGTGGTGTGTATTTGTGGTGTGTGTATATGTATGTGGTGTATGTGTGTGATGTGTGTGTGGTGTGTATGTGTGTGTGGTGTATGTGTGAGTGTGTGTATGTATGTGTGGTGTATACGTGTGTGGTGTGTGGTGTATGTGTGGTGTGTATGTGTGTGGTATGTGTGGTGTGTATGGCGTGTGGTGTGTATGGGTGTGGTGAGTATGGGTGTGGTGTGTATGTATGGTGTGTGTATGTGTGTGTGGGTGTGGTGTTGGCACAGGCGTGTGAATGTATGTGTGGTATGTCTGTGTATGTGTGTGTCTGTGAGTGTGTGTGTGTTGTGTGTGTGGCATGTGTATGTGTGTGGTGTGTATGTATGTAGTGTGTCTGTGTATGTGTGTGTGTATGTGGGGTGTATGTGGGTGGTGTCTATGTATGGTGTATGGTGTGTGGTGTGTATGATGTGTATGTGTGTGTGTATGTGGTGTTGGCACAGGTGTGTGAATGTGTGTATGTGTGGTGTGTGTATGTGTGTGTCTGTGTGTGTGTGTGGCATGTGTATTGTGTGGCATGTGTATGTGTGTGGTGTGCATGTGTATGTGGTGAGTATGATGTATATATGTGTGTGGTGTGTGTGTGATGCGCGTGGAGTGTGTGTGGTGTGTGTGTATGTGTGTGGTGTGTGTATATCTGTGTGATGTGTATGTGTGTGTGCATCTATGTGTGTATGTGTGTGGTGTATATGTGGTATGTGTGTGGTGGGTGTGGTGTATGTGTATGTGTATGTGGTGTGTGTGGTGTGTCTGGTATGTGTGTGATGTGTATGTGTGTATGCATGTAGTGTATGTGTGGTGTGTGTGGTGTGTGTGGTATGTGTGTAGTGTGCGTGGTGTGTGCATGTGTGTGGGTGCAGTGTGTGTGTACAGGTATGTGGTGTGTGTGTGGTGTGTGTGTAGTGTGTATGTGTATGTGTGGTGCGTGTATGTGTGTGAGTGCTTGTGGTATGTATGTGTTTGTGTCTGTGTGTGTGTGGTGTGTATGTGTGTGAGTCGGTGTGTGTGTGCGAGTGTGTGTGTGTGCGTGTCTGGGGGATATCAGGAAGCTCTCCAGGAGACTCTTTTCTCCAAGAGAATCTTGGCAATGGGTTTTTCTTTTTTAATTTAAAAAACCCTCCATTTGTTTATTAAATAGGTAAAATATTGCCATGGTAGAAAATACTGATAAGGAATCTTTTAAAATCTCTCTGATTCCACCATCTAGCAGTGCCCAGGCTAACACAGGGCACAACCTCCTCTAAGGCATTAGTGTGGCTACCGCGTGGGGACTTGGCTGGGTGGAGGAAGGAGTGAGGCTGGAAGACGGGGGCTGGGGCCAGATGGTTCGGTGTCATAGATGGAGAGACAGAAGCCACATGGAGAAAGAATATGAACCTTGTCTTCAGACGAGGTCACAGCCTGACTCTGGCCACTCCTTAGCTCTGTGACCTTGGACAAATTACCCAACCTCTCTAAGCGTTCACTCGCTCATCTGAATGAGAACAATCATGTCTACCATGTAGGACTGAATGAGAGCAGACCTATCTTGTGCCTGACATGCGGTAGAATCTATTCAATAGCTTTCAGTCCTTCCCCAGGGAGTTCGGATTTTCTCCTGCGAAGCTGTATTTTAAGCAGCAGAGGGCAATGTTTATTTCTTATGACGGATGAACTGACTCCTTTAAAAGTATTTGTAGGATCATAGAGGCCAGTGTTGGTGCAGGTGTGAGGGAATGTGCACTTTCATAGGCTGCTGGAGAGGGAGCAGTTTCACTGGTACAGTCTTTTCTTGCAGAGTGGTTGGGTATTGTCAAATACATTTAGAAGAGCTCATTGGTTAGGACTGAGCTCCTGTGCTAGCATCGGACAGACCAAACCAAAATGGAGTCGCTGGTGCTGAAGCTCCACCCCAGAAAGCCGAAAATAAATTGTTTATCTGACCTTCCCAGAAATCAGGAGAGTGAGAGATAGTAGCCAGATTCCCAAACAAGCCAGTTCTAGCAGGCAGAATAAGGAAATCCCCTCTATTTTAACCCTATAAGGAGAGTAACTTTAAAATGACCGATCCACTTTTTGTTCACTGTTCCTTTCCTCAGCCCTTTTCTGTCTATAAAGCCAACCTCCTCTGTTCAGCTATTTTGAACACTCGTTCCAAAAGAGGTGTTGCCCGATTCATGAATTGCAAATAAAAAACAATGAAATTCTTTAAACTGGATTTGGTGTAATTTTATCTTTTATTATTATTATTATTATTATTATTATTATTTATTTTGAGACAGAGTCTCACAATGTCACCCAGGCTGGAGTTCAGTAGCATGTTCTAGGCTCACTGCAACCTCTGCCTCCCCGGTTCAAGTGATTCTCATGCTTCAGCCTCCTGAGTAGCTGAGATTACAGGGTCACACCACAGTGCCTGGCTAATTTTTAGTAGAGATGGGGTTTCACCATGTGGGCCAGGCTTGTCTCAAACTCCTGGCCTCGAGTAATCTGCCTGCCTTGGCCTCCCAAAGGGCTGGGATCACAGGCATGAGCCTCTGCACCTGGCCTAATTTTGTCTTTTGACAGTGTTATGCATCAAAAAACTTTTTAAAAAAAGGTCTACCTTTTAGTCCAGCAATGCTACTGTAAATAACTTATCCAGTAGAGATGATCAGTCCAGATGCACTTACAACACTATTCATTCACAGCGTTGTTTCAATGTAAAAATAACAAATAAGATAAATATCCAACAACAGGGCACATGCATCCAGCTCTGACACAACCTTACCATGGAAACACAACCCATCATAAATGTCAATGTACCAGTAACTAGTATATATCAGTAATGTAGAGCTAGGTTTATTAACATGAAAAATGTAAAATGTTATTGAATGAAAATAGGTCACAAAAGAAAGGATGTACAGTATGATTTCATATTTGTAAAAAGTTGTATGTACCCGCATTGTATAAAAAATTTTTGGAAGGTTTCCAAGGCCCTCATCCCTGGTTTAAGAGACACCCTCGATTCCTTAAACTAAAGAATGTCAGCCATAGGGGACTTTAGTCACTGGTAGTCAAACGCATCACAAGCAATTCAGAAACTAGCCCCTCTGCCTGCAGCATTCGAGTTCTCCAGAAGGCACCCCTGGCAGCCACATCGTTAGAGTAGAAAGCAGATGCCTTCTGCCTCAGTTTCTCCAGGATAGGGTCAGGAAAGCATGTGAAGGAGACCAGCTATTCTTTACGTCATTAACTGAGGGGAATTCAGGCTTCCACAGAGACAGGAGAGACCGAGATTAAGCCTGGCTCTTTCCTCCTAAAAAGAACAGAAAGAGACAAGGTCAAAACTGGCTGTAGGACACAGCAGTTTGGATTCATCAGTCCCAAGGCATTTATGAGCACCATTATGTGCGATGCATTTTGCTAAGTGTAGAAAGGTCACAGAGCCAGAGTTCTTGTTCTTAGGGAGCTCATTCTAGGGGGAAACAAAAATAACCTTGATGTGACTGGCAAGAAGAGAGGGAGGTGACCCAGGGGGGAAGAGGTGTCCTGCATGGGGAAATAGAGAAAGGCCTCACTGAGGAGGTAAACCCTGAGCTGATCTTGAAGGATGCAGACAGGACAGGGGATTGATGTTAAAACAGGACAAGTGGCAAGGACAGAGGAAGAGGCTGCCCGCGCAGTTTCTCTGGGTGTCTGGGCATCTAGGCATTCATTGTCTCTCACAACAGCACCTCTCTGCTTCCAGCTTGCAGAGTGGGGAAAACAGCCAACCAGAGCCCTCAATTTACATGGCTTCTGGCCAGTGCAGTTGGGCCAAAGCTGGAATTGTAGTCCCAATTCCAATTTTCCATGTCTAATGCCCACTCCTGGCCTTGTAAATTGTGTCCAGGTGAGGGGGACATTGTATGGACAAGATCCAGAAGTCTCTGTAGCTGTAACCAAGAGAACTGGTGGGTGGAGGGCATTTCCCAGGGAAAAGGAGTGGGGTGGGATGCTGAGTAGACAGCCCCTAAACCTCCATGTAACCTCAGAGGGATGATTCCAACCAGAAACTGATGCCCATACAGCCCACGTGCCCTGTTATCTTTGAGACACAAGCTTCTGATTGAAGGACAGTGATTGTTACCCCAAATGTGTTAGGAAATAGTAATCTCCCAGATATAAGCTGTCCCATGCACTTTGGGCTGGGGGCCCAAGCACATGGGTGTATGTACACACACATATACACACACATACGTGCATACACATGTGCATGCACCAGTCCACACACCCAGAGCAAGAGGAGGAACTCAACTCCTCCTGCAGTCTGCCTGCATCTGCAAAGGATCACCAACACAAACAATGCAGGGTGACTCATCACCTGTGACTAATAGGCCTGCGGGTCCTAAGGTCCTCACGGCAAATTTCTCATTATTGTCCTTTCAAACCTTCCGTGATGGGGGTCTCCCTAACCTGGCCTCCACCTCCAACCCAGAGGAGCCTGGAGGGAGAGATCTCGTTCAGTTAGGAGGGGAGGGGAGAGCCTAGAGGAATTCACCAGATCTGTGCAAGGGGGTGCTGGTGGGGGTGTTACTTCATGAGATGATTTACTGAAGATGTGCTTCAACACAGCACTCTGCACTGGAAATTCAGAACAAGGGATAATTTCCCCATAATCGATTTCATGGCATCTTTTCAGAAATCCACGGATGGTGCAAAGTGAGATTGGAGTGTTGAGCATGAGAAATGTCTCAGGGGGACCAGAAATTGCCAGTTTGAAAGCCATCATCAGCTGACGCCTGTAATACCGGCACTTTGTAATCCCAAAACCACTGCCCTGCCTGTGGTTTTGGTTAGCACGTCCACCAGCAGATGGGCCCGTCCAGGGTCCCGGTTGTGGAGTTGGGAAAGCATCTATTTATTCAACAAAGGAGGAACAGGAAGACCAATGTAACCGAGGATAAGAAGGAGGAATGGGAGACAGATTCAAATGATCCATGGAAGCCATCCTAGAGGTCTGCTATAGTTGGGATGTGATTTGTGCTCACCAAATCTTGTGTTGAAATTTGATTCCCAGTGTGGTGTTGGGAGGTAGGGCCTAGTGGGAGATGTTTGGGTCTTGAGGGTAGATCTCTCATGAATGGTTTGGTGCTGTTACCAAGGTAATAATTGAGTTCTCACTCTAGTGAGAGTAGATTGGTTCCTGCAAGAGTGGGCTATTATAAAACCAAGATGCCCCTCGGGCTTTGCCTTTTCAGATATGTCCACCTCCCCTTTGACCTTCCACCATGTGTGATGCAGGACAAATGCCCTCACAAGGACCTGAGCAGATGCTAGCACCATGCTTCTCAAACTTCCCAGCCTGCAGAACCAAGAGCCAAATAAACCTCTTTTCTTTGTAAATTATCCAGCCTCAGGTATTCCTTTATAGTAACACTAAGCAGTCCAGGAATGCTTAGGAGTGAGAACTCCAGGAGAAAGACTACTTCCTACCAGTCTTAGCAAGTTGGGATCAAAAGCTTTTCTAATTTGAATGAAAATTAGGAGAAAATATGAACTTCTTCTGAACTTCAAGCTTGTCAAGGGACATCCTGATTGCTCACATAATGCATCACATAGGATAGGCCAGGTTATGCTAAGTCACAAACAGCTTTAGAAAATCTTAGTGATTCAAAACAACAAAGGTTTCTTTTTTGCTCACAATGACATGTTCACCACAGATCTTCAGGTGCTCAGCCTGTCCTAGTCAGCCAGAGGGCCAAGCAGCTATTATTTGGCACTTGGACAATTGTCATGGAAAAGAGTATGCTGACTTTAAAAGTTTCCACCTGGAAGCAACACTCATCCTTTCTGCTCATGTGGCAAGTCACATGGCGCCACCTAACTTCAAGTGGACCGGGAGTAACCCCTTCCAAGAGTCCAGAGGAGGGAGGGCGGGAGTATTTGTGAACAGCCCTAATAACTTGCATGCTCAACCAGAGGACATGGCATGCAGTTTCCCGGTACAGACTCTATTGGCCTCAGGAATTCCGAGAAGGGAGACAGCATCATGGCTAGATTCAGGGAAATCTTCCTGGAGGAGGTGAAGTCTGAGGTTAACTTTGAAGGACAGTTCAGCTTTAGACCTATTAGATAAGGAAGATGGACCAGAGAGAATAGCCTGAGACAGTAGATTCGGAAGGTGACCAGGTCTGGAGGCCATAGTAGTTCTGTATTTACATCTTCTCCGAACCCTGGTCTCTTTCAAGCTCCAGAACGCATGCTGGGGAGGGCCGAAGGAAACGATTGGGCCGAGGCCAAGCAGAGATGAAAGTTCTAGTGGTTGTTTTCAAGGGTTAACCTGATCAGGAGAGGATAGTTGGTGGAGACCCCTCAACATCCTCGGCCGCAGGCCCTTCACACCCATACTCATCTCCAGAGGAGTTCCAGTTCAGAGAGGCAGGCTCTAGCCAGACTGGCAGCTGTGCTCTCTGTCCCTCACTGACTCTTTCCTCCAGCAGATGGGCCCCAGGGCCCCACTGTCAGGCTATCTCCAGAACGAAATAAAAGCATTTTTATGAAAGAAAGAGACAGAGGGGGAAGTGAGTCTTAGGTTGCACCGCTGGTCACTCACCCAGAAAAAGCACCAACTGGGGGTCTTCATGTAGTCCTGTGGACTGAGTACCGTAGAGAGAAGGAAAGACAGGACCTTGCTTGGGGCTGTCCTGGTGTGGAGGAGATGTGGTCCTTCCTTTTGAGATATCCTTAGGAAATGCCTTCAGGGTATTCCTGGTCTTAAAGGGAAGATAGAACTTCTCTGCGTCCTGTTTCTCATCCTTCATAGCAATTAATTGAAATTGGCAACAGGAACCCAAGATGGTCTGGGAGCAGGTGTTGGGAGGACTTCACACTCCTCCCAGCTGGGGCTGCTCACAAGAGAAGCCTTAGACTTGGCCTATCTAACTGCTGGGTTATTGCAAGGAGTAAATGAGCCCTTTGATAAGAGAGTGCTAAACAACAAAAACAACATTAGGAACAGATCATTCAAAAGCCAGGGCCTGCAGATTGGATGGCTTGATGTCAAGGCTCTGAGGATGGTTAAGGACTAGACTCCTCACTTTCCCTATAAGTGACTGCCCAATAGTGCCCTGGTGATGGGTAGTCTTCTGTGGGGCCAGCTCCTGGGGGATAAAACAGGAACCACAGGACAGAGGTGAGGAAGAAAGAATGGAGTGGGATGGCTGAGGTGGGCAGGATGGGGATGGGTAGGAAGCACAGGAACTGGAAGAGAATAGGGCAAAGTGCCTCCTGGGGTTGAGCATGGGAGAGGGCCCCACAGTTGGTTCTAGGGTGGGTAGGGGATGAATCACAGTTCTGGGATGAGGGGATAGAAGCCTGGTATATTGACCAGGTGGGAGGACTTGTGGCAGGAGATGGAAATTGTGGTGAGCTGTGTGAGTTTCAGATACACAGGGACAGCCAAAGGCAAGAGTGAAGACAGTCACAGCCTGGAGCAGAAGGCTGGCCTTCCCCAGGCTCGGATTCTGATGCCCTCACGCCTCTGGCTCCGAGTCAGGCTCACAAGCCCTGTGGGAATGTGTGGATGCTTCTGAGGCACCAGAGGGGCTGGGTACTGCTGAGGAGGGGAAGGTGGGGCTGAGGAGCAGACAGGGGCTTAGAGCAGGAACAGAGATGGGCTCCAGGGACTGGGCGGTGAGCTCCGTGGTCTCTTTGTGGACCAATATCAGGGCCAGGTTTTCACCCTCCCTAGAGCTACGTGTCCAGGAGCAAAGAGCTGCTTGGATCTTCCTCGGAGCACTGCATACGCTAAGAGGAGGAATAGAATGGCGTCTGCCATCAAAACTGTCTCCCTTCATTCTCTCATTCAGTCAGCACTGGATGCACCGTGGGTGGAGGCGTTTGGGGTGCTCACCTAGGATCCAGTCAGGAGATGGGGTGGTCTTCACCCCTGCACAGACCGCTAGGTGGCCAAAGATCGGGACTCTAGTGCTCAGACTTCAAAAGTGAGCACAAAGGCACATAATAACAAGAATAATAATAATAATAATAATAATAATAGCAACACATTCTTATCTTGTGCTTGGCACTGCTCAAAGGACTTTACAGCTGGAACCCCTACCATAACCCTGCTATTGGCACCCACGTTTTACGGATGGGGAACTGGGCACAGAGAGGTGAAGGAATTGCCCCAGGTCCCAGGGCAGGAAGGGGAGCAGTTGGATTCCAGTCCAGACAGCCCAGCTTGTGGGCCTGTGCTCCCACTGGACAGGTACTGATCTGCTGGAGGGTTTCTGTTACAGCCAGCCTGAGTGATCTCCTTCACTCAGAAGATCCTGCCAAACTCAGGGCTGGGCGCTGCTGGGGCTCTGGGATCAGTGCCCTGGAGTCCTGGGCTTAGGAGTTGGGTGAGGCCTGCCAGGCAAAGGGGCCCTGGGGGTCCGAGGCAGGCAGGTCAGCTGAGCAGGGCTTCAGGGTGCAGAGGGAGGGGCAAGACACGGGCCCAGGCAGGGAGTGGGGGCAAGAAAAGAGTAGGAGGGAAGAAAGGCGGGGGACTCTCCAGACAGCAGAGGAGTGAGTTGGGAGAGCTGGGAGTGAGGGTTAAAATGACAGCAAATGCAGGCCTCATCTGGTCTATAAACAAATAAAATTGGAGCCACAGGGGGACCCAAACGATGTCCTGGAGACAGAACAAGTTGCCACACGCCCTGAGTGAGGCTGGACGAGGGTGGGCTTGAGAGCTGCTCCTATTAGACGCCTCACTGGGCCACAGTGTCAGAGACTCAGAACATGTGGTCAGTTCCAAACTCATGGGCTGCCTGGAGTTGGGGATGCTGGAAACGGGAGATAAGGACCTCCTCAAACTCGGGCAGTCTCTGACCTTCAGTGAGAACTCGGGAGTCTGCGGGAACTCTGTCCAGGAGGCACACAGGGAGCTTGGCCTAGAAGGCCAGAAATGGGGGCTCCAAGTCTGGCCCTGCTCCTGCCCGTGAGGGACCTTGGGTAGTTCACAGCCTGTCTAAGCCTCATTGGTGACATGCGCACTATAACTATTGCTATTATCAGAATTATTCTCATCAGTGGAGAGCCTTCTGGGGAGCCCTGCTCAGGCATCTGGGCTCCTCCTGGCTTCTGTGGGCAGGACCACCCCTGACACCCCTGCCTACAGCAGGGCTTCTCAGCCTTGGCACTGGTGACATTTTGAGCTAGAGGCTTCTTTGTTTTGGAGGCTGTCCTGTGCATTTCAGGAAGCAGAATCCCCAGCTTCTACCCATTAGATGCCAGTAGCACCTCATCATGACAACCAAAATCCTCTCAAGACTTTGCCAAAGGTGCCCCTTGTTGAGAGCCATGGGTCTAAAGGGAAGACAGGTGAAGATGAGCCACAGGACAGATGAGCCAAGGGGCTGCACTGGCAGATCCTGGGGTGGGTCCCTTCATCTCTCCCAGGTCCTGTTTCCTGCTTCTTATCATGGGAAACAGAACTCTGAGCCTCCAAGACAGAAGGAGAGCTGCTGTTTGGAACCTGGAAGCTGTTTTAAGTCGGGTTGGGTGGGCTAGGGGAACACTGACTATCCCATCAGGAGAGCACTAGGAGGGAGGCATGTGGTCAGGGACACCTGCGTGCTTTGCCCCTACACGTAGCTCCACCTCATCCCTGGTGCTCCTCTCGTCTTCATTTCAGTTCAGATCCTTGCAGTTTTCCTCTGTACTATGCTGTTTCATAATGACGTGCCTTTGTACATTCTATTTCCTCTGCCTAGAGAAATTTACGTGCCTTGTCAATCTGTTGATCTCTTACTCATTCTTCAAAATCCAACCTAGGAACCATCTCCTCTGTGAAACCATCCCTCACCTCCCTGATTGAGTGAATTGTTCCCTTCATGGACCTTGTCTCTTGCCCTTCTCTCTAGAACGCCTGGCCTCAAGCAATCTTCCCGCCTCAGTGTCTCAAAGTGCTGGAATTACAGGCATGAGCCATCATGCCCAGACCTGCCCTTCTCTCAGTAAGGTTTTATTGTCTGTCTATTCTACTAGACTCAGAATTCCTGGAGGGAAGTTCCTTGAGTTCAGTGACACTCAGCACAGAGCCAGGCATGCCGATCGGCCCAATCAATATTTGTCGAGTTGAACATAATTCAGAGGCAGAAGGAGATTCAGCCCATTAGGAAGGCCAACGCCTCTGCCAAGGTAGGCTCTGAATGCCCTTTCTTACCGCAGGAACTTGTAGGACACCCCAATATAAACTAACGGAGAAACCACAACAAGCTGTTCATGGGCCACCAGCTGGTCCCAAAAGTGGAATTCTAGAACCTTAAAATTGCAAGGGGGCTCTGAGAGCCAACCTTCTTTACAGGCAAGGAATCTGAGGCCCAAAGAAGTGACAGGCTCTGCTCTAGCACACCCAGGTAGTTAGTGACTCAACTGGAACAAGAACGTAGGTCCCTGCAATCCCAGCTTGGGGCTTAGGCTGCCTCAGAAAGCAAGCTGGGCCAGGAGCCATGGCTCATGCGTGTAATCCCAGCACTTTGGGAGGCCGAGGTGAGTGGATCACCTGAGGTCAGGAATTCGAGATCAGCCTGGCTAACATAGTGAAACCCCATCTATACTAAAAATACAAAAATCAGCTAGGCATGCTGGTGGGCACCTGTAATCCCAGTTACTTGGGAGGCTGAGGTAGGAGAATCTCTGGAACCCGGGAGGTGGAGGTTGCAGTGAGCCAAGATCGCGCCATTGCACTCCAGCCTGGGTGACGAGCAAAATTCCGTCTCAAAAACACAAAAAACAAAAAACAAAACAAAAAAACCCCTGACCCCTCCAAGGTGTAGCCCTGACTCTGAGGAGCTACGAGGTAGGAATCAGCCTCACACATGTGCACAGTGGGAACAACAGCACCTGCTTTGAAGGAGTCGGTAAATGTTACGAGGCACAATGGCAGCACACAGTAGGTCTTCATTAAGGCGAGGGCCCCCCGCCACCCCCACTTCCTGCTCCTCCTGGGAAGGTGCCAGCACTGAGGGCCGTTGTACAGTTCAGAATCAGGAAGTTTGTCACAGGCGAGGAGCCAGGGTTTACAACAGGAACTGCTGTTTCCTGAGAACTCAGTGTTCCCAGAGGCCAGCCCTCCCCTCCTCTCTCTGCTTAGAGCCCATCCACCCCCACTCCATCCCTACACAGAGTCACCCATTACTGTATGTTCAATGTGTGCTTTCAAATTTGCAGCCCCAGCCGCAACTTCCCTCCCGAGGACCCGGCCCACATTCCTCCCTGCCAGCTGGACTTTGGCCTTGGCTACCACATCCTCACCCTAAAGACCGAAGGCCTGAAACCAGGCTCTGGTCTGCTATGGGACACATAGGCGGTTTGTCAGGAGCTGCTTCTAGCCCTTCCCTGCTACCCTGGGATCACTAGACTTGTCTATAGAACATGAAAGGATTGGATCTGAGTCTAGGGGTTTTGTTAGCTCCACGGGGCACAAGACGTAGCTGTCTCTCCGTGCTCCTCCTCCCCATAATCTGCCCTCCGACCTCCAGCTTCTTGTTTTTCTTGGACTTGTCACCCTTACAAAATTAAATGCTTTTAGGGTCAGTGACCACATGCCAGGGAAGTGGGTCTTTCAACTGCAAACTCCCAAGGGCCAAAGACACAACCTTTTTATCTCCAAAGGCTCAAGGACACCGCCCACTCTCCTGTTTCTTTCTTTCTCTTCTTTTAAAATTTCTTTTCTTTTTTCAGTCGCTGCCACTGTCCACTCCAGGGGTCATGGTGAGATGGAGATGGCTTTAGATGCATATTCCATCAGAGGACTCAGAAGCACTCAAATCTTTCCTAACCTCTCAATCCTTCACAGAAAAATGTAAAGCAAAGTAATAGGATACCCTGTTGCCAGCTGGGGCTTTGACCCCCCCTGCCCCAACCTAGGAAGCGATGCTGGGGCCACCTTTCTCCTCAGCCTGTCAGGCCCCATAGCCTTGCACCAAAGAACCTCTTTCTCCTACGGCCACACCTGAGTCTTAGGTGAGCAGAGGCTAGCACCAAGAAGCAGCAGGTGCCTCGATGTGTGGGCCTTTGTGGTCCAGGTGGCCTGCCAGGGAACAGACTTAGGATCACACTGTCTGAATGGGAGTGGACTTGCAGCAAGCAAAGAAGAAGGTGCAAGAAAGAGATGTCTCGGGCTACTTGGAAGCAGGTCGGGGAGGAACCTCGACAGAGGAACACATGCTGTAAGGGAGAGCAGCCCCTGGGCTTTCCCTCCCTGCACTCTGCAAAGTGAATGAGGGCTGGGGAACCAGCCCCAGGCTCAGCAGTGCCCTGGCAGAGCCAGAAAGGGGCCATGCCCATGTACGCTGGGGTTTTTAAACAGGCACAGTGACCCCACCCACTAGTGCAGTGACCCAGTTGACGTCTGAGTTGGCCCAGGAAGACAGTGAGAAGGTACAGAGAGACATTTTTTTCCCTGCAGAAGGCCACAGCAGTACTCCCTGCCCCAATGGGCCTGGCTTGCTTCCATGGGGTGACTTTGAAGGCTGTTCTCCTTTACCAGGTTCCCCCAAATCTTGATGGAGAATCAGGTAGCAGACAAAATATGTCACAGATGTAGGAGGTTGGGAGGGTTCTGCAGACCCCACCTTCTTTCCTTAGAGAAGGCCCAGGATGCCTGGTGACCTCTGAATCCTGGCATTGTGTCCTAATTTGTGATGCCCCCTTCCCACACCTCAGAGTATTCCTGATTCTCACAAATTCCTCAAAAAAATGACTTACATAAAACAAATTTGCAAGCAGTTGGCATAGTGAAAAAGTGTGGACTCTGGATTCAGATCTGGGTTGCAGTTTCCACTTTCCTGATATGTAGCAGTGAGACCCTGGACAGGTTCCTAGCTCCCACAGCCTGCGTTTGCTCATCCCAGGGGATGGGGATGTTATCTTGCTGGTGGTTGTAAGGATCGCTGTGGAGACAACCTGTAGAGTGTCCAGGTTGCTCTGTGAGATGCTCCGTAAGTGGTAATGAGCAGTTACTTCAGACTTAAAAAGGAACTCAGATAGTAGTAATAAAAACCAGCGCAGGGAAAGTACACATTTTATGCCAGACACTAAGCTAAGGACTTAAATCTAATCTTATTTAACACTCAGAATAGCTCTATGGGGTAGATACTATCTATTATGAACTGAGTGTTTCTGTTCCTGAAAATTCATGTTGAAGCCCTAACCCCCAACGTGGTGGTATGGGAGGTGGGGCCTCGGGAGGTGATTGGGTCATGAAGGTGGAGCCCTCGTGAACGGGATTAGTGCCCTTATAAATGGAGGCCAGAGGTCTAGCTAGTTCTTTTTCCACTGTGTGAAGACACAGAGAAGTTGGCAGTCTGCAACCTGGAAGAGGCCCTCGCCAGAACCTGCCCATGCATGAAACACCCTGATCTCGAACTTCTAGCCTCCTGAACTGTGAAAAATAAATGCTTGTTGTATAAACCACCCAGCCGATGGTAGTCTGTTATGGCAACCTGAAATACTATTTCCATTTTACAAAAGGAATTTGGGACACAGAGAGGTAAGGAACTGGTTCAAGAGCAGAACCAAGACTTGAACCCAGAGATACTGACTCCAGAGTGGCCATTTTAGGAAGAGGTAGCAAGAAGGGGCAGAAATGAAGTTGGAGAACTAATCAAACATGGCCCAGAAGTTTGTCTGTTCTTAAGGATAGGATCCCCACTGAAACATTTGGTACAGATCTCATTTGGGAGGAAGCTCCAGGCAGGTAGCCCACCCCTATCCCCCGTGTTTGCAGACCTTGCTCTCTGAGCCATCCCAGGTGGGTTTTGGGTGGAGGGAGTGGTCTCTCCTGTCTTTTGGGGTCTCTGTTGAAAGAGATCATTAACCTCTCACCCAACTCTGATATATCCCAGGCAGCTCAGACCCAGCTAGTGTGGGAGGGGGTGGGGGCAGGGCCTGGCATCCCTCAGAATGTGGAGGGAAAGGTCTTCAGTAGCACACATGCTGGGAGTTTGAGCCAGCAGCTGTGATGGCAGCACTGCTGACTTGCAAAAGACATCTGTTGGCATGCAGGCGTTGTGAAGGAAAGCTTGTAATTGCAGCTATAAATCAAGTGCGGACAGAAGAAAAACTGTCAACCTCCTTGGAGTTATTTTGTAGAGTAGAGTAGAAAAATGCAGCTGTGATGTGATAGCTGGGCTGGCTGGATGTTGGCAGAGGAAGGACTCCTGGGGCCGTGGTGGAGGAGGGGGTCCCCTACCTCAGAAAGCATTGCTGTGCCCTTCACTTTCAGGATGACAAAACAGCCGGACTCCCAGAGGAAGAGGCCTCTTCACCATGGGGGCTGTCCTGGGAACAGCTGTGAACTAAGCCCAGTTTATCTTTAGCATCCTTGTTCTCTTTCTGGATTTGAGTTCTGGCTCTGTCACTTACAGCTCTGTGCCCTTTGGCAAGTCACTTAAAGAAAATAACTCTATGTATTGAGTTCCCGCTATCTGTTAGCTCCTGGGATTGGTCTTCTCAGCTGGAGTTTACCTTCTTCCTCACTAACAGAGACTGATTTTATTCGGGCTTCCACCTTCTCCCAGCCAGCCTCGGGCTTTAGCCCAGCTGGGGCCATCTCTAGCCCCTGAAGGTGGATCCCAGTTGGTTTCGAGCCAGTGAGAACCGTTCCACTTTTCTTACCTGTGACTGATTTAGGCATGGGCTTGTGACCCAATCCTGGCCAGTGAGAAGTCTGTAAGGGGTACTTTGGGAAGGTTTCTCATTTTATTCTCCTGAGATGCCCTGGATATTGTGCATGGAACCACTATAGGCATCCCGCTGCCAGCCTGAAGCTCACAGCAGCACTGAGGATGGCACCTGAGGCCTTGATGACGCCACTTAGCTTGCTCCTTTTCTGGAGCAAGGCTACCTGTGGTTTCTTGTTATAGGAGATAATAAATTTCTTACTGGTTAAGCCTCTTTGAGTTGGGTTTTCTGTTGATGGCAGTTAAAAACATCCCTACTGCTTCTTGCCTCACTGAGAAAGGGGCAGGAAAAACATGTTCTCTCTCCCACATTAGAGGATCCCATAGCTGGGTGGCTTGGTTTCTGAGGTGTCATTCTCTTATAGCTTTCACATAGCAAGCTGTCCCTGCCACCACTCAGGGTGCAAACACATCCCTTTGATGGCAAGATGGGTGGGCTCATGTAACAGCCATTTTGCCCTCCCAACACGCAGCCTGTTTTGCTGGATAAGGCCCATTGTGGCAGGTCTGTTCTCTCAGGCAGATGAAATGATCTGAGGAAGTGTTTGTCGCATAAATGTCTCTCACTGCTTGTTTTATGAGTTACTGGGTATGATGAGATATGTTACATGCAAGCTTGTGTTGGACAACATCGATGAATTATTAAGTATCCACTATCTAGTTTTGCCTTGGAATGTCTTGTGCTCCCTGAATATAAGATGAGGACTACAAACTCCACTGATCCCTGCCGGATATCTCTGACTTACTCATAATGAATGATGGGGACACTGCCCCATCTGGGACTCTCCCAGCTCAGCTTTTGCCTGAGGGAGGAACTGATTAATACGGGACTGATTAATGTGGGATACTTTCTGGTGTCAAAAAGAGGAAGATTAAAGGTCTATACCTTCTCCCTCTCCCCTCCACCCACTTCCAAGCCAGACAGCTGAGACCACTGAGATGCTTGTCCCATGTCCACCTGTGAGATGCTGAGTGGGAGGAGTGCAGCTGTGGTCAGAAAAAGTCCATTTCTGCCTAAGAGGACTCACAGCTTGCATCCCTTATTTGATAAACGCATCCTAAACAAGTAGGCTTCTGTTAAAACCCTGGAGGTCAAAGAATTCAAGCCAACAGCTCCCAGAGAGGATTAGGAAGACTGAAAATGGACTGTCCCCACTGCTGTCTACAATTAATTCCTTCTAGGGAGCTCTATAAGTCCTAGGCTGAATATGGGAGTTGTTGATGCCCTGGGGAGGTCAGGGCTACAGGAGCTCTGAGTCCAGCTAAGCCCCAGTGGGGTAAGAAAAATCTGCTCACTTCAGGGCCAGCCTCATCAGCTTGCAGACAGAAGTGGACCTCAGCCAGGAGAAGTCAGGGAGCTCTTTTGGACTTCACATGACCAGTCCTGTCGTCCTCATGAGGGCTTCATGTTGCTTAAGAAAATCGATCTTGTTTTCCTACAGGCAGTAGGTTCTTTCCCTGCTACCTTTAGCTAGAAGGAAACTCAGACCAGCAACTCAGACAGCAGCCTCTGGAATCTGCCTAGGTTCAAAACCTGGCTGCACCGTGACTATCTGCGTGTCCCTGGACTTTGTGTGGCCACTCTGCAACTCGGCTTCTTGTCTGTGCAATGTGGAGATCACAGCATCCCTCATGGAGTGGCCAGGAGGGTGAAAGAAGGTGGCACAGAAGCCCATTCGGATCTGGCGCATAGTTGTGAGCTCCCATGCGGGTCTCACAAAGCTGGGCTGTCTCCCAGGACTTGGTGACCTAGTTGCTTTGAGGTTTATCTGCCCCCGCCCCATCTGTGAAACACACCTGCGTGCCTTGTGCTCGGAGCTCATTCCTGACTCTCATTCCGCCCTCATATGGGCTTTGTGAGAGGGTGGTCCTGTGTTAATGTTTCCATTTGAGCAATTTCCAGAGGTTAAGAAGGTTTGGGAGCAGCTGAGCATGTGTCCCCATAGCAACCCTGTGAAAGGGGGATGGGTATGTATTTAGAACCCCCCATGTGGTCTTGCCTGCAGTCCCCATGAGAATAGAGAACAGGCAGCACCTCCTAGTCTGCAAAACTAAGGTGTGGAGGGCCAGGGGCTGAGCAGGGAGGGGCCGACAGGGAGGATGAGTTGGTGGACAGTCCTGGGGCACCAGAGCAAGGGCTCCAGCCACAGACAGGGAGAGGGAGACGGACTAGGGCAGGCAGCTCACAGCCTCACCTGTCTCATCCAGTAGAGAGGAAACTCACATACCTGTGAACCTAAGGCAAGAATACCGGGCAACAGATGTCACAAATGATGTCTCCCCAGGACTCTGGAGAAGAAGCGAGGGATGAGGGATATTAGGACAGCTCCCCAAGCTTTTATTCTTCTCAGAGCTGGGCCCTGGGTGCTTGGACCCATGTTGAGACGGAGTCCGGAGCTGGGGGAAGCACCCATCATACCCAGAAGGTCACGCTCTTGGTCTATCCTTTATCATGAGAGAACCTAGGGGTGAAGGGCACAGGAGACCCGGATATCTCTTCTCTGATGGAGCTTCAGCAGTTCAAAGGTGCTGCCTGCCCCCGTCTACCACCAGTCTGCCCCAACAGCCTCCCTGCCCCCAAGCTAGAGTAAGCTGTTTTGTTTGAAAAGTCTGCCTCTGGACTGGCTCTTTTTAGTCTAAAACAACACGACCATATCTGAAATAAATAAATAAATAAATAAAATAAAAGCTTGGGGAAAACAAATCAGCTGCAGTCCTACCAACCATTGTCCTTGTTCCCTTTTTCTCCCAATCTTGGTCCAGGTGCTGGCCTGCCTTCACCATGCTGTTCTATGTCCTATTTGTGTCAGGAGCCTGGGTCACCCATCTGAAGATACGTTACCTCCGCTCCACACCCCTCCCAGATGTGCGAACACCCCTGTCTCTCCACGTTCGTCACCCTGCTCTGGACCTGGGAGGCTGGCCTGTCTTGAATGTACCCACTCACACCCCTGCCCTCTGGCCTTGGTGGGGTTTGGCCAGAGGGGAGCCCCAGCCAGAGACAATAAGGAGGAAGGAAGGAGGTTTGGGGATTCACTGTATCTGCTCGCTAGGGCTGCCATAACAGCATACCACAGGCTCAGGGGCTTAAACAACAGAAATGGATTCCTTTCGGTTCTGCCTTCTCCCTGTGTCCTCACACAGTCTCTCCTCTGTGTGTGTGTGTGACCCCGGTGTCTCTTAATATGTCTGGATTACCTCTTCTTCCAGTGACACCAGTCAGATTGGATGAGGGCCTCAAATTTTAACTTAATCATTTCTGTCTAAGCTCATTTTCAAACATGGTCACATTGTAAATTACTGGGGGCTATGGCTTCCACATATGGATTTTGGGGGAACAATTCAGCATAACATCACCTCCCTCCTTCCTCTTTGTGCGGTCACTGAGGGCCGGCTGTGTCCCATGACAGAAGGTCACAGCTTTGTCAGGCAGCGCCCCAGCTCCCTTAACCCCACTGCTTTCTCTCTTTCCCCACCTGCCCCCAGCCAGGTGGAATTAACGGTGCTGAGCTTTACCGCCTCTGAGGACTGCGTGACCGACCGCATCTGGTTTCCCCCAAGCCCGCCCACACCATTGTAAAATGGTCCCTCTGTAACCCTGCTCACTCATCCACTCTGAGTGGTGCTGTCTCCTGCTGGCCCTGCCTGACACCTGGGTATGTTAGCCCTCCAGGCTGCTCTGAGGATTTCCATGAGGTGGGGCTGGGGGCCACTCCCAGTTCAGCTCTCCCTCGCTAGGAGATTCTGCCCTGGTCGCTTACTAAAGGCATGAGGATCAAGAGGGCCACGACCTTATGTGATAATAGATCTAATGACTAAAACACAACGTCCCGCACCTCCAAGACTCTGGCGTGAGGAATCCTCTGTGCACGCTCCTTCACAGACACCCGCTCGATGCCTGGATGTCCTACTGGGCAGCTCCTGTCTCCTCCAGCAGCCAGCCCCAACTCTCTCAAATTCCTGCTATTTCTTTTAATTTAATAGCCATCCCCCCACCATCCCCTTCACATTTTGTGTTTCCTTTTATCCCGTCAGGGCCATTCCCTGGGGGCTTCACATTTCACACCAAAGAGGCCTCCTGGTACTGGGCCAAACAGATGCTCTCTATGGCAGACTCCACACCATCTTGTAAACCAACAATTCTCCTCCTTCCGCATTACGGCCTCTTTTTACCTCATATTCTACCATGACCCTCTTTCTATGTGTTGTGTAGTCTATGACATTTGGAAGAGGTAGCCTGCCTTTGTTTATCTGATCAGGCACCCTGTTGTTGGATATCTATGGCATTTATACTTTGTTAAACACATTTTTAGATCCAATTCCTCCTTTCTTCATTTCCCAGTTCTCAGGCATCGTGTATGGTTAAAATTAGGAGATGCTCAAAGTATGATTTCACAAATCACATGGTTTATTGCCCTACAAAGATGATATTTGTCCTAGGTTCACAATGCTTAAGGAGGGGGAGAGCAACATGAACAAATCTCACAGGGAATGCTCTGGGTAGACGGGGTGTATTAGTCACAGAGTGACTGAGTTCCAAAGTTACTAAAGTCTACTTGCTCAATTAGGATGCAAGCAGGCCTCGGTGGAGAGCGAAGGCTCATTAAAGTGTGGCGTGTCTCTTTTATAAGAGCAGCTCTTGGGAGAGAAGCCGTCCAACACAACGGAGATTCACAAAGACACATACGGTCTGTCAATGCTAGAGGGCGGCACCAGTGTTGGCAGGCGAGGCTTCCAAGTTCAAAGGCTAGCAGGGTGAGGCCCTGTCGAAGAGAGGCTGACAGAGTGTAGCTTGCCACAGCCCAAGCTCTCAAAGTGTCTGTCAAACCCTTAGGTTTTCACATAGTTTGAAGTTCAGTGGTTGAGGTTGGTAGCTCATGCATACAATCTGATAAGGTGTGATGTCACATTCTTGATGGGGGAAGGATTACACTCCAAGTTCTTGTCATAGCAAAACATGTCACTCACGTAGCAAGCTATGTTTGCATTTGGAATCATTTCCAAGCTCCATAATGTCAGGAATGCTGCAGTGGTCTGTGTATGTGGTTTCAGTCACCTTCCACATAGAAAGCTTTGACTTCCCCTGAGTTAATTTGAGCAGATGGTTATAGGTGGTTCTTGCTCAGGACCATCGTTCAGAGGGACTCATGGAGACTAGAGATGCTCTCTTAAGACCTTGGAGCTCATGCGAAAGGGAACACCTCATGGGCCTGCTGAATGTGAAGTCCATGCTGAAGGAACCACGACAGGAGGAGCTGTGTCCCCAAACATTCTGATAGCTGCTCCTTGCTTTCCAGGCATTTCTGGGTAACATCCTACAATGTATGCAACAAGAAAATGAGCAATGAGAAGCCTTGTTGTGTTCAGCCTGACAAAGACCGAATTCCCCAAAGTCTGGCACAAACACCAGTCACGTGGCATCCTCTCAAAAAAAAGTGTTGAGTGGTCAAGGAAGTTTGGAAAACACTTTACCCACCATTAACGCATTTAGTGAAGTCTCAGAATCATGCATAAACTTTTTTTTTTGAGACAGAGTCTCACTCTGTCACCCAGGCTGGAGTACAATGGTGTGATCTCGGCTCACTGCAACCTCCGCCTCCTGTTCAACCAATTCTCCCACCTCAGGCTCCTGAGTAGCTGGGATTACAGGCATGTGCCACCACACTCAGCTAATTTTTGTTTTTGTTTTTGTTTTTGAGACAGAGTCTTGTTCTGTTGCCCAGGCTGGAGTGCAGTGGTGCAGTCTCGGCTCACTGCAACATCTTCCTCTTGGGTTCAAGCGATTCTCCTGCCTCAGCCTTCTGAGTAGCTGGGATTACAGGTGTGCACTACTATGCCCAGCTAATTTTTGTATTTTTAGTAGAGACAGGGTTTCACTACGTTTTCCAGGCTGGTCTTGAACTCCAGACCTCATGTGATTCACCTGCCTCAGCCTCCCAAAGTGCTGGGATGATAGGCGTGAGCCACTGAGCCCGGCCAATTTTTGTATTTTTAATAGAGATGGGGTTTTGTCATGTTGGCGAAGCTGGTCTCGAACTCCTGGCCTCAAGTGATCTGCCTGTTTTGGCCTCCCAAAGTTAAATATATTCATTTTAAAAATCCAATATTTCCCAAACTTATTAGACTTTTTAATGTATATAAAACACCAATTAACACCTCACAAAGCTCAAGATTCATGGAACAGACTTTAGCAAACATTGCCCTAAGACCCTAGAAGGCTCTTCTGAATAAAAAGAGAAAAACACGATTATCAAAGATGGTCCTTGCTTTATAATAATCCTTTGAAAATTGTTGATACAGATATGAGAGTTAACTAGAGTGTTGGATTAATGAGGCCACCCTCATCCTTCAGTTGGGCTAATCAGTGGTAGCCCTGCAGTATAGAGTAACACAGGAGAAAATACTAATTAGGTCAAGGAAGGCTTAAAGTCTTGAGCAACAGGTTGCATTTTTACTGCTACACAAATAAAGAAGACACTGGGAATATTTGGGACCTACTGTGACTCTTTTGAGAGAAAGTCAACAAGAAAGACTCGTAGTCTTCTCCAGACTTTTCCTTACCACCGTTTTTGAAGCCTGGCTCCTGAACTGGGGACAGGACAGGGACTATGTTCTTAGATTCCCATCTAATAGGTCACCTGGCACTGTCATGCTTAGGCAGTGCAGAGGCAGCCTGGAGCGCAGGCTCACTTTTCCAATTCTATTTATTTATTTATTTATTTATTTATTTATTTATTTATTTATTTTTGAGACAGAGTCTGGCTCTGTTGCCCAGGCTGGAGTGCCGTGGCAAGATCTCAGTTCACTGCAACCTCCACCTCTTGGGTTCAACCGATTCTCCTGCCTCAGCCTCCCAAGTAGCAGCTGGGACTACAGGCACCCACCATCATACCCAACTAATTTTTTGTATTTTCAGTAGAGATGTAGTTTCACCATGTTGGCCAGGCTGATCTCGAACTCCTGACCTCAAGTGATATACGCGCCTCGGCCTCCCAAAGTGCTGGGATTACAGGGTGAACCACCACGTCTGGCTCCAATTTTCTTTTATTCTTTTTTTTTTGAGGGGGGTGGTGGGGGGACGGAGTCTCGCTCTGTCGCCCAGGCTGGAGTGCAGTGGCGCGATCTCCGCTCGCTGCAAGCTCTGTCTCCTGGGTTCACGCCATTCTCCTGCCTCAGCCTCCCGTGTAGCTGGGACTACAGGCACCCACCACCATGCCCGGCTAATTTTTTGTATTTTTAGTAGAGACGGGTTTCACTGTGTTAGCCAGGGTGGTCTCAATCTCCTGACCTCGTGATCCGCCCGCCTCAGCCTCCCAAAGTGCTGGGATTACAGGCGTGAGCCACTGCGCCCGGCCTGGTTCCAATTTTCTTCAGAATGAAGGTGTGTGAAGCAGATTGTCCCAACTCTGTGCCATTTTAGTGCCTGCATTGCTTGAGATGGTTTTCCCAGGTGCGAAACAGGACACAGCAGGGTCACAAGCGCTGCAACCTACCTCCTTCCCTACCCTCCTACTCCCACCCTCATCCCTAGTTCCAGCCTTTCCCCAAGGTCAGGACCCTGCGGAGAGAGGCTGGTGAGGGTATTCAAGCTGTAGCTCCTGGAGACAGAGGCTCAGAAACCACTAACTTCCCATCAACCCTGGAGCTGCAGCAGGGAGGTATTGACTGCTGCTAACAAGGGACTCACCTTAGAGAGACGGAGAGAAAAGGGAGGGGAGTAGGTGAGATACGAGGTCTGAAACAAAAAGGTCAAGAACTTGGGGTGTGTGGCTGGCCCGGGCACCCTGTTCATGCATTTCCAGGAGAGACCGACCTGAGGCGAGCACAGAACTTTCCCCAGCTTCCCACTGCAGCAATCCCTCAGTCACGGGTGGAAAGGCTGCCTGGCCGTGGGTGCTCAAGGATAGGCTTTTGAGTCACCTAGTAGGACTCCTCGCCCATGGGGCTGACCTTGTGCACACAGGCTTCCTTGTGAAGATGCTCGTTTAGCTGCAGGGAGTCGCATGGATGTGCAGGTGTCTCCGGTTCACAGCTGCAGAGTGAGAGGCAGGGGACAGCAGCAGCCCCAAGGAGGAGGGTTGCAAAGAAATCAGAGGAGGAGAGAAGGTGCTCACAGCCAACAGGGTCTACAAAGAGAGATAATGCGGCTTTTGGAGAGGGGCAGGGAGAGGGCACAATACTCTCAAGCCTGGTGGCATTATTCGAAGGACCTCATAAGAATAACAATAAAAACAATAATAAGAACCATGACAATGATAATGAGAACAATAACAAAATAATCATAATAGCTTCTGCCTCATTCATTTATTCAAGTAATATTTGTGGAGTCCCTACTGGGTGCCAGGCACATGCTGGGCACCCAGCATACAGGGAGGCAAGGTCCCTACCCTCCTGGCACTTACAGTCCAATGTGGAATCCAGTGAGCTTGCGAGGATTATACATAATCATGCACCATAATGGTGGTGACATTTATGAGACAGCCTCCCTGAAAGGACTGTGCTCTTCACCCGCGCTGCCTCGCTGAATCCCCACAACGAATCTCTGTGGCTAGTGCTTTTACAATTCTGTTTTGTAGTGGAAGAAGTGGAGGCTCAGGGACATGAAACCCCTTTCCTTCAGACATAAAGCCAGTATGTGACAGTGTGGACAGATATGGCCCGGAGTTACTAGCCCCCTTTCGGCAGCTCTTGGAGGGGAGGCTAAGTTCTCACACAGAGGTGAGGAGAGCAGAACATGCCTGTGGAGGTCGGCAGGTCATGGGACAGGTAGTGCCCGGCATCAAGCGGCCACACACAGAAGCCAGGCCCAGGCTCCAGGAATCTGGGGATGAGGCTAAGACCATGGGGATGAATTGTGTCCAGGATGCTTTTGGCTTCCTTCTCTCACCTCCCCTTGGTGCTCAGGACCTGTTCTCTGTACCTCCACCCAATCTCCAGTAGATCCCCCCTGAGCTGTGGACTGACACAAGGGTTCTCCTGCCAGGGGGATTTGCATTCCACAGGAGATGCCTGAAGACTTTGTACACTGGTAAGCCAGAGAATGTTGGGTGTGACTGAAGTCTGGAAGTAGGAACCCGCTGGGCATTTGGGGTGGGGGGAGGGCAACCTGGTGGGGCAGGGTCCACGTGCATTGGGGAGAGAGAGAGGAAGATTGAAGGAAGATTGGGAATAACCTTAAGTGCCAGCATGAAGCCCTTGACTTTATCCTTTTGCCAGCAGAGCCATGGATGGCGTAGGCTGGACGCCCTGACAGCAGATCACTGGTACAATCCAGCTGGAGGCCTTGGGCCTCTAGGCCGGGCACGGCGTGGGAGAGTTGTGTTGGTGTCGGAGGGCTCTGGGCTGCCTGTAGGTGAATCCAAGGGCCTTCTCCTTGGAGGGGCCCACTCGCTCCCAAAGCCTGGCCCACTTCCCCAAGCTGCCCCCTTGTCAGCTCTGTGTAGCCGCCAGGCTTCCCTGCAGGGATTTGCTTTTCGCAAATAACAGAAAAGGGAGAAAAAAATCTCAAGCTCCCGGGACAGCGATAACTGAAATTCAAGGGATTGACTAATAGCCCTCTGAGGATCAGGGTGACGTCAACACCTTGAATTACTCACCTGGTGTAAAATGGCCCCAGTCTCTCCAGCCCAGCAGCTGCTCATCATTGCTGCACAGTGGATTCATCTGAGGAACCAAAATACGTAGATAGATAGATAGATAGATAGATAGATAGATAGATAGATAGACGCCTGGGGCCCATCTCCAGAGATCTCGATTGATTGGTCTGGGGTGCAGCTGGGATTGGGGTTTTAGCCTGTGCACAGGGCTGAGGACCATGGCCTCGCAGACTTCTGCAGCGTGGTAGTCGGAGATGCCACCGAGGTTGGTCACAGCTCTTTCAAATCAAGGTACTTCCTGGAGGCCTCAGGGGCTGATTCTTGCTATATGAAGCGATTGTATTATTATGGTTCCTGAAATGCCCTGAGGTCCTGGGAGGAGAGTTCTGGATTCTCACCAGAACATTCTGAGGCCTGACCTGAAAGGGCCCTGTCCTCAGCCTCCTGCCCTCTCCTCTCCATCATGACTATTCTTTCCTGCCCTGACGTGGGATCCTTACTCCGTTTTGCCTCCCAAACCATTTATTTTGGACAATCATTAAAGATAAATGTTTAAAAAGTCATCTAAGAAAACATGTGTATCCCACTGGAAATTTCAAGGCAGTGAGTCATCACCCTCCTGGTCCCCCTCAAATTCCCATCTCTTATGTAAGGCTGAGTCATTTTTTTGTGAGGTCCGTGCATTACAGAAAAAAATTGGAAGGCTCTCAAGATGAGTGAGTGTGTGTGTGTGTGTGTGGGGGGGGGGCCAGGATTGATTCATGTTATTTGCAGCTTGAGGGGACTGGTGGTATCCCTGAGTTAACATCAGAGATTCCTCATCCCCTGCACTCATTCTTTTTCTCTCTACTTCAATTTCCATCCAGCGATGTTTTTGCTCCAGAGTGCAAATGCAAGCCTTTGTCATCCTGCTGTCCCAGCTCAGGACCACTGTCTGTCATGGGGCCTGAGGACAGGCAGGCCCATTGAGAGGGTGCTCCACTCCCCAGCGTGCACACCCTGAGCAGGCCCCAGAGCCCGAGAGGTGGATGAACTATGTCTTCGGGTCTAGCTTCCAGGTCTGGGTTCTGGTTATTTCTGATTTTCTCAGAAAAACACAGAGGCTATAGAGCAGGGTCCAGGAGAATAAAGAATTGCAGGTATTTCAAGGGAGCAAACTGAGGGAGCCCATTCTCTAGAGGAATGAGGTTGCTCTTTGGGAGTTTGACCATAAAATTGACACATAGAAATCAAAGCAGACAGAGGCCAAGCCATGCTAAAAAGAGACAGAATGGGACCCAGGCCAGTGGGACCCACATATCTAAAGGAAAAGATGCTGGTCAGAAGGGGTCAGGTCTGCAGCAGAGAAGTAGAAAAGAGCCAGTCCTAGGCACACGGCCACATCCACATCCCACACTGCCTGGGGACAGGGAGTCCAGTGTCCCCATTGGCAATGGCATGTCTCTGTTGGGGGGGGGGTGCATGCCTCCCGCTTTTGTAGCCTGAGATTTTCAATCATTTGCACTCAGTAAGGAAAGGTCCTGGTTCTGAGCCCAGAAGTCCAGGCCTGGCTCCTTAAGCACTGTGCCTACAGGAAAGGGAGGGACTGAATGTAGGGACGAGAGAGAGCAGCCAGCTGCTTGCCTCTTTTCTTGTGAATGAACAAATCCACTGTATTAGTCCGTTTTCATGCTGCTGATAAAGATGTACCTGAGAATGGGTATTCACAAAGGAAATTCACAAAGGAAAGAGGTTTAATGGACTTAACAGTTCCACATGGCTGGGGAAACCTCACAATCATGGTGGAAGGCGAGGAGGAGCAAGTCACATCTTATGTGGATGGCAGCAGGCAAAGAGAGCTTGTGCGGGGAAACTCCCATTTTTAAAACCACCAGATCTCGTGAGATTCATTCACTATCATGAGAACAGTGCAGGAAAGAACTGCCCCCATAATTCAATCACCTCCCACCGGGTTCCTCCCACGACACATGGGAATTGTGGAAGTTACAATTAAAGATGAGATTTGGGTAAGGACACAGCCAAACCGTATCATCCTTCTGGTTTGATACCGTGTGAGCTGAAGTTGCATGAATTTCTCCTTTCGTCACCATGAGATCACCTCTCATGGATGAAACGTAATCAGGAGAGAACCTGGAGGGGGTGAGGCCATCAGGTGAATACCATTCCGTGGGATCCACTGGCCTCCCCAGAGGTGTCCTTGGCTTCGCCAGAGGCCTCACCCCTTTCTTCTAACTTCCTGAGCTGTGCTGTCCAATATGGGGGTGGCCACTGGCCCCATGTGGTTGTCAAGCACTTGAAATGTGGTCAGTCTAAATTGGCATGTGGTACACAGGTCAAATACATATAGAATTCTGAAGACTTGGTGTGAAAAAAAAATGAAGAATATCTCATTAATAATTATCTATACTGATTGTACATTGAAATAATATTGTGAATATACTGGATCAAATAAACAATATTATTAAAATTAATCTCACCTGTTTCTTTTTACCTTTGATCCTACCCAAAGGCCTGCCAGAATGAAAATAAAGAACAAAGACAACAAAAAAACAGCCGACAGTGACAGGATCTTGTGAGCCAAATATCAGGTGGGTGAGTGGTCACTGCACTCAACATTGTACTGGGCGAATAGTGTCCCTCTAAAACTCATGTCCACCTGGAACCTCAGCATGTGACTTTATTTGGAAATAGGGTCTTTGCAGACGTAATTAGATAAGATTTTACTGGGTTTGGCTGATTATAAATCCAATATCTGTTCTCCAAGGCCACATAAAGACACAGAGACACACGCGGGAGGAAGAAGGCCTTGTGGTAATGAAGGCAGAGGTGGGAATGATGCAGCTACAAGCCAGGGAAAGCCAGGGATTGCCAGCACCAAGCCAAGCTGGGAGGAGGCATGGAGGGGTGCTTCTTGTAAACAAAAAAGTATCTGAGTCAGATATCAATCAATCAATGTAGAGGTTTATTTTGCCAAGGTTAAGGACACACACCCAGGAGACAGGTCTGTGCCTTTCTCCAAGGATGATTCTGAGGACCTCAGAAAAGGAGGTCCTCAGAGAAAAGCAGGCTCGAGGAAAGAGGTCACATAACTGAATCCATATGTTGCAAGAGAAAAGTAGGTAGGGGAATGGCCAATTATGTATTCCTTTCGAGTTCACTGTAAGATAAGGTGAACATTCAGTAGCTACTGTGGAGGTATTTTACTTTTTATCTGTCGCTATCTGCTCAGGAAAAAAAAAAAAAAAAAAGAAGGCAGCCTCTTCTATGACTCAGCTTCAGCTTAATATGTTTTTCTTTTGGCAGGGTGAATTAGAGTCCCAAGTTCGTTCCTTCTTTTCTTTCTTTCCTTCTTTCTTTCTTTTCTTTCTTTCTTTCTTTCTTTCTTTCTTTCTTTCTTTCTTTCTTTCTTTCTTTCTTTCTTTCTTTCTTTCGTTCGTTCTTGCTTGCTTCCTTTTTTTTTTTTTTTTTCTTTTTCAGGGTCTCACTCTGTCACCCAGGCTAGAGTGCAGTGGTGCAATCTCAGCTCACTGCAGTCTCAACCTTCTGGGCTCAAGTGATCCTCCCACCTCAGACTCCTAAGTAACCGGGATCACAGGTGCATACCACCATACCCAGCTAATTTTTGTATTTTTCATAGAGACAGGGTTTTGCTATGTTCCCCAGGCTGGTCTTGAACTCTTGAGCTCAAGCGATCCCCCTGCCTCGGCCTCCCAGAGTGTTGGGATTACATGCATGAGCCACCATGCCCGGCCTGGGCTCGCAAGTTTTTACTTTGCTTTCACATTCCCTGGAGTCTTCAGAGGGAGCATGGCTCTGTTGACACCATGATTTCTGACTTTTGGCCTCCAAAACTGTGGGACAATACATGTCTGTTGTTTAAAGCCATCCAGTTTGTGATAATTACAGCAGCCCTAGGAAGCAATACATTTAGTATGGAAAAACAATGTGAAATTTCTCATTAGTAACTTTTTATATGAATTAAATGATTGATTTGATAATATTCATTTGGGTTAATATAAATATATTGGGTTAAATAAAATATAGTATTAAAACGAATCTCACTTTTTTTTTACTTCTTACGAAATTATGGTGATTAAAAAACACTAGGTTGCATGGGTGACTCATTTATGGCTTGCTGTATATTTCTATTAGACAACGCTGTTCTAGAGTGTCCCAAACAAGGGACTCTGAGGTTCCTGTGTGTGAGACCCTGTGCCTCTTCCTCTGGAAAAGAGATAGTGGAGAAGCTTTTAAAACAGAAGCCCCGGCAAGGCACAGTGGCTCACACCTGTAATCCTAGTACCCAGGCCAAGGTGGGTGGATCACTTGAAGTCAGGAGTTCAAGACCAGCCTGGCCAACATGGTGAAACCTCATCTCTACTATAAATACAAAAATTAGCTGGGCATGGTGGCAGGCGCCTGTAATCCAAGCTACTCGGGAGGCTGAGGCAGGAGAATCGCTTGAACCCAAAGGCAGAGGCTGCAGTGAGCTGAGATCACGCCACTGCACTCCAGCTTGGGTGACAGAGTGAGACTCTGTTTCAAAATAAATAAATAAATACATAAAAACATAAACAAACAAACAAAACAGAAGCCACACAAAGGCAGGAAAGGTTTCTCCACAAAGTCCAGCAGCAGTGTCCCCAAACACGAGGAAATATCAACATTTCAGCCTGAGGTGAGACCTGCAGGAGAATGGAAGTCCCTGGATAGGCTGGGACGAGGAGTCAGGAAAAGTCTTCCATTATGAGTGGGATAAGCCATTACGGCTTATAATGGAAAAGTCTTCCATTATGAGTAGGATACGCCATTATGAGCCGCATTATGTGCAGCTCCTGGCCAGGGTGGGCTCTGCCTTTGAGGACAATCACAGTGCCCCAAAAGGGAACCCTGTGCAGAGAAGGCTAGGGTAGGTGGAAGGCCAGACGGCCACAGGGAATGCTCCTGTCTCCTTTGAGGAGGGCTGGAGCTAGAGCCCCACACCTGCTACACTTTCAAAGTCAGCAACCCACAGCCAGGCCAAGGTTCTAGAAACCTGCCGGCATGCCTTTGCTGGTCGTAGGCTGTGTGGGAGTGGGGTCTTGGGGTTACCCAAAGAACTCATTGGCTGTGGAGTTGGGGGTGTGGGGATGGAAGGTGGAGAGAGGGAAGCCACCTGGCTTAGCCAGACCTGACTCATGTTTTCCTTGGCTAGAGCTGGGATGCCTTTCAAGGTTTCTGTCCCAAGATAGCATGACTGAGCTGGGCAGCGGCTGGATGCTGTATTTCACTGCTTGTCCAGGCTGAGAGGGGAACCAAAGATGGTCCCAGAATGTGCGTGGCATGAAGGTCTCCCTTGGCGCTCGAGATCCCGGCAGGAGCTATTAGATTGCCTTTGGAGGTGGGAGTTCAATGGGATAGGAGTTGGATGGGGATCTGACCCAGGACCCCCAAACAGCCCTCACTTTTATGAGGGCCCTGGGATGCAGAGAAGCAGGCCAGTCTGGTTCTTTTTCAGGGATCGGAGGAAGCCCGGAAGTGACCTTGAGACCACTCTCAGGAGGCCCTGTCAGAAGAGCCCCTCCCTCTCTGCATAAAGGTAGCACTGGTTTTACTGTTGTGGTTACTGTTATATGGCTTCCCTGAAAACACCCAGACAGGTTTAAGAGCACAGCTCACCCCAATTCCCCCATGCAAGTCATCTGTACCTAACCGAGCCACTCTGTGTTTGCTTTGAGGGATACCTGGTTGCTTTTTCTGAAATCCCTTCTCCAGGAAACTGGTCCCAGCTCAAATGCCAGCTCGTTCCAGGAAGACTAATACAGCAAGTTATTTTTTTCTATAGATATTTACCGAGTGCCGCAAAGCCACGTGTCAGACCTCATCTAGGGACCAGGGCGTAGCAGTGAACAGTGCTTCATGAAACTCCATCCCATTCTCCCTTTCTGGGTATAAATAAAGGAGTCCTCAGGGGGTGGGGTGGTACCTGCAAGGAGGCTGCTCAGGGAGCACGTGTTCTGACCAGTGAACAACTGGCTGGACCAAGGGGTCAGGCTCTGGTGGTGGCGTTGGACCCTGACTCAGCACTGTGTCAAAGCAAGGGCGAGAGGTCCCTGCCTGCGTGTTCATCGGCGGCAGGGTCTGGATGCCTCCGCCTGCTCTCAGCAAGGAGCCTGCTTCCCTCCCTGGGCCCAGCTCCAGTTCTCAGACTTTCTCCGTCTGCTTCTTATCTCTGTCTCCAGTGTTTAGAAAATGTCATCTTGAGCAGTCAGGGCTGTGAACAGCCGTGGAAACAAGGAGAGGCTTGCAGCAAGGGAACAGGGGTCCTACCAGGGCCCGGCTTAGAGCACAAAGCTGGTCAGAGCTGGAGGGGCCCTTGGAGACCAGCCTCTCCTGCCAGACACCTGCCTGTTCCCTCCCCGACCCCCACCTCACCTTGGGGAATTGGAGATTTGTAGTTTTGAAAGGTGGGGGAGAGAATGAGACTGTTTCTCCATCCCCAAACTTCCTCCCACCAGCACTAACTCAAGGGATATCCACTCTGTTTTACTTGATCAGAACAAGAAGACCGATTGGATCTGCTTAGGAAGACAAACCTCCCAGGGGCACGCTGTTCAGTCCACTCCTGCTGGGGACAGAAGACCTGCAGGCAGCCCTGGCTCTGAGACTTGCCCTTTCTCGGGGCAGCACAGGTTTCAAAGACGGGGTGCCCTGGGGTGAGGGACAGAGACCCCCAACCTGCTTTCCCTAACATTCCAGGAGAACCCAAATCACCGGCTCTTCCAGTCTCTTGGCCACTTTCCAGTTCCCATGAGGATTAAAAGGAAGAAGTGGACTTTAACTCCAGCGATGGGACTGCGGATAGACTGAGGGTGGGAGTGCCCTGAGACCCATGGAGTCCGCCAGCTGGTTAGTCATAGACAAACACCTCCCCCTTGACTTAGGTGTGTACCTAGTGGGGGCAGAGCCGAGAGATAGATGTTTTCTCCAAATCTTTCCAGCCTTATGACTCTTATAATTAGACCTGGAAAAACATCTTTTCCTTTCTTCATTTTTTTTTTTTTTTTAAAGACCAGATTGTCTCAAACACAAAGTGATCATTTGGGCCTTTGAAAAGCAAAAAAAAGAGAGAGATGACCTTTTGGAAACAATGCTTTATTTCCACATTCTGCTCCCCTACCCGCTGCCTTCATGCCCTTCTCCCCCTCTCCCCCACGGCCCCCGAAAATGCCCTGCTGCTGTGGCTCTGACTCAAGAGGAGATGGAAGATGACACCCCTGGGTTTCAAAGGCGTTTCCAACAAGGGCTCAGTTTCTTGCAAAGCCTCTGAGAAAACCTTGGCCAGTCTCCTGGCTCCCCGCTGCTAGCCTCGAAACTGAGGCTGCTCTGCCTGTCAGGAAGCCTATAAATCCCCAAGTCCGCAAGAAGCTGCACTCTGGAGATCTCCCCATTGCCATTGCTCAGACACCTGGCTGCAGGCCCTGGGCCGACTTCAACCAGTCTAGAAGCTGGTGTAAATAAGCACATTTATCTCAGACAGACCTCATTTTCTGACGAAGTGGATCCCCTCGGGGACACTAGCAATCAAAAAGTCAGTTGTTCCCTATGGGACCACAGCTCTTCCCCACTTGACAGCTGATATTTAATTGATGGCTGCTGTCCTCCATAAGAATATCACATGCTGTTCTTAGAGTTCCAGCAAAATGATAACTCCTTTGTCCCCAAGGCAGGGGAGCAGTGGCTCTGGGGTAAATATATCTATCTAACCTGGGGTAAATATATATTAGGGTAACTGCCTATATATCATTGATCAAACATTCCAATATGCTGCTGCCCTTCTTGAAACTAGAACCAAGCACAGTTTGCAGACAGGAGTTCCTGGGAGTTGAGCAATCTGGGAGAGTTGTATTACTCAGAAATGTTTCAAGTCTGGGAGAAAAAAACAGGAATCTTAGTCTTAGAGAGAAAGATCTGGAAAAACATCAGCCTGGAAGCCTCAAAGATGTGAGACGTCAGCATTAGAAGGACAGAAGTCAGCAGTCGGGGTGGAATTCAGAGCCTCACCAAGGCCATCATGCAGCAAGATGTGGGGCAGACAGAGCTAGGTAGCTCCTCGGACGCTGAGCAGAGTGGCAGGCAGAAAGGAGGAGGAACATCCTAGGAAGGCCCAGGCTGCTCTGGGGAGCTCTGACAGAGAGGGGCTGTCCAACAGCCTGGCTGCCCAGATGCCTATGTTTCAGCCTAGTCCCGCTCCTCAGTGGCTATCTGACCTCAGGCGAGTCCCTTGGTCTCTGTGCTTACTTCCTTACCTGTGGCAGGAGATGGAGATGCTCAAGTAAATGACAGAAACATGAAGGTCATGAACAATACACAAGGCAGGAGCCAACTGAGAAGGGCCGGGACCACCAGCCAAGTCTCACCAGCTGAGTTCCATCTCAGGCCCTGGAGGGAGCAGCATTTACAACCACAAAGCAGCATAAACGTGGCCAGCCAGAGGCCTTCTGCCCCTGGGGTGGGTCTCAGGAGCTCTTGCTGTACTGATGTTGCCCTAAGAGATCCTGGCTGGGCCTCTCCCCCTCACCCCACTCCTTCCTGCTCGTGTGTTTGGGATTAACATTCATCCCTTGAACTTTTTCATTTTTCTACTGAGATGGAAACTTGGCCAGTGACCAGGCCTGGTTGTGCTCGCAGTACGGCTGGGCTCAAGCCAAACTCACGGTAATTGTAATCATATGCGAGGTGCCGGCTCACTGGGCGCCAGGGCTGGGGGAGGCGCAGGGTTGCCAGGCAGTGAGAAGGTGAGGGAAGGGCGCTGGGCTGGGCGCCAGGCCCTGAGCCAGTGTGCAGACGGTATGGCCTTGGACTCCTGCCCTCACCTCTGTGAGCCTTGATTTCCTTGTTAATAAAATAAAGGGATTGGCTTATAGGAACTCTAAGGCCCCTGTCCATGCTGTGGGAATTCAGGATATTGTGGGATTTGGACCAGATCTCATGTACTGCCTTTAATCCCTACAACTCCGGCCTGGCCTTTCCTATCCACATAGAGGGACCATGACCAGAGTGTCACGTAGGAGGGTTCCAGGTTCCCACCCCTGCCCTCCCTCATCAACCTACCTGCTTTCTCACAGGACACAGAGCAAGGAGGGGCACTCCGAGTCAGCAGGAACTGCAAGTGTCACTGTCCCAGGAAGGCAAGCACGGGAGTAGCAGAAGGACTAGGATACCAAGGTGAGATGGGGATGCTTTGAGAAGAGTCTGGAAGGGAGAGGCCGAAGATTATCCAAGACAGCCTTCACCAGCTACCCTGGGGTTCAAGGGCAAACCTAGTTCCCATTCCCCATGAGCCCAGGGCTGGGGCTACCCTTCTGCTTGAGTCCACCCACTCTCCAGGGGACCACTGCTCTGCATTGCTGGGGCAGCCCAAAGAATTCTTCACTCCGTGGGTTTCTATGTCTTCTGTTCACACTGCAATCTCAAAAGCCTGAGAATAAAGAACAGGCAAAGGGCTGTGAACGGTCGTTACCTGGCTAATTACTATTGCCCAAGAGCAAGGGTAACCTTGTAAAGCACCGTCTGAGGAGAGGTTATGAGAAGTTTCTCCAACTTTCCAGAACTCTTGGAGTTTCTCTCTCCTCTCTCCCTTTCTACTTCAAATAAGTCTGCTCGCCTCTTCCTTTGTCCATCTCCATCATGTCCTCCCCTGCTGCTTTTCTCTTTCCTCTTGTGCCTGCTTCTCCCTATCTATTAAGAGAAACAGAGTAGAATGATCTAGCAGAAAGAGAATGGCTTGGGAGTCAGGCAACCTTGACCTCTTTAGCCTCAGGCTTCTAATCTGTGAAACTGGGAAAATGACAGTCTAACATCAGCACTGCCGAGAAGATTGAACAGGATGTTTCCCCCACATCATTTTACGTAGCTTCTTTATCTGTGCCAGTGTGTCAGTCAGGGTTTGGTTATAATACTGGAAGCTGCTCTAGATATTCCAAATACATAGGGTTTTCATACAAGGGATTTAGAGGCATTCATAATGGACAGAAGGGCTGAATTAGGGAAGATCAGGGAAGCCACTGTCAGACCTCACAGAATCAGGAAGTGCCAGATTGCAGAGAAGGCATGGAGATCATCTCAATTGCCTGTAGCACCAAAGCAGAAAGCAGACAGCGTGCAGGAGCTTGTCTGAAAGCTGCCGTCTACCACGCATCTGCCCAGGCCAGTTCAGAGAAGGACTTTCTCTCGCCTTCAGCTTCTGACGCTTGTGCAAGTGCATCTTACTGCCAGAATCTAACTTAGAACCATGCTGGAAAGGAATGCTGGGGAATAAAGATCCCTGGATTTCCCTACCCCGGGAGACAGAGGACAGGCAGAGGGGAAGTGGAGGCCTGCCAAGCCTGGCAGCATCCCCCGTCATCAGGGCATAGTCTCCTGGTCCACTCAACCCAATGGCCCTTCCCACTTCCTCAGCTGCATTTGGCAGGAACAAAGGGTTCATATGCCATTGTGTTCTGGGAAGACGGGTAAGGGCATAGGAAAAGAGAAGAAATAGAAGAGTTATTTTACCACTTGTGGAAATGTGAAAAAAGGCAGTTAAAAAATAGTTGTCTTTCCAGAGGGCACACCATGAAGTCCTAGACATATGGGATGTCAGGAGCAAGCAGCTGGCTGCAGAAGTACCCTGGGCAGGTCCTCTTCTGTGCCCGCTCTCTCCATATCTGCAAAATGAAGGAGCTAAACTCTAAGGTCCCTTTCGGGGCTAAGCTCCCGTGACTCTGACCAGTGAGACAGAAAGATGATGTGCTTGGCATCCAGATGTGATGTTTCAGGTCCCCTCTCCCTCTCCCCTGGGTTCTTCTCTCAGCCTATACAAATACTCAGGTTTTCGCACCCTTTCAAGACAAACAACCAAACACAGCAACGCCTCCTGATGAGAGAGGGGATCTTATAATCCTCTCCTCAACTGCTGCTCCATCCTGCTCCTTCTTTTTACTTCCAAACCTCTTGAAAGACTTGTGCATGCGCACACTCAAGAGGAGACTGGTGTTCGAGCCCTCTTGGATTGCAGGTCTCAGGCCTTAGACGGGAAGAGCTGAAGAATTCGTCCACTGGCAGGTGAATAAGGTCAGTGCTGATGTCACCTGTATGGCTACTCAGCCTTCTGGAAGAAATTGCCTGACCGTGGGGTCCTGCGGCCCAAGAGGCTGGATTTTGAGCAACGTATTCGTTTTCTAGGGCTCGTGTCACAAATTACCACAAACTTGTTGGCTTAAAGCAACAAAAGTTAACAACAAAGAAAACAAACAACCTAATTCAAAAACGGACAAAGGAACTTGAATAGACATTTCTCCAAGGAAGATACACAAATGGTCAATAAGCGCATGAAAATAGGCTCAGTATCATCAGTCATCAGAGAAATGAAAATCAGAAGCACAATGAGATACCACCTTCCACCTCCTAAGATGGCCATAAAAACAAAAACAATGCAAAACAAAACATTGAGAAATAACAGGTGTCGGCAAGAATGTGCAGAAACTGGATCCCTTGCACATTGCTGGTGGGAATGTAAAATGGTGCTGCTGCTTGGAAAACGGTTGGGCGGTTCTTCAAAATGTTAAACATACAATTACCATAAGATCCGGCAATTCCATTCCTAGGTATATAAGCAAAAGAACTGAGAGTTGGGACTCAAACAGATACCTGTAAACTAATGTTTATAGCAGCATTATTCACAGCAGCCAAAAAGTAGAAACAATCCAAGTGCTCATCACCAGATGAATGGATAACCCAAATGTGGTATATATATACAGTGGAATACTATTGACCAATTTAAAGGAATGGAATTTTGATATATGCCATGACATGGATGGATCTCGAAAACATTATGCTTAGTGAAATGAACCGGACACAGAAGAACAAGTATTGTATGATTCCACTTACATGAGGTAGCTAGAGTAGTCAAATTCATAGAGACACAGAACAGAATAAAGTTTGCCAGGAGACAGGGAGAAGACAGAAGGGAGAGTATTGTTTAATGGCTAAAATTTATGTTGGTCATGATAAAAAAAAAAATAATGGTGGCCGGGCGCAGTGGCTCACATCTGTAATCCCAGCAATTTGGGAGGCTGAGGCAGGTAAATCACCTGAGGCCAGGAGTTCGAGACCATCTTGGCCAACATAGCAAAATCCTGTCTCTACTAAAAATACAAAAATTAGCCTGGCATGGCGGCACATGCCTGTAATCCCAGCTACTCAGGAAGCTGAGACATGACAATCTTGAACCCGGGAGGTAGAGTTTGCAGTGAGCCGAGATGGTGCCACTGCCCTCCAGCCTGAGCGACAGAGCAAGACTCTGTCTCAAAATAATAATAATAATGTAATAAAAATAAAAAGAATAAAGAAAAAGATAATGGTGATAACATAGCCTTGTTCATGTAATTAATGTTACCGAATTTTGCACTTACAAATGGTAAATATGACATAATGTTATGTATTTTTCACTACAAAAAATGTTAAAGCAAAACAAAACAAACATAAATGTATCCTGTCACAGTTCTGGAAGCCAGAAGTCTGAAATGGCAGGATTGGCCGGGCAGTGCTCCTCTGAAGGCTGTGGGGGAGAATCCTTCCTCTCCTCTTCTGGTCTCCCGTGGCTCCAGGCATTCTTCAGCTTGCGGCTGCATCATTCCAACCTCTGCCTCCGATGACATGGCCTTCTTCTGTGTCTGTCTTCTCCTCTGTGTGTCTCTCATAAGGACACTTGCTATTAGAATTAGGGTCCACCCTAATAATCCAGGATGATGCCATTTCAAGATTCTTAATTATATCTGCAAAGACCTTTTCCCCCAAAAAGGCCACATTCACAGGTTTTGAGGATTAGTATGTGGACATATCTTTTGGGAGGATCATTATTCAACCTATTGCAGTTCCCTCTCCACACACACACCTCTCCGGGTGACTGGATGGGATGTGAGCCTCTAAGCTCAGGGCAGCTCATCCATAGCATGGCCAGCCTCCTGTGATGTGGTGTAGACCGAGTGCAGGAGCTGGGTTGATCAAGCTCATTCTTTCTGAAACGGGAGGTGGGAAACATGGAGAGCCTGAGCCAGTTTGCAGCAGGGCCAGAAGGTGAAATGTGCTTTCCATGTGTGTCCAGTGCAAGCAGAAATTGCGAGGGAGCCGGTGCTGGACGTAAATAGAGGAAACCAATGAGCAGAGAGGAGAGTGAGGAGACACACAGTGAGGAAAGAGATGCCACAAGGGAGATCTTGAAGCCCACCGGAGAGACAGGCTGCTCCCAGGGATGGCTTTGGTTGCTGGCAGCCCTTCAGGTACATGGGAGGGCCACGTGTACCTTCAAAAGTTCTCTGAGACTTTTGATTCCACTTTTGAGTGATTGACTTTTGAGACACTCGCAAAGTCTTTTTGTTGGGGCCACTAGATCCTGATCAGAACAAGGGCAGACAGACATGCCTTGTTCTATATAAAGGTGCCTCAGCCTGAGGTTACCGTGGAAGACCCTTTATGAAGATGGCCTCAATAATTCCTCCTGTATAATGTGCCCCTTTCAATGTGACTTTGCTGCTCTTCCCACCTAGCAGTGAAGTTATTTGTCCTGCCCTTGAATACGAACTTGGCAAGGCGATTTATTTTGGCCGAGGGAATATTAGCAAAGGTGATGCAAATAGAGGTTTGAAAGTACTTGTTCATGGGGTTTGTCCTCTCCTTGGCTGTGGTTAGAATGTAGAGACCATGATGTGAATGAGCCTGAGCTAGCCTGTTGGAGAGACCACATGGAGAACTGAGGCCTTAAGCTGGTCAACTGCCAGAAATGTGAAGACATCTTTGACCAGGCAGCCCTAGTCAAACCACCAGATAACTACAGCTGCATGAATGACCCCAGGCAAGACCAGCAGGAGACCCACCAGCTGAGCCCAGCCAAATTGCCGACCTACAAAACTGCAAGCCAGTAAAATTGTTGCTTCAATCCACTACATTTTGGGATGGTTTGCTGTAGGCTGGTAGATGTGTTCTATAGTTCTCACCTAGCCAAGCCCCCAGCACCCCTAAGTGCAAAGCCAGGCTGTAGAGGCAGCTAGCAGGGGTGTGTGGCAGAAGCTATAGTTTGCCGTGAGTCGTCTCTCGTTTGTCTTTTTAGTAATAGCACAAGTCCACCCAGCTAGAGACTATATTTTCTAGACTTCCTTCAGCTAAGTGTGACCACATTTTTACCAATGGAATAGAATGAAAGTGATATATGCAACTTCTGTGCTGTTTGTTTATTTATTTATTTATTTATTTATTTATTTATTTAGACAGAGTCTCGCTCTGGCCTGTGTTGCTTCTTTAAAAGGAACTTGCTTGCCCTAGACTTCCTCTTCCTGCAGGCTGGAATGCAGAGCTGGTGCCAGCAAGGGTGGAGCTCTGTGACAACCTCTATGATAGGGCTACTCAAAGTCTGGTTCACGGAACTGGCGACTTGATACAGTCAATGAGAAGGTGAGTACAGAAATCAAGATGAAGTGTTTACAAACTTTCATAACAAATTGACAAACTAATATTAGGCCTATTGACTATAACAGTAGAAAAAAAAATGGGATTTTAAAACCGTGTTTGGGCTGGGCGTGGTGGCTCACACCTGTAATCCCAGCACTTTAGGAGGCCAAGGCAGGTGGGTTGCTTGAGCTCGGGAGTTTGAGACTAACCTGGGCAACATGGTGAAACCCCGTTTCTACAAAAAAAAAAAAACCCAAAAGACGAAAACATTAACCGGGCATGGTGGTGTATGCCTGTAGTCCCAGCTACTCGAGAGGCTGAGGTGGGAGGATCACTTGAGCCCAGGAAGTTGAGGCTGCAATGAGCTGTGATGGTGCCACTACACTCCCTGGGTGACAGAGTGAGGCCCCGTCTCAAAAAATAAACAAATAAGTAAATAAATAAACTGTGTTGGGTTTTTTTTTTTAAGTTTTAAGTGTATTCCACAGAAGTACTATTACTTTATAGCAAATTGGGCAAAAAAAATCTGGCTTTTCCTCTTGATAGCCTGAAAAGCACTGCTCTAGGGGATGGTGAAGTAACAAGTCACCCTGGAACTTAGAAGTGACTTGAGCCTTGCCAGGATACCGTCTTTTGGCCTGTCATTTTCAGTATACCACCTTTCTGCATACCACCTTTTTCCACAAGGCAGGACGTCTAGCAGCATGAAGGTCTACAGTCTGTCCTTCCAGCCTTACGCCCGAAAAGGAAAGAGGCCTTCTCTCCTTAGCTCTATTTAGAACAATTTCTGGGAAGTCTGTGGCTAGTCTGGCTCCGGTCAGATTGCCAACCTCACAACCCATCACTGGGACAGGAAGGAAGGATCATGAAAGATGAGGTCTCCCCAGGAGTTCAAGACCAGCCTGGGCAACATGGTGAGCACCTGTCTCCATTAAAAAAAAAAAAAAAAAAAAGATGGAGGCTCCCATTGGACCACACAGCTGAGGGTAGGAGCAGCTCCACAAGGGGGTGGTGACTGCTCCCAGGAGAAGGAAAGTGCAGGGCAGATGAGAGATAAGTGTCCACCACAGGGAGTTCCCTGCTTTCTCCCAACTTCTTTATCTTGTTCCCCAGCCTCCTACAAAGCCTTTCTACCAGGAACAGCCTTCCAGCTCCTAAACCAGGGGATGGGGAAAAGAGAGGGCAGCGGAGGCAACAGCACATGCAAAGGGCCAGAGGGGAGACGGGTCACACTACTTTTGTGAATGGAAAGCAGCTCAGGATGGCTGGTGTGTTCCAAATCTGGGAGCAGGAAGATGTGGGGCTAAAGACCAATTCTGAATGGGGGTGGCAGGGAGTCCCCAACTGGCTATAACTTAAACAGAGGACCCTGCCTGCTATGTAGAGGACTGATGGGGGGGCCAGGCTGGAAGCGAGAGACCAGTTAGGAGGCTGTTGGAGTCATCCAAGTGACAGATGATGGTGGCTGAAGAGTAAGTGATGTGGGGGAATAAGACAAGTGCATTCAAGAAACATCTGGAAGGAATAATCGGCAGGATTTGGAGATGAGCTTGCAGTGGGGGATATGGGAGAGGGAAGAGTCCTGAGTGACTCTTGGGGACGCCCATGCCGCTCACGAGGAGAGGGGAAACAGACAGACAGGTACGGATGGGGAAAAATGAGGCCGGCTTCCATCGTGGACAAGCTGGGTTGGAGGTGCCAATGGAACATTCAGATTATCTTTGTTTTTTGCATACACCATTCCAGGAGCCTCTTGCCTGGCTGTGCACCATTTATTTTTTTCTTTTTAAGTTAAATTAATCTGACCTTCAGTGGTTTTCTACTTTCTATACACTTCCATCTAAGATCTTATCCTGGCACCTGAGGCCCTCTAAGATCTGATCCCCACCTCCTTCTTCTACCACATAGACTACTGCTTCTCTTGCCAGGCCTGTGTCCTGGCTGCATGGAACCACTGACTTTTCCCCGTTTAGAGTTCGCTCCTCCACACCTTTGGTCATGTAGTTTTCCCATCTTGGAGTGCCCTCCTCTCACGGATGCACACACAAAATTCCATTCTTCCTTGAAAGTCCAGTTCATAAGCTACTTCCTCCATGAGGCAGTCCCTGACTCTTTATATGGGAAAAAACCCATGTATTTTAAATGATCACAGTATTTTATCTAAACCTTTGCCATCTCTCTCATGTCCTATCTGCATTATATATGTAAGCTTAGATGGTGATTGATGGGCTTGGTACTGGGGACATGGGTTATTTTGCTTGTTTAAGTGGCAGCTCTTCTGCTTCTGGTAATAGCACCTCAGTTTTCCTTTGGGGAGTTACCCTTTCTCCTGTGCTGAGCTCCTGTGCTTTAGACGGGGCTGACCCCACCGGCTCCCGGCGCAGCAAATCAGCACATTTCACTCCCTGGCTGCAGTGAGCAGTTCAAGGCTGGGCTCAGGACTCTTCAATCCAAGGTGAGCCCGGGCAGGACTTTGGAGGAAAAGGGCAGACGGAGGCTGTCAGCGGGGCTGTGCTAGGCAGGGATCCTTCCTTCCTCTTCCTAGCTTCTGTTGGCTGCTGGCAATCCTTGGCCTTCCCTGGCCTGTCCCCACATCACTCGGGTCTCTGCCTCTGTCATCACATGGCCTTCTCTCCTATCTCTTTGTGTCGCTTTGTCTCTATATCTTCAAGTCTCCCTCTCCATATAAGGACACTAGTCATTGGATACTGGGCCACCCTAATCCAATATGACTTCATCTGAACTTGATTTCATCTCTGTAAAGACTCTGTTTCCAAATAAGGTCCCATTCACAGGTACTGGGAATTAGGACTTGAACATCTCCTTTTCGGAAAGACAATTCAACCCACAACAGACCCTGTCTACCCTGGGGCTCTCATCGGTCCCATGGGACACCTCCAGGCCTCCTCTCTCTCAGAAGACTCAACTTTCGGCTAAGCTCAGCACAGCCACCTCCCCTTCAGCTCATCCCTGAGCAGCTGGTCAGCCACGCCATACCCAGCCCTTCAGATTTCTCAGGTGGAGGCCAGGTGCAGTGGTTCACACCTGTAATCCCAGCACTTTGGGAGGCTAAAGCGGGTGGATCACTTGAGGTCAGGAGTTCGAGACCAGCCTGACCAATATAGTGAAACCCCGTCTCCACTAAAAATACAAAAATTAGCCAGGCCGTGGTGGCGCGCGCCTGTAGTCCCAGCTACTCAGGAGGCTAAGACAGGAGAATTGCTTGAACCTGGGAGGCAGAGGTTGCAGTGAATCGAGATCACGCCACTGCATTCCAATTTGGGCGACAGAGCGAGACTCCGTCTCAAAAAAAAAAAAAAAAAAAAAAAATTTCTCAGGTGGAGGCCAGTCCACTGGGGCCCCAGAGTACAGGCATCCTGGCTCCTCTTTCAGAGACATTCTGATGAAGCCACCCTCATAGACTTACTGTGAGAGGCAGGTGCTTTCCACTGTCTTTCCTGCAAGAAGAGGAACATGGCATTCAGTAGGCAATTCCTTTCCCCCTTAATCTCCAACAACCTGACCCTCAGCCATAAGTAGGGCTGCAAGAGTTGTAAAAACCTAGGTTTTAAATATTTCCTTATAAAATTTGCATTTTGCTCCAATGGCTCTGGGAGCTGATACCCAGCATCTTAACATCTCCGTGGAAACTTCCGTTTTAACGTGATATTACACCCTCTCCTAAGGCCTGAGGAACTGGAGACCAAGCAGCCTTCACAGATGGCCTCCCCAGCTGGTCAGACCAGACCTTCCCCGGGAGAGAGAGGCCTCCGGAGCTCACCCTAAGCCCAGCTCTGCCTGCTCTGTGGACTCCCCTATAGCAGTAGAATGCTGTGTGGTGGGGAAGGAACCTCAGTGGACCCAGTGGATTGCTACTTCCTCATTTTGTGACCTTACACAAACCACTTATTTGGTTGAGCTTTGTTTTCCTCAGCATAAAATGGACATTAAAAAAAAATACAGTCCCAATCTCCCAGAGCCATTTTCAGCATTAAATGTGTACTTGTGACTCAAGTGGATGCAGCGAATATATTCAGCTCCCCGGTAACAAGTCTTAGTTGAAGCTTTCTGGCCAGCCCAGGGTGGGGGAAGGTATGGGGGTCTAATCCTTAGAGAGCTCACATCGAGTTGGGTGGATGACATGCGCAAGACTGAAAACAGAAATAACAACCGATATTGTGTAACAGCCACCGGGGAGATTCACAGGCTGGCCACAGAGCCCTAGGTACATTGGTGGCCCAATCTGACCTCTGTAGGGATTTGGAGGATGGGAATAATCCTGGTTTGGAATGGAGGTGGGCCTTAGGCAGGGCCCTGAGGAGAGTAAGATAAGCCGGGCAGAGGAGAGAGAAGGGCACCATCTCTCCCTGTGGCCTCCCTGCAAAGAAGGCCTGGACAAGTGTGAGTGGCGAATGGAATTACGCATTTGCTCCAGTTTAGGTTCATAAGTCAGCCGGCAAAATGATCCAGGGGCTGGTAGCACTTGGCCTTGGCTGCTCATTAGAATCAGCCGGGGAGTTTTAAGAACCACTGATGCCCAGGTCCTGCCCCATAGACTCCCGTGTAATTGGCGTGGGGTTTGGAAGAGCACCCCAGTGGATTCTAATGTGCAGCCAGGGTTGAGAACCGTTGTTACCCCTCACACCTCAGCAGTATGGCTTCTGTTTAAAAAAAAAACAGTGCTAAGAGAGAAGGCAACTTTAATTTTAAATGTTAAATTGCCAGGGTGGGTTGGTGATGTCAGATTTCCCTGCCACCTTTGCCTGCCTCTAGCCGCTGCCCCCACATTTTCCCAGCTGCTCCAAAAAAGCCAAGCTCCTGCTCAAAACACTTTTTTCCCTTCTCTGAAAAGTCCTGTTCCCAGGAAATTCCTTCCTGACCCCCTCATGTCTCCTGTGGGAACACCTCGTTCTTAATGCTTCATTCTGCTTCTCAGGAGTGCCCTGATCCTCCAACATCATGCAGTTTTGCTCAAATGTCATCAGGTTGCAGAGAATTTTCTAGAAGGATCAGAGGGAGCCTTCTAAAGAGGCCACTGCAGCAGCAGAGGCCAAGTGGAAAGTATGCCGGACGGGGAGCCAGGATCCCCAGCCCAAGTGCTGACGCCGCCACTCATGGGCTCTCCACTCTGTGCCTTAACTTCCACATCTGTGAAATGGAGTGGCCCAGTGACCTCTGAGGTTCCTCCTCACCCTTGCTCTCTGAGACTTCAGAAACTGCTCCAAGCTGAACACAGCTGGGCCTGAGGCACGGTTCACCTCCCAGACTCTGCTTCCTGGGGCCTCAGCCAAGCCCCAGGCTTCCTGCCTGGTGAGCCACAGGCACAAGGGGCCTTCACAGAGTCTCTGCAGGGCTGTCCTGGGGAGCTGGGGGTGGGGAGGCAAAAAGCCTGTCAGAGCTAACACAGAGGCTTCGTCTGTGTCCAGAGCTGCGGAAGGAGTACACTGAGCAGCGCATAGGGACTCTACCTTGCCTCTCGATTTTTCCATGGCTTTTTCAGAACCTTTCATTTGCTCAAGTAACCCCTCAGCAGTAGAGACCAGTAAGGGCCATTAGCTCAATTTGACATATGAGGAGGCTGAGGTGCCGTGAGGAAAGCGATGCTGGAGGAGGCAGCATGTCAGCGCAGGTAAGAGCATCTGCTGCTCTACCACTTAGCCTTTCCCAGCCTCAGTTTCCTTATCTAAAGTTGCCGATACTCTGGATTGCTCTGGCAGGCCTGCCCATGCTCCTTAGAGAGGACAAGGAGGCCCAGGAACACCTTTGATCTTGGGGTGGGACCCAGGAGCCAAGTCAGTGCACAGGCAGGGCCCCGAGAGATCCATGATGGGTCAGGTACTTTTCTAGAACATTCCATACATTGTCTTGTATTATCTTCACAGCTGTCCTGTCAGTCAGGCATCCTTTGCACCATTCTTCAGAGGGACAACTGGAGTCTGAGTGTTCACACACAGCCAGGGTCCAAACTCGGTTTCCAAGTCATGTTCTTTCCACTACTCTGGGCCATCCTCCTTGGAGGTGGGTCCAGCACTGGAGAGTTGAGGCAAGCTCTGATTCTGTGTTGTCTCCTTGTAGACAGATGGACAGCAGGTCTCAAACTCTTGCCCTCAAGTGACCCTCCCACCTTAACCTCTCAAAATTCTGGGATTTCAGGCTCAGGGCCCAGTCCAATGCAGGCAAGGAAACCAGAGAAGAGAAACTACTGAGTTTAAGAAACTTCTGCTTTGAGATCCTCTTCTTTCTTCAATCAGAAGGAATTTTTACCCAGAAATTTTACATGGATTAAAGTTATTAATACATACTTTTTAAAAACCGAGGCAAACTAAAAGAGAGACTTGAACAGTTACCAAATCTCTGGAGGGAGAATGTCTTGTATTAAACTTAGAAATGATTGAAGAGATCACAAAGAAAAATTAGCAGGTTTGACTACAGAGAAATGTAAATTTTCTGTATTAGAAAAAGACTGAAAAGGGGCAAGTGGGAAAAATATTTGCAGCATTTAAGGTAGATAAATTTAAAAATTATCTGCTTTTATTGATATTCTATTTCTTTCCTAAAATGTTTTGAGGAGGATATATTACATAAAGAGTCCATACAAACTGATAGTTACAAACAAAAAGCCTTATATGTATACAAATAAGCAAGGAGCATAATGAAGCAATTTACATAAAACAAGTTATAACTAGTAAATGGATTTACAGAAAAATGTGCAGCCTTCCTAATCACCAAAGAAATGCAAAGTTAAGTGGAAAGTTTAACTTGACACCCAGAACTCATGAAGATGTGATAAAATAGCTAGCCCCATACATTGCTGACCTGAGAAAATTGTTACAATTCTCAAGGAAAATAATATGGTGAAAGATATCAAGAACTATGAAAATATTTTTTATATTCAACGGTCATTTTAGAACTGGGAATTTATGCCAAAAATTCAACAATGTGAAAAGAGTTATGTGTACAAAAATCCTCACTGCAGTGATTTTTTGGGGTTTTTTTGTCTTTTTTTGTTTTTGAGATGGGGTCTCCCTCTGTTACCCAGGCTGGAGTGCAGAGGCGCCAACTCGGCTCACTGCAACCTCTGTCTCCCAGGTTCAAATGATCCTCCCACCTCAGCCCCCTTGCCTCCCAAGTAGCTGGGACTACAGGCACATGCCACCACGCCTGCTTAATTTTTTGTATTTTTAGCAGAGATGGGGTTTTGCCATGTTGGCCAGGCTGGTCTCAAACTCCTGAGCTCAAGAGATCTGCCCACCTTGGCCTCCCAAAATGCTGGGATTACAAGCATGAGCCACCATGCCCAGACTTCGTTGCAGCATTTTATTTTTTTTAAAGGGAAAAATTTTAAATGACCTAAATGTTCTAAAGTAGCGAAATGATTAACTGAAGTTTGTCCCATGCATTCAGTGGAATACAATATAGCCTTTTAAAAAGTGTATAAAAATGTATGGCAAATAAAAATGCCTGTGACAAAATGTTAACTTTAAAAAGCAGAATATGTAACTGCAATATTCAGAATATATAATTCATAGTATGAATATAATTATGTGAAAAAACACATGCATACAAATATGTGAAAGGCAGGCCTTCCGCCAATGTGTGCAAGGCCTGGGGTGGGGTATAAATGGAGACAATATGCCAAATGCCTAAATATTAAAAAGTAATAATTCAAGCTAACAAGCTGTCAAATCAAATATTTCACCTTCCTACCTTGTGATACATTAAGATATATATTGTAATCCCTAGGGTAGCCAGTAAGAAAATAACTCAACAATTATAGGGTAAAAATGAACAACAAAATTAAAATGGTTTACTAGAAGAATATAAGTTTAACATAAAAGAAAGCAATAAAGGAGCAACATAGAAACAAAACAGACATGAGACATGTAAAGAATAAAGAGCAAAATGATAGATATAAATCCAATAATATCAATAATTACTGTTATTGAGTGAATGTTTGTGTCCCCCACTGTAAATGTATATGTTAAAGCCCTAATTCCCAATATGATGGTATTTGGTGGTAGGGCCTTTGGAAGGTATTAGGTTTAGATAAGGTCACGGTGGTGGGGATGTGATGGGATTAGTATCCTTATAAGAATTGGAAAAGAGACCAGAGGTCTACATTTGAAGACACAGCAAGAAGGCAGCCTTCTGCAAGCCAGGACAAGAGCCCTCACCGGGAACTGAAATTTCTAGCACCTTGATCTTGGACTTCCCAGCCTCCAGAACTGTGAGAAATAAATGTCTATTGTTTAAGCCACTCAGTCTGTGGTGTTTTGTTATAGCAGCCCAAGCTAATCAAGACAACTACATTAAATTATAACAGCATTATTTATAATTACCCCAAACGCGAAATAACCTAAATGTCTGTCAAATAGTGAATGGATAAACGATGGAATACTAGTCAGCAATTTAAAAGGAACAAACTACTCATAGTTACTTCCATGTCAACAAACTTCAAAAACACTATGCTGAGTGAAGGAAGCCAGATGCAAAAGATGACATGTTATGTGATTTCACTGACACAACATGTCCAAAACAGACAAATCTACAGTGATTGGTGGGGACTGGCAGTGTAACAGGGATTGACTGCAAATGGCCACAAGGTATTATTGGGAGGTGATGGAAGTGTTCTATCTAAAATTGGATTATGGTGATTGTTATGGTGATGAACAACCCTGTACATTTACTAAAAATCATTGCACATTTAAAATGGATGAAATGTATGGTACATGAATTATGCCTCAATAAAACTGTTTTTAAATGCTAAAGTTAAAAAATATTGTGTGCTTATGATAACATCAAGAAATGAAAAGACAGCTCATTAACTCTTTAAAGTACACGCATGTTTTTTTCTGTGATATGTGGTTCAGCTAGGTGCATTTTCTGGCTTCCCATAACACAGGGCTTCACAAACTTTTCCTTAAAAATCCAGATAATAAATACCTTCAACTCTGCAGAGGTATCTGTTGCAATGACTCAACTCTGCTGCTGTTGTTCAGTGAATGAGTGTTGCTGTGTTCCAATAAATCTTTATTTACAAAAACAGACCACTGGCCAGAGAGCTGTAGTTTATCAACCCCTGACAGTGTTTCCCACTGACAAAATCACACAAGAGCAAATGCAAGATCTACATTATGCTTATATTGTTCCCTGATATACCAGTCATGTTGGAACAGGTTCTCATTTCCAAAACAAGCATCATGGCAGAACAGACTGAACTTGATTGGCTGTTATGAGAGGGAAATGACCTAGTGCCTGTAAAGTCCCAAGTCACTGAGAGATTGGTGGCCCATGGATGTTTGTGATTATTATTAGCTATGTTTTATGGTTGTTGTTGGCATTACATTTGACTATTTATGTGATACACTTAGAACAATGCTTGTGGCCAGGTGTGGTGGCTCACCCCTGTAATCTCAGCACTTTGGGAAGCTGAGGCGGGTGGATCACCTGAGGTCAGGAGTTCAAGACCCGCCTGACCAACATGGGGAAACCCCATCTCTACTAAAAATACAAAATTAGCTGGGCATGGTGGCACATGCCTGTAATCCCAGCTACTTGGGAGGCTCAGGCAGGAGAATCACTTGAACCTAGGAGGTGGAGGTTGCAGGAGCGAAACGCCATCTCAACAACAACAATGAAAAGGACAGTGCTTGCAATTTAGTTATTTTTTAAAGACTCCTTTTTGGAGTAGTTTTAGGTTCACGGCAAAATTGCGAGGAAGGTGCAGAGCTTTCCCATATACCCCCTGCCCTCACACTTGCATAGCCTCCTGTACTACCACTATCCCACTCCCACCCCCAGAGTGGTGCATTTGTTATAATTGATGAACCTACAATGACGAATCATCACGCAAAGTCTGTATGTTACATTAGGGTGCACTCTTGGTGCTGCACATTCAATGGTTTTGCACTAATGCATACTGACATGTATTCATCATTATAGTATCATACGGAATAGTTTCACTGCCCTAAATATCCTCTAGCCTGCACCTATTCATCTTTCCCATCCCGCTAACTTCTGATAACCACTGATCTTTTTACTGTTTCCATAGTTTTGCCCTTTCCAGAATGTCATATAGTTGGAATCATTCAGTAAGGAGCCTTTCAGATTGGTTTCTTTCTTTAAAACCTAGCAATTTTAGGCCGGGCGCGGTGGCTCAAGCCTGTAATCCCAGCACTTTGGGAGGCCGAGACGGGTGGATCACGAGGTCAGAAGATCGAGACCATCCTGGCGAACACGGTGAAACCCCGTCTCTACTAAAAAATACAAAAAACTAGCCGGGCGAGATGGCGGGCGCCTGTAGTCCCAGTTACTTGGGAGGCTGAGGCAGGAGAATGGCGTAAACCCGGGAGGCGGAGCTTGCAGTGAGCTGAGATCCGGCCACTGCACTCCAGCCCGGGCGACAGAGCGAGACTCCGTCTCAAAAAAAAAAAAAAAAACAAAAAAACAAAACCTAGCAATTAAAAAAAAAAAAGCAGCCACCATTTTCATCAAATCTAAGACCTATAGCTTATAAAATTGTGGTAAAATACACATAAAATTTACCGTCTTAATCATTTTACAGTGCACAATTTGGCAGCAGTTAGTACATCCACAGTGTTGTGCAGCCATCACAGCTGTATCGTTTCAGAACATTTTTATTATCCCCAAAGGAAACCCCATTCTTATCAGGTAGTCATCCCCCTCCTCCGTCTCCTAGTCTCTGGAAGATACTTTAAAAAAAAAAAAAATCACTTCTTCAAACATTTGAGATTACACAGTACTTACAATCAAAAACGTCTTTTTCTTTTTCTTTTTTTTTTTTTCAGGGCAGGGTCTCACTCTGTTGCCCAGGCTGGTGTGCAGTGGCACATTCACAGCTCATTACAGCCTCGACTTCCTGGACTCAAGTGAGCCTCCCACCTCAACCTCCCTGGTAGCTGGGACCACAGGCATGTACCACCACACCTTGCTAATTTTTGTATTTTTTATAGAGATGGGGTTTCTCCATGTTGCCCAGGCTGGTCTCAGGCGATCCGCCCACCTTAGCCTCCCGAAGTGTTGGGCTTACAGGTGGTATGAGCCACCACACCCAGCCCCCAAAAAATCTTATAATTGTTGTTTATCCTATGGCGTTCCCACATAGTTGTCATTGCCTGAATAAGCATAAATTTGGTCTTTGCTCTTTAGAGCTATGAGTTCTAACCGAATGCATAATTTTGTCATTCCTACATATTTTATGTGTTGAGTTTAACTGCCTCTAAACTGCCTTCAAGAATGCTATGGCTCAACAAAGAAATGAAGATTCGTTGAATGTGAAGAAGAACGTGAAACCAAGCGGCAGGGCATAAACTCGATATTAATGGGCAAATATTCACCAACAGAGGCACTGCCAGAGTCTGTGCCTCTTCCAGAATCACAACCAGGTACTTTATGGGACAGGAAAGGAAGATATAAACAGATGAAGTTGTGCTATGTTTTGTTACTGAGATATGTCTGAAAAGACGGCATGTCACATATCAAGCAAGGCAACCAAGGGCCAGAGGAATTGTGAAATCCCTTGGAATAGCTAATAAACGATTTCAAAGTAAAGGGAGGTTGGTGTATCTGGTTCATGTATCACGTGAGACTATCGTTAAGGTATTATGATTCAGTTTAATGGTAGTATATTTTTTCTTGAGAGTACATAAAATAACAGTACATATTACAATTGATAGCACCTTAAAATGATAATATAACATTATTATCATCATCACATTGCATTGTTATTTCCACTTACTTGTCTGTTCCTCCCACTGAACTGTCAATGTTTTGAAGAAAAGGAATCTCTCTTATTTGCTACTGTATCCTCAATGCCTTGACAAATGTCTGGTATGTAGCAGGAGCCAACAAATGAACAAACACAATTCATTTGGGAGATGAAGCTCACAAATTTAATTAGTCTTAACACCTGGTTTTAAGGTTGCTGTGAAAATTAAATGAAAAACAGCTTTTTAAAACCTCACCGGGCACGGTGGCTCAAGCCTGTAATCCCAGCACTTTGGGAGGCCGAGACGGGTGGATCACGAGGTCAGGAGATCGAGACCATCCTGGCTAACACGGTGAAACCCCGTCTCTACTAAAAAAACACAAAAAACTAGCCGGGCCAGGTGGCGGGCGCCTGTACTCCCAGCTACTCGGGAGGCTGAGGCAGGAGAATGGCGTGAACCCGGGAGGCGGAGCTTGCAGTGAGCTGAGATCTGGCCACTGCACTCCAGCCTGGGCGACAGAGCGAGACTCTGTCTCAAAAAAAAAAAAAAAAAAACAAAAAACCTCACCTATTACAGGGCTTGGCACAAAGTAACTACTCAATAAAGACTCATTGGTTGGTTGTTGTTTTTGTACCAGTTAGGATAGTATTTGGCTAAAGTGACAGAAGACCCAAAATATAATGGTGTAAACGAGAGAGAAGTTGATTATCCCTTCAGATAAGCAAAGTGTAGAAGTAAACATCCCAGGTATGGGAAGATACATGACCACCAGCATCTCAAGTTCCTTAGTTGTATTATTGTGCCATTCTCACACACAGCATCCACCTTATGGCCCAAAATGGCTGTTTGAGCTCCAGCCATCATGTTCACATTTCAGTTGGAAGGAAGTAGAAAAGGACGGCAGAAGAATGGTACCTCACCATTTATCAATACTTTCTCAGAGTCGCAATGACACTCTGTTTAGCTCCCATTGATCAGAACTTGACTACATCTAACATATGGTGTCTAGAAAATTCAGGCTTTTGTTCCTACACACTTTAGATGTTCAAAAAACAAGCAACTGTTACCAGGACAGACCCCAAAGCTTGGAAGGGGAGGGTTTGGAGTTTGCACTTCCTCATGCCTGCTCCAGGTGGCTCACCACTTGTGGATCCCCTTGGGTGGGCATGGGATGTAGGGGGTGAAGGCACACAGATAGTCCTAGGATGTGAGACAGTGACAGGAAAAATTGGGGGAGGGCAGACCTGGATTGTCCCAGTGCCTGTTCCCCTCCCACCCCCACCAGGAAGCACCCTGTGTCAGTGTCCTGTGCTAGCCAGGGGCCACTCCTGGGACCTCTGAGCCTACTATAGTCAAGTCAGCAGGTTGCTAGGCTGACTCTGGAACAGGTCAAGCCCTCGGGGGCATATGCCTTCTTCACATTGCTGTGGGAGTCTCTGTGGCAGAAGCCAGAGGCCACAATAGGTGAGGGTGTAGAGGGGTGCAGAGTGCAGGGCAGGGTTGACCTTGGTCCAGGTCAGGCCTGGAGTCTCACCAGGCTGCTGCCTCTCCTACAGAGGGGCCAACAAGGTTGAAATACCATCTGAGTCATCTTGGGCTGCCACAACAAAATATGGTAGACCAGGTGGCTTTAAACAATCAGGGTTTGTTCCTCACAGGGTTCTGGAGACTGGGAAGTCCAAGATCATGGTGCTGTCTGATTCAGTTTCTGGTGAGGGCTCTCTGTCTGGCTTGCAGTTGGCTGTCTTCTTGTTGTGTCCTCACATGGCAAGGCAGACAGCACTCTGGCTTCTCTTCCTCTTCTCATAAGGGCACTAATCCCATCATGGGGGCCCCACCCTCATGATCTCATCTAAACCTAATTGCCTCCCAAAGGCCCCATCTTCAAATACCATCACCTTGGGGGTTAGGGCTTCACCTAATCTCCAACATGCATTCCATAGCAGACATCTTATTCCATCTGGACCCCTGCTTTGGCCCTGGGTTCCTGCTTTGTCCCTATACTTGGCTGTCCCTTCAGGACATGCCCCATGGCTGGTGGACTTCTGCTCTAGAAGTGTCGGGCAGGGGAGCTGCACCAGGCTGGTGCCTCTGCTGAATGCACAGAGACTGCCCTGGAGGCGGGAGGGTGGCAGCTGCGAGGGTAGGCAGACCCTGCAGCCACATGTCAAGCTGACCAGGTTTTATTGTGATGATAAAACCACATAGTGCCTTCTCTTTCCATTTTTTTCATAAGATTGCTGCAAAGTGCGTTGTTAAGAGGAGAACTCTGGAGGGGAAGGAGAGTCCGAGAACTGGTCAGAGAGAGACAGGACAAAGAGGCACAGAGTGAGAGGGAGGCAGAGAGTGGCATGAGGACCTGGAGAGAGTGGGGGACACAGGCATAGACACAGAGAAAGAAGGAGCCAGAGATAGAAAACAGAGTGACAAGGTGGCAGAGATCCAGAGACACATGGAGAGGTGAGGTCAGTAACGCAGTGCAGAGAGCACTTGAGGCAAGTGAGGCAGGACAAGGAGGATGGGGAGGACGGGGCATTGGGGGAGGGGAGGCAAAGGGCACGGGGGCCTCATCCTTCTCAGAGGCCCCTTCCCCAACCCAACCCATCCCAAGAGAGGCAGAAACAGCAGCACCCAGGGCAGAGCTGCCCACTGGGCATCCGTGTCTCCCCACACTCTTACCTGGCTGCCTGTCTCCTCCAGCCCAACACCTCACCTCCAAGTTAGGGGACCAGGGCTTGAGTGAGGAGGGCTGTAGGACCCCGAGATCCCAGCTCACAGGGTGGCTGATCTCATGGGTCCAGTATGGCCAGGCCTACAGGCTGGGGATAAGGACCTCTGAAGCCCCTCGTAGCCCCCAGGCTGCCTGGACTGCAGTGAGGACTCACTCACACTTATGTGGTGTCGGCAAGGAGATAAGATGAAGACTCAGGGCTGACAGGGTGGTGAAGAGAGTGCTCAGATCACCCTCAGACATCAGCGATGAGTCACCTTCCCTTGGGAGAATGTGGGCTTCCTGACCCAGGTGGCTGTGAAACATGCCCACCGTGAAGTGGATCAGTGGCCAGGCTGTTCCCTGAGAGCAGTCCCTGCAGGGCAGGGCAGGACCCAGGGTCCAGGCCTGGCAGGGGCAGGGAGGTGGCTTCCCTAGGACAGAAGTTCTGCTGGGGAGCCCCAGACAGCAGGAGCTTGGTTCTGGACCCAGGATTGGACGTGACCAGAAGCGACCAGGCAGGGCAGGAGACTAGTGTGTGTGCGTGCATGTGTGTGTGTGCACACATGTATGTGTGTTTGCATGTGTGAGTGTATGAGAGTGTGTGTGTGCATGTGTGTGAGTGTAAGCGTGTATGAGTGTGTGTTAGTGTGTGTCAGAGTGTATATGTGTGTTTGTGCCTGTGAAAGTGTGTGAATGTGCATGACTGTGTGTATGTGAGTGTCTGAGTGTATGTGTGTGTATGTGAGCATGTATGAGTCAGTCTAGCGCCAGCGCTGTGCACACATACACTGTGTGTGTTTGTGTGTGTGTGGTGTGTGTAGGGGTGCTGGCTGTCAGGGGATCACAGAAAATAGGACAGGAAAACCCACCATAAGCCAGAGGGTGAGGGACGGAGGAGAAGCAAATTCACCTGCAGGAGCGGGCGGGGCCACCTCCTCCCTCTGCCTGCTTCCCCACGCGTCCTCAAGTGAGTGTCGGAGCGAGGCCCTTGGCACTGGCTCTGAGCCATCATGGGGAGTGGCTGGAGCTGCTGCGGCACCTCCTCAGGAAGTTCCCTGGAGCAGGGAAAGATAACAGTGTTGTTCATAAACGAAGATGGTGATGAGGGAAGCTGGGGCTGACAGGTCCTCCGAGATCGGCTGGTCTGACCCTTGCAGTGTATAGAGAGGGGCAGGCACTCGCCCAGGTCCATCTCCTGACGCCCTGTTGGCTACCCTTCCACCGCCTCGCGGCGTCTCTCCTCCGACTTGCCCATGTCTTTCCTGTCTCGTCTCAATGGCTCTCACAACAGCCCTGAGATGTGGGTAGGGTTGTTCCCATTTTACCAGTAGGAAAACTGAGGCCCAGTAGGTGACCTGCACACACTCGGGCCATCTGAGGCAGAGCTGGGCTAGCACTGACAGGGGTCTGGGCTCCCTGCTCAGCGCTCTCTCCACCTCGGCTGTGATGAGGCGGCTCATCTTCCACAGTGGGTGGCCCTCACTAAGCTCACAGCCCCAGGCAGAACCTCCCTGTTGTGGCAGAGAAGGCGGTCAACTCTGAGTGGAGCCCCCACTCTGTCTCTCTGACTGGACCACTCCTTCATCTGAGAGATTCATTCCTTTGGCAGAAGTCTTCTTTTCCATGAGCCACTCTTAAATCTGCCCCCGCTTCCTCACCGTCTGCCCCAAGCCATCCTCAGTTCCTGACACCTCAGTGTGGGTGAGTGTGTCAGCCACTAGCCTTCCGTGGCAGGAGGCTTTGGGGGAGCCACAGCACGGTGACGCACGGGTTAATGTGCAATGAGAATATTTTAGATCTGAGTTATCCTTCCAAGACTGGAACATGTGGCTGCCAGAGGCCAGAGGGCACTGGTTCCCGAAGAGGGGAAAGGAAAGGGAGAAGAGTATTGAAAGGGCAGAGAAGATGGCAGGGTGGGGCAAGGACAACCTAGCAGAACTCGAGACATCCTAAGGGCTGGCCTTAGCAGGCCACTGCCCTCTGATGCACAGGGTCAGTCCCTCCCAGGCCCTGGAAGCCCACTTTTGCCCTCTCAGGAGCCCCCGCCCCCAGCACGTTTCTGCAGCACCAGTAACACGTTTCTATTTACCCCTGATTCCCCTGTGTGGCCCGTTCCACCCCACCAAAGTGGGCCTACACACCAGATGTGTCCCTCTCTCCACTAGGAGATGTGTGGGAGACAGGGGCAGTCCCATTACCTCATCCCCTAGACCCCAGGCTAGGGGATCCCGGAAACAGGATGGCAGGGCCCTGAATTCATCAACCACCTGCAAACCTGCCCGTCTGGGTTGGGTGCCCAAATCCTGTTTGGGGCCAGCTGGGCCAGGGCCCTTGCATAGACAGCACTCAAGAAGGAAGGGCAGCCCAGAGGAGAGGCCCAAGGGTGGCCGGTGAGCAGCCAGAGGGTGACACCGTGGGTAGCTGCCCTCCCCTGCAAGGCAGCCTTTTTAGTTTGTCAAGTAGAGTCAGATGGGTGGGGGAATGGCGGGGGCGGTGCTCAGTTCTGAGGCCTGGAGAGGCTGAAACGGCTCTGCCTTCAGGGCTTTTGCAGAAGCGCATCCTTCCCAGAGCAACCAGATGAAACTCAGCGGCCCTTAGGACAACCGCTTCCCTCAATGAACCTCCTCCCAAGAAGCTAGCTGTTGTGCCAGTTAGCCACCACCCCAGACAGAGTCCCTGCATGGGGCAGAGTTTCCGAGCAAGCCATCCAGGAGAGGCCAGCCCCCTCCTGCCCGCTATCTGATTGCCTCTCAATTCCCGGTCTAAGCCCTTGGAGCAGGTCGTAGATGTGGTTTTGCAAATCACCTGGCACCAGTCATAATAGCTTTATGCGGAAAGAACTGCCTGGACCCTTTCTTTCCTCCAAGGAGCTCTGAGAGAGGCAGGTGCCAGAGCTCCTCGGGATGACACCTGCCTCTCTCAGAGCTCCTTTGGTATCCTGGATCTCAAGGCAGGATTTCTTCATTCATTCAGTAAACATTTATTGAGTGCCTGCTGTGTACCAGGCTTTGATAATGCAGGGGATATACAGTCCTTGGCTCTGCAAGGTTACTCCTTGCAGAGCCTTAGGAGTAACCCATGATTACAATCAAATTGGCGAGAACAGGGAGTTTTGGGAGCTCTTGGGGATCCTGATTCAGTACTAGGGGTCAGGGAAGATCGCCTTAGAACATGGACACCTAAGACAACGGCCGAATGATGTTCGTTAAGCAAGAGGGGAGCAGGGAAGAGCCTTCCAGGTAGAGAGGATGGCCTTGCAAAAGTGGGTATGGTGCTTTCCAGAAACTGCTCCCAGAGCAGGCGCTGGAGAGAGAGGGACGCGGAGATACCCAAGAGCCACTCACAGAGGGTCTTGCAAGCCCGGCGTGTTTACACCTGTCTCCAGTCTTCAGCCAGAATTTTTCTGGGCCTCCAACTCCAGCAGGAAATCCAGTGGGAAAGAGTTATTTCCTGCCCTCAGAGAGAAGAAGAAAACAAAAACCCCAGCAATTTCTGCCTAACCCCAGAATGTGAAAGTTGACTCCTGCTGGCTGGGGTGACGGAGGATGAGAGACTTTTCTCTTTCAAAAACAGCGCTTATGCTTTTCTGTTTAGAAAGGTAACACGCGCCCTATGTAGAAAAGTGTACAGAGGAAGGTAAAATCACTTAGAATCTTCATGTGGAGATAACCAATAAAATATTTTGTTTTTCCTTCCAGTCTTTTTTTTTTTTAATGCACTTTTGCATTTGTTACATAGCTGTGGCAAAACTATATAATGCAATTTATTACCTGTCTTGTTCCCTTAATGTCTGTTTTAATGTTATTACAAATTCTTCGTGGTGTTTTTTTTTTTCAAACGGAGTCTTGCTCTGTTGCCTAGGCTGGAGTGCAGTGGCGCAATCTCAGCTTACTGCAACCTCTGCCTCCCGAGTTCAAGCGATTTTCCTGCCTCAGCCTCCTGAGTAGCTGGGACTACAGACGTGCGCCACCACCCCTGACTAATTTTTGCATTTTTAGTAGAGATGGGATTTCACCATGTTGGTCAGGCTGGTCTTGAACTCTTGACCTCAGGTGCTCCACCCGTCTCAGCCTCCCAAAGTGTTGGGATTACAGGGGCATGAGCCACTGTGCCCAGCCAAATTCTTCATTTTTAAGGGCTGTATAGTATGCTGACATATGGCTGTATCATAGTTTACTGACGTTCCCTCCTGGGCACCCTTCCCATTGTGGTTTTCCTGGACTTTTCTAGGGTTCCCCCTCAGCCCACAAGACCCCAGCCCTCAGCAGCCCCAGAACAGCAGTGCCAGAGCCAGCCAGGCTTTGGAGTCACCTGCGGGGGCTGGGGAAGGCTCACAGGCTTCGAATAAGAATTGAGAATGTGGGGCTGGGCGTCTACATTTTTAAAAAGCCCCTCAGGATGCTGTGAAGCCACTCCCAGATCAGCATTTGGAAGATGCCGTTTTAAAACCTTCTAGGCTGCATAGCACCTGCATAGCCACATGGATTTGATATAGCTCATTTTAAATTAGACAAATCACACCTATTTTGCAGAATTGCTGGGAAAACTAGAGATATGACTTGTGAAGCTCAGGGTCTGGCATACCTTAGGTGCTCAAAAAAATTGTGACTGCAGTTGTCATAATTCCAGGCAGAAGTCTTTGCATTGTGTCCAACTCAGAAGGACACTCTTGGTTCCTATACCCATCCCAGGAAGGGATTGTCTGCCTTAGGAACCAGTTCTCCTCATTCTCTTTTGCATCAAATACAGAATCTATGCTCACCTTTTCACGAACACATCTACTGTAGGGCAGTCAATAGAAAAAATCAAGCTGGGAGCAGTGCCTCATGCCTGCGTAAATTGGTGGCTCATCCCAGCACTTTGGGAGGCTGAGGCGGGAGGATTGCTTGAGGTCAGGAGTTCAAGACCAGCCTGGGCAACATAGTGAGACCTCATCTCTACAAATAATAAAAGTAAAAAAAAAAATTAGCTATTGTGGTGGTTCACACCTGTAGTCCTAGCTACGAGGGAGGTTGAGGCCAGAGGATCACTTGAGCCCAGGAGTTGGAGGCTGCAGCATGAGCTATGATCATACCATCACGCTCCAGCCCGAGTGACAGAGACTCTGTCTCAAAAAAAAAAAAAGTGACCCAAATCAGAACACATTGCCCATGAGCCAGAATACGTATAGTCAGGACTGTTCCGTATCGCATATGGTATTAGATGACCAGGAAGGACCTGCAATGGGTGGAGAGGTTCTAAACAGACGGTGAGGGGCTGTCGGAATCCCTCCTCCTATCTAATCAAGGAGGAGGTCAAACGTGAGGAAGGAAAAGAGGGAAATTAACCTTTATGAAAGTGTCAGCTCCAAGTGTAGTGTGGTTGTCGTGGTACAAACCAGTGGCACAAACTGTTACTGGTTGCTGATGAGCTGAGCACAGACATTGAGAGTGAGCACCTAGAACAATTTTACAGCAATTTTACATTGACATTACCACGGTACCCAAGTGTGTGATCGTTGTTTTGGAAAATAACTTTTATTGCATTTTACAAAAGCATTGATCTGTGACTGATTATATATTTTAAAAATTGATTCTTCACCACAGAGAGCTTGAGAGGCACTGACTTAGAGACTGATATTATGAGATCTCACACCACCTCTGCAGGGTCTTGAATTAGGGATTCCGTCACTTCTCCTATTGCCCCTCTCAGGAAGACAGCACCCATCCCATGCTTGCTTGCCAGGCTTTGGCCAGAGGAAGGCAGCCCTGTTCCCGGGTCCTCCATCCCACATCAACCACAAGGCAGGGGTCAAGACTCCCCAGGAAGAACCCAGGCAGAGTTTGGAGGATCTAGATTTCCCTAGGAGGACAGGGGTGTGAGACCCCCAGGACAGACCGATGTAGGGGGACTGGCATGTTCCTGAAGCTTTACGGGAAGGAAATTCCCTAGATAACTTCTGCCCTTCGGTTTAGAATCACCCCTCCTCATCAGGGAGCTTTCTCTTGTGTCTGATCTCAGTCCCTGCTGCTGGAGCTGAAGTCCTGCTCCATGCTGAGGCTGGTGCTAGCTGCTCTGGGGGCACATGCAATGGAGATATTTTTGTTAAGCACTTACTCTCATTAACTCATTTACTTTTCCTATGATCTCATGAGATAGGTCCTATTTTTATCCTCATTGCACAGGAGAATCTCAAGGAGGTTAAGGGACTGGCTTAAAATCACACAGCTAATAAGTAGGTTGGCCTCCAGCCTGCCCTACTCCAGGACCTGAGCCCCGAACCACAGTCTGACACTGTGACCTGCTTTCAAGAAGCTTACAGTGTAGTTGGGTCTATGAGACCCTTGAAGAATCCCAGCAGAAGCAGGTAGTCCAGAGTGTGTGGCCCAGGAACCTAGAGGAAGGAGGGACTCTGGGAGGAGGCAGCCAGCCCCAGGCCTTGCTCCTGGCTCCCCGTGCTCCCTTGGGAGGATGCTCATATCCTGTGTTTCTGCCTCCTCCCTCCCCAGATGTGATCTCACTCCTCCTCTCCCTGGAGGCCTCAGAAAAGTGGCTATTGTCTCCTCCCACACAGAGAGCTTGGGGACCCATGAGACCCTTCTCACTCTTTCGGGGGCAGCTCAGGTTCCCAGCAGTGGTAGGGTTGGGTGGTGCCCCTCAGCCTTCCAACTGTACCTTTTACATGGGTTTTTCCTTCCAGAAGGGTCTGCATTAGGAATCTAGAGGAAGGAGCCCTGCTGGAGTCCTTCCTCTTTCCCATTCTCCTGTTCCCTACCCCCTACTTCTGGTATTCCCTGCTCTTTGGATGAGGCAGAACAGGGCAGAGCAAGTGATATCAGGAGAGCCCAGCCAGTGTCCTGCTGTCTTAAGCTCTCAGTGGCGAGTCACTGAAACTCTCAATGTGCTCATCCAATAAAGGGGAGTTTGATGATCCAATAGGAAATGGCTGTGGAAGCTCTGCTAGCTCTAAGTGGCTCTGTCTGGTTTGGCTTCCCTCTCATTCTAGGCTTCTTCAATTCTTTTTTTTTTGTTTTGTTTTAGATGGAGTTTTGCTCTTTTGCCCAGGCTGGAGTGAAGTGGCACGATCTCGGCTCACGGAAACTTCCGCCCCCCTGGGTTCAAGCGATTCTCCTGCCTCAGTCTCCCGAGTAGCTGGGATTATAGGTGCCTGTCACCATGCCCAGCTAATTTTTTAATTTTTTTAATTTTTAGTAAAGACGGGGTTTCACCATGTTGGCCAGGTTAGTCTTGAACTCCTGACCTCAAGTGATCTACCTGCCTCGGCCTCCCAAAGTACTAGAATTATAGGCGTGAGCCACTGCGCCTGGCCGACTTACTCAATTCTTCCAGCCTCCAAAGCTCGGCTCAAGTCCACTGCCTCCAGGAAGATGTCTCTGACTACACAAGTCTGGACCCAGTCCTCAGCCTGGAGGGGTAATTGTCCACACTTAGTGACACGAGGCTGTGTTCCATCAGCCCTAGAGAGCCATGGGGACACCAGCCAACCCTATCATGACCACGGGCTGGAATCTGCCATGCTGCCCCACAGCCCCAGGCCCCATACAAGCTCAGGCCTGCTCTGCTCAGAACTTCTATGCTTTAGGACTTGATGGTTTTTCATGTGCTTTACCTGGGATCACCAGATATGGGGGAATCTCTTAACTCAAAGGGAGACAGTTTGAGAAGAGATCTTTGTTCTTCTCACCACGCTGGTGAGGAAACTAAGGAAGGACCTGGGCAAAGTCACAGAACTGGTTTATGGATTGCAGAGTCAGGACTCGACCCGAGTTCGATGCTCCCAATATCCCACAGGCTGCCACATTTGCCCAGGGCCTGAAGAAAGCCACACAACACAAGCGTGTGCACCTGGGGCTCATTAGACCTCTCAGTGGGCTTTTGCCTTTTCTTTGCTTCACCAATTGCTCCTCCTGGCATTCCCAACCTCTCCCAGAACCCTCCCGCAGCCCCACAGGGAGCCGGGCAGAGACAGTGATGGCTGGAACAGACCCTACACACTACATATATGGGGATCCCAGGCCGCAGCGGGTGCGGCTTTTCTCTTGGCAGGACAAACAGTCCTGGTTCCGAAAGGCCCCAGCGGCCAGGACAGAGTTTTAAATAGCCAGCGACAGGCCGATTGTGAGGCCCGGTTTAAATTAGTTGTCAGGGCTTCACTGAATCAGGTTTAATCGTTGATTGGTGCTGAAATGATGAATGAGATGTGGCTTTAAATAGGAAGCATAAGTGTTTCAACCTCACCCTGGGCTGGAACTGCAGGCATGATCTGGTGTCCTCTTATTCAAGGAGTTCTCTGGAGGACGAGAGGCAAGAGGAGGAGTGACTGAGCGGCCTGGGCTGGCCTGGGCTGCTGCACCTGTTTCTGGGTGGGCTAGTGTTCCAGGACAGACATAAGGATCACCTGATGGAGGCTCAGGGAAGTAAGGTCTCAATAATTCAATCAATCAATCCTTCTTCAACCCATCTGTCCACCATTTTCCTTACAATCCTTTGACCAAGGGTGCTTATTCCCATCTGTGCCTTTGGAGGGGTCCCCAGACCAATCTTGCTGGAGTTGACAGAGGAAGTGGGGGGACAAGGCAGAGAGGAAAAGTCCACCATTCTTGGGAGGTCCTGCATTTGGAACTCATTCTGTCCCTCATCAACTGTATGGCTTTGAAAAGTCATATGAGCTCTCTGAGCCTCAGTTTCCACATCTGTAAACTAAGACAAAGCTTGCCCTGCCTCCCTCCTCCAAGGAGCTGTTGAGGGATCATGAGGTTTAAGGTGGGAAGGCGCTCTGAAAACTGTGATCGCCGCATTACTGAAGACTGATCGGCACCTCCCCTGCCTGGCCCTGGGCCAAGCTGGGGTCAATGGAGGGTGGAGTGTGAATGGGGAAAGGGAGCCCTCTATGTGCCTTTTGGAGCCCATGGACTCCCCTCACTGGCCCCCAAAAGGTCACTGCCTACTCAGTGGTGGTTTGGTACCTTCCCCAGGGTTGCTGGACAGTTCCAGTTCTCTGGGCCAGGGCCGGGTTCCCCACCCACCCTTCTCACCTGGGACCTCCCTGGTGGGTTCCCCCGGCTGCATCTTCCATCTCCAGCTTCCTCTCCACTTGGCCCCTGGAGCCAAGTGGGGCAGTCAGAAGAAAGGGCAAGAGAAGCCCCACAGAGCCAGGGTTGTAAACGCCAGTCTTCTTGGTAGAGGAACCTGGAGGGCTGATTTCTGGGTTTGCCTCTCAAAGCTGGAAGAATGACAGCAGGTGGGAAGCAAGGACCAGCCACTGGTGAGGGAAAGCTGGGTAGCTCCAAGAAGGCACTGGAAACCTCCACAGTGGTGTTCCTGGGGCTCAGGGCTGCAGCAGCTGCTGCTAGTAATACCCTCCTGAGAGGGCCAGGTAGTAACCCTCATACCCATGTCAGCTGGCTCCTGCCACCCCTGGCTACACCAGACTCAGCAGAGTCCTCTTCATTAAGAAGGCAACTGTCCTGAAATGCCACATTCTTCATGATGTCACTCCCCGAGTTGGTCAGCAGCTCCCCATGGCCTGTGGGGTGGCACCAAAGCCCCTGAGCTCACCTATGACAGTCCTCATGGTCAGCTCCACCTGTGGGTTTCCCCTCTCCACTTGTACTTTCAGCGGCAGAGGGGTGCACTGAGTGGACACAGGATTCCACACTGGAGTTCAAGCTCACATGTCTTGTTTTTGTTTTTTGAGACAGGGTCTTGCTGTGTCGCAGGCTCGCCCGTCTTGTCTTTGCTCCCTCACTAGCTGTTATCTGGTCCCAGCCTCCTCACCTGCTGGCATGAGGAATATTTGCCCCAGAGCAGGGCCATGAAGGGTTGGGAGGGGCTGGGAGTAGTTGGGAGATGGCCCCAGGACAGCAGCACAAGGTGCACCTGAGGAGCTCAGGAAGGGTGTGTTCAATTTCTTTCCTCAACTTGCAGGCTTGGTGGGATTGTTCAAGGAAAGAATCTACAGGGGGAAATGTGCTTCTGAAAACTTTTAAGAACTACACAAATTCTGGCCTCAGGAGCCCCCTTCTCCTGGATTTCAAGCAAAGGGGACTGTGCACTCCAGTAGGGCCTCCCAGCTGAGGTGTGGGCCACCTTCCTCCACCCCCAACATCCTCTGATTCCTACCCATTTCTCTCCCACCCTCCAGATCAGTGGCCTTCGGTTCCCTGTGGACACTAGCAGTCCTTTCTGCACCTGCACACCTTCTCTGCTCTCTGTCTTTGAGATGTGTGCCATTTCATCTTCTACCCTCAACTGTGTTTTGAGTGTTACCACCTCCAGGATGGGGGATTTGAATCACCCTTGTTATGTTGTAAAGGGTGGGAAGACTCCAGCTGACCCCAGGGTGCATGTGGAGGTAAAAAAGAGATAAAACACTTTTCTTTTGTTTTTTTGTTTTTGTTTTTGGTTTTGGTTTTTGGAGACAGAGTCTCACTCTGTCACCCAGACTGGAGTGCAGTGGCATGATCTCGGCTCACTGCAACCTCCACCTCCCAGGTTCAAGCAATCTTCCCACCTCAGCCTCCCAAGTAGCTGGGACTACAGGCGTCCACCACCACACCTGGCTACTTTTTTTGTATTTTTAGTAGAGACAGAGTTTCACCATGTTGGCCAGGCAGTCTCGAACTCCTGACCTCAAGAGATGCACCTGCCTCAGCCTCCCAAAGTGCTGGGATTACAGGCGTGAGCCACTGAACCTGGCCAATGAAATACTTGTCCATTTTTATGGGTTTTTTTTTTTTTCTCTTTAGCTTAAAAAAGTTTGTTGGGGCTGGGGAGTGGCCTACAGAGGAGATGCTTTTGAAGAGAAAAACATCACAACCCTGAAAATTCTGGTGAAGGACAGAAGGCTCAGGAAACAGGCTCCCCAAAAAGGTGGTCAGGGTGCCAGAGCGCGTGACCTGCTTTTCACGGTTTCTGAGCCCTCTCTGCCTGCATCATTGTGCGTTCCTCCCAGACATGTGAAGCTGGCATTATTGGAATGCCCACTTGCGTTGATGGAAACGAAAGTAGGTATTGTAATTCCCACTCCATAGAAAAGGAGCCAAGGTTTGGAGAGGTTAAATACTATCGATGATAAAACGACAATAGCTACCATTGGCTGAGAGCTAATTGTGTGCAGGCTCTCGGGGAAGTGCATTTGAGACATCCTCTCATTGAGTCCCTTAGCCATCTGGCAACGTAGACACAATCGCCCCCATTTGATGGAAACTCAGAGATGTTAAGAAATGAGTCCACATTTAGGAAGTGGCAGGGCTGGTTCTAGGACAAGGACAGGGGCAGCCAAGGGTCATCTGGGGCCACCTTCTCATCTCTGAAGAACAGACATGGCCAAGGGCAGAGCTCTGGCTTTCCTCCCTCTGCCTGGAGTTAGATTTAGGACTTATAGGACCCATAGATGAAAGTGACAGAGAGGTAGGTTTTAGTTCAACCCCTAAAAACATTTTAGATGAGACTTTCCTTAGAAATAAGGAACACCCAAGGAGTTCAAAGTTTGGATGAACCTTCTACCTGGAGTGTTGTAGAAGAGACTCCTCCTGTGCCTGGGACAGACAGGGCTTGGTCTCAGAGCTGGAAGACCATATCCCAGCACTACCACTGACCTACTCATGTCATGACTTTGAGCCAAGTACTTGACCTCTCTGAGCCACAGTTTCCACATTTGTAAAAATGGGAAAGTAAGGCCTTTCCAAAAAGATTGTTGTGTGGATTCTGAAATATGAAATAACAGATGCAAAAGCACTCCTGGCTTGGCCCAGGGTTGGCATCTGGTAAATACTGGCTGGATCTGAATCTAAGCCTGGTCGGGGCTGGGATCAGAGGACAGTGACAGTCCCTTGCCACTCTGAGTGTCTATGACTTCCATCACCACACTGACCATGGGCCCTGCTTATTGTATCTGCCACAGGTAGCCAAATACCCAGGTGAGGATGTACCCACAGGATTGAGAAGAGACCTGCTAAGAGTATTGAGTTTAACTGCAGCACCACGTCCTTGGTTCAACTTCTTTTTGGAGGGGAGCGTGGAGAGAGGAGGGGAAATCTTATGATCCGTCTGAAGTGGAAAGAAAGCTCTTATCTCATTTCCTTCTCAGAACTACATGTGATGGCTGTGACTCGGCAGTGGACGTGCTGGGGAGAGTAACGGGAACTGACAGAGGCCTGGGCCGCGTTCTCTAGTCCTCTTCCCACAAAGGCTTCCAGAGAAGGGGAATCGGGCCCTCTTTCCTGTGCCAAAATAAACTCGCACTGTTTCCAGCTCCACGAGAGGCCTCGAGTGAAGCAGCCTTTGCCAAACCCTAAAAGGAAGGCAGGCTGAGCGGGGGCAGGGAGGGGGCTCTGGATCGGGGGATGCACCCAGCACCTCACTTTCTCCTGACTTTCTGAAAACTCCATGTGGGCAACCTCTAAAGCAAATCTCAGAGGGCACCGTGAAAATCTGCGCTTTCAGGGGAGAAAGAAAGGACTGGAACTCCCATTTGTTAAGGGTCTACTACGCAGTAGGTACTTTGTTCATTAAGACTCATATTGGTGGGCTGGAGGCACATGAAGACCTGGGTTCAAATTCTGACCCTGACCCCATTTGCTAACTATACGACCTGGGTAGCAAAGAACTCTGAGCTTCCATTTCTCGCAGGTAAAATGAGCCTGTTATGTAACAGCAGTACTTCGGAGAGGTGTTGTGAAGGTTAAGTCAGGTAACGGGGTAATGTATGTAAAGTTCTCAGCATAGTACAGGGCATATAAATGTACCAATATACATGAGTTATTATTACTGTTATACAGCTGCTACTCATAATAATGTCATTTTAAAACTTTCATGAAAATGCTGAGAGGTAGGTATCGTTAAATAAACATGACAGGTACGGAAAGTGGAGGCTCAAGAGAGGTTGAGGCACTTTTTCAGGGTCTGACAGTTAATGAGCGGTAGGCTCAGGATTCAAACTCAGGTCTGCCCAGCTTGAGGGCCATATGTGTTGCACCTGCATCTGAGATGAGGGCTGACTGGGTTTTCTGATACAGATGCCAAGTCGTTCTGAGGCTGGAAAGCTGGAAAACAGCAAAAACAGAGACTGCCGGGCATCACTTTCACGGCCCAACTGCTCCCCAGACTTCATAGGCTCAGCCACTCTCCAGCCGGGCCTGGCTGACCACCAAAGCCTATGGTTCTCCTTGCCAGGCCCCGGGGCTCCTCTGTCTTTCAGCATCCATCTGGAGTGAGCGTCTGCAGCGTGGACCCCGTCTGCACCACTGGTCCCCAGGCCCTGCACAGTTGGCCTCCTGCTCCCGCATGGACAGCTTGTTGGAGCTGAGCCAAAGCAGCCTGGGACTGAAATCCTAGCTCTGTCCCTCACTAGCTGGGTGACTCTGGGCATGTTCCTTGCTCTCTCTGAGCCTCAGTTTTCTCATCTGTAACTCTGGAGCAATAGTACCTAGTGAGCATTACGGGAGACAATGAAAATCACAGTAAGTGCTCCGAAGGTGTCAGCTCTCCCTCCTCCCATTCCCTGCCTCTGGAAATGGGTGCTCCTGGCTCTCCTGCTCACTCAAGATCATGAGGCTGTGAAGCCCCAAGCCAGGACCCATTTTTCATCCTGATATGTACTCTCTGCATGTCATCCTTAATGAAAAACGAATAACTCATGTGTTCGTTTCATTAAATGCTGCCCCCACAAAAGTGTGGGCTTGTGCAATTCTCCAAAGACTGTCAGCTGGAAGATATCTCAGAATTCCTCGTAAATCAAAAGGTTTCATTTTGCTGCCAAGACAGTCAACTCTCTTTGCCTGAATAAGGCGGTGGGCGGTGCTGGGCTGGGATGGAGTCGGAGACTTGCCTGCTTGTCCGGGCCTTGCCAATTACCCACACAGGAAGGGGGCAGACTGCTTGTGACTCTGGCAGAGAAATGGGTGGGGTGGGGTGGGGTGCTGGATCCTACAGGGTCCTTCCTTCTCCTCCTCCGGTTCTAGAATTGTAGACTTGAGCTTTCCTTCTCCTCCTCCCTCTCCCAGCCCCCTCCCACTATGCTCCTCCCCCTCTGCTCCACAATCCCTGCCTCTCCAGTCAATCAGGTCAAATCAGCTCAGGGCAGAGTCTGCAGAGAAAAAGCATCTATGCATTCCTGGCAGAGGATGATCTTCTAATGCCCCTTAGCGCAAAAGCAGCCCTCCTTAGGGGTGAAAAGAAGGGCAGCCAAAGTCTGTGTTTCTATTGTGGGGTCCAGGAAGAGGGGGGCATTTGCTCACGGAGCTAAGGATGGATACATTTCGAAGTAAAAAGAGGGTTCCTCTCCTGCCTCCAGCTTTGGAAAGGACTCCCAAGCCAGCCCAAAGGGGCTTTGTGGTCACCTAGTGGAGCAGGTTGCAGGCCACCCAGAGGGGTCTGCACATTGTGGGTGGCAGTGGGGTGGGGAGTGCACAGGGTGAAGGTCCCAGAGGAAACTGGGCCTCCTAAAAACCACAGTCAGAGCTGGTCTCTTGGGGAGGGGCGATGAGGGTTGCAGAATTAAGTTTCAAGGTCTTTACTGCTGGACCAGCCGACTGAGAGTAGGAAATAGACGTAGAGGACCCGAAAGATCGCTTCTGAGTGCGGGGATTGGGAAGGAGAAGGAGACAAAAGAAGGACAAGGACAGGACAAGGATAGGAAGAGAGAGAGGCTGAGGGGACCAAGAGAGAAGTGAGGGGGGCAAGAGGAAGGAAGGGAAAAGGGGGCAAGAGGAAGAGAGAAAGGAGAAGAAGGAGGAGAAAGGGAGGGAGAAAAGCAGGCGAGAAGAAACAAAACCAGGAGGAAGAAGAGTGAGGCAGGAAAATGTTTTCCAAAACATGTCATCTGAGTGCTGCCATCCTTGACAAGGGGGTGGGAGGTGCGTCGAGCCAGCCTACATGCTCAGCTCACGTCCTGGGCCCATCGCTGTGCCTGTCGCTCCAGAGCCTCCCCAAAAAAGGTGGGCTCAGAACCCGCCCATTGCACAACTCCAGGAACACGATTTACCTACAACACAAAGGGAACACGTGCCCTGGAGCGGTGCAAGGAGGTGGCACACCCTGTGTGGCTGACAAATCCCAGCAGCATAATAGTACAGGGACATAACAGAGCACTCAAAATATAGAATGTGTTGTCCTATTCGCTAAATCATTAAATATGCTGCAGTCTCTGTTTATACCACACTAGCACTTTTATGTTTATAAAACCACTCTATTCCCCATGGGAGGCTTAAAAAATCCCTTCACTAGTTCTGAAAATAAAATCCCCTATTTAACAAAGACCTGCAACCATTAAGATGTCTATCCATCCATCTACCTGTCCATCCGGTCATCTGGAGTCCATGCTTTCAGTGACCTTTTAATTGAGGATCTACAGTGTCAGACACTCTGCTTTGGTACAAGCATGAAAATGTCCCAGTCCTTGCCCCCAGGGGACTCATCTTCTGCTGGGGAAGCACACTTAAGTAATTTATTATATATCATTATAAGTGAAGTCATGGATAAATAAATTTACCATATTCAGCATTCCGAGTGGAATAATAATTATATTAGCAATTGTTATCTGGGAAAAACAAGACAGAGCAAGACAAATCACGTGTGTGGAGTGACCATTACAGGTCATCTGTGATGTGAGTCCCCGATCCTTCAGCAGCAGGGGGCCTGCTCTCTCTACCTCTCAACTGTGCCCCGAGCTCTTGTTTGGCTGGTGTGTCCTGAGTTCAGAACTCGCATCTAAAATGTTATTTCCTCTTTTTATTTAAAAAATAAAATCATTTAAAATGCAGGAAACATATGCATAGTTTAAAGCAGAACTATAAAGCAAATATTGGCTGCACATGACGGCTCACGCCTATAATCCCAGTACTTTGGGAGGCCAAGGCAGCAGGATCACTTGAGCCCAGGAGTTCATGATCAACCTGGGCAACAGAGCAAGATCCCATCTCTACAAAACATTAAAAAATTAGGCATGGTGGCACATGCCGGTGGCACCAACTACTTGGGAGGTTGAGGCTGGAGGATCACCTGAGCCCAGGAGTTGGAGGCTGCAGTGAACCATGATCTTGCCACTGCACTCCAGCCTAGGCGACAGAGTGAAACCCTGTCTCTAAAATAAATAAATAAATAAAGCAAATACTTTTGTAACCACACATGAGATAAATATATAGACTAGAACATCGCTAGTACCTGTGAAGTTCCCCACCTCCATCACCTCAGGTCCTTCCTCAGTCAAATCTCCCTTCCTTTGCCCAGAGGTAACACTATCCTGACTTTTCTGTTAATCAGAAAAAGTCCTATTGAATCTTGCTTTCCTTTATGGTTTTACCATTTATGTATGCACCCTAAACAGTATTAGAGTGAATGATAAATGCCATTTGTAAGAGAAAAGTAGCTGAATATCTGCAAATTCATACAGCTTCATATAGTTTAACCTACTCGTCTATTTTTAAACTTGGAAATAAATATACTGTATGCATTCGTTGATGATTTGCTTCATTTGGTCAACATAGCTACAGTTTCATTGTATATATTTTCACTGTTGAGACAAGCTCACAGTTAATGCATTTTATGTTTGATGGACATTTGAGTTGTTCCCAGTGTTTGGTCCTTACTGACAACGTTGTTGTAAAGCTTTCTTGTCTCCTGGTGCGCACGTGCATGTGTTGCCCTAGGGTATTTATCTAGGAATAAAATTGCTGGATGACATGGTCTTCAACATGACTAGATCAAGTCCAGTTGCTTTCCACATTGGTTGTACCAATTTATGCTCCCAGAGGCATCCGCATCCTTGTCATCTCTTGGTATTACAGACTTAATTTTTCCAATCTGGGGGGTACAAAATGGTATCTTATTGCGGTTTACATTTTTATCTCCCAGATTATTAATGAAGTTGAGTTTTTGTTTGTTTCTTCACCGTTTGGATTTCCACTTTTCAGACTTGTCTGTTATCTTTTAAAAAATTGTTTTTTTCCTCTCGATTTTTAGTTCTTTCTATGTTCTGAATATTAGTCCTTCATTGCTTAAATGTGTAGTTCCAGTTTATGGTTTGTTTTCATCTCTTTATAGTCCCTCCTTGATCTCGCTCTCTCTCAAAAATAATTTACGATAAAATTCCAAACATATACAAAAGTAGATGGAATAATATGATGAATCTCGTTGTACCTATCACTCAGCTCAACAATTACAATTTCATGGACAATCTCGTTGCACTTATACCTTTTCAACGTCTGCTCCTCTAGTTTTATTTTTAAGCAAATCTAAAACACTATTCATCATAAAATTTTGAGGATTTATCTCTAAAAGATAGTCTCTCTCTTCATAACATAACCACAATACCAGTATGACACCTAAAAATTTTTAAAAGAATTTAATATCACCAACTTTTATAATAACTTTTGATAAACAGAGGTGCTTAATTTTAATGCCAGTCTGCTTCATGGACCTATTTATTTATTTATTTATTTTTTTGAGACGGAGTTTTGCTCTTGTCACCCAGGCTGGAGTGCAATGGCATAATCTCAGCTCATTGCAACCTCCGCCTCCTGGGTTCAAGCAATTTTCTTGCCTCAACCTCCTGAGTGCTGGGATTACACGCATGAGCCACCATACCCGGCTAAGTTTTGTATTTTTAGTAGAGACAGGATTTCACTATGTTGGCCAGGCTGGTCTCAAACTCCTGAGCTCAGGTGATCCACTCACCTCAGCCTCCCAAAGTGCTGAGATTACAGGTGTGAGCCACCACACCTAGCTATTTCTTTACTTTCATATCTCATTAAAGAACTCTTGCTCTGAGACCACGAAGGTATTTGCTTCTCTCTCTTTTTTTAAAAGGTTTGTAGTTTTACTTTTCACATTTAGCTCTTTATTCCAAATTAAAGAGATTTTAGTATGTGGTGTGAAATAGAGATTCAATTTTTCCCCCTTATAGCTCTTTCCTGTCCCCCCTCCCCAGTATCATTTCTTAAAAAGACTTTTCCCCACTGCCCTGTAATCTGCAATCAGTTATATATCAAGTATCCATATATGTGTGGGTCTGTTCATGGCTCTCTCTTCTGTTTTATTGATCTATTTCTCTACGCCTGTGCTAATGTCACACTCTCTTAATTACTATGGCTTTATAATAAGTCATGATATCTGGTAGGGCAATTCCATCACCTTGTTTTTCTTATAATTATTGCACTTTCATGTGAGTTTTATAATAAGCTTACCAAATTCTACATGCAAAAATGTGTTGGGATCTTTATTGTGATGCATTGAATCTGCATATAAATTTGGGGAAAATGGCATATTTACAATATAGACTCATTCATCCATAAACATAGTATGTCTCTGAATTATTAATGCATTCTTTAATGTCTCTCAATAAAATTTTATATTTTTATACAAAATTAGCGTACATTTTGTTAGACTTATTCATAAATACTTCATTTGTGTTGCAAGTATAAATGATCACTTTAAAATGTTTTATCTTCTCAATGTTTACTGTTCATATATTGAAATAAACTCATGATTTGCATGTTAACTTTATACCCAGCAATCGTGCGAAACGCTTTTACTTGGTCTAATAACTTGGATTTTCTATTTACACAATAATATTGTCTGTACACATCTAACATTTTATCTCTTTTTCCCCAAACTTAAGTCTTAACTTGCTTGCTTTCTCGCTCTTTCTCTTTCTTTCCTTCCCTCCCTCCCTCCTTCCCTCCTTCTTTCCTTCCTTCCTTCCTCTTCTTCTTTCTCCTCCTCCTCCTCCTCTTCTCACAATAATATTGTCTATACATATTTATAGTTTTGTCTCTTTTTTCCCCAAACTTAAGACTTAATTTTTTTCTTTCTTTCTTTCCTCCCCTCCCCCCCCCTGCCCACCTCTTTCTTCTTATTCTTTTGAGGCAGTCATTCTATTACTCAGGCTGGAGTGCAGTGGCACAATTGTGGCTCAATGCAGCCTTGATCGCCCAGGCTCAAATGATCCTCCCACCTCAGCCTCCTAAGTAGCTGATAGAACAAGTGCATGACACCATGCCTGCCTAATTTTTTTTTTTTTCCCCAGACAGAGCCTCTATTTGTTGCCCAGGCTGATCTCAAACTCCTGGGTTCAAGTGATCCTCCTGCCTTAAGCTCCCAAAGTGCTGGGATTATAAGCATGAGCCACTGTACCCAGTCTTCTCTTTCTTTCTTTCTTTCTCTTTCTTTCTTTCTTTCCTTCCTTCCTTCCTTCTTCCCTCCCTCCCTCCTTTCCTTCCTTCCTTCCCTCCCTTTCTCTTCTCTTCTCTTCCCTTCCTTCCTTACTTCCTCCCCTCCCTTTCTCTTCTCTTCTCTTCCCTTCCCTTCCCTTCCCTCCCTCCCTCCCTCCCTCCCTCTCTCCCTCCCTTCCTTCCTTCCTTCCTTCCTTCCTTCCTTCCTTCCTTCCTTCCTTCCTTCCTTCCTCTCTCTCTCTCTCTTTCTTTCTTCTTTCTTTCTCTTTTTTCTATTTCTTTCTTCCTTTTTTCTTCTTTTTCTTTCTTTCTTCCTTTTTTTGAGATGGAGTCCCACTCTGTTGCTCAGGCTGGAATGCAGTGACATGGTCTTTGCTCACTGAAACCTCCATCACCCAGGTTCAAGTGATTCTTCTGCCTCAGCCCCCTTAGTAGTTGGGATTACAGGCACGTGCCATCACAGCTGGCCAATTTTCATATTTTTAGTAGAGACAGGGTCTCAACATGTCGGCCAGGCTGGTCTTGAACTCCTGACCTCAGGTGATCCACCCACCTCAGCGTCCCAAAGTGCTGGAATTACAGGTGTGAGCCACCGTGGCTGGCCCTTTTCTTTCTTTATTGAAATGGGTAGGATTTCTAGTACAATATTAATAGAAGTAGTGATAGTAACCATCCATTTTTTTTCTCCATCTCAAAGGCTGGTTGGACAAGATGATCTCTTTCCAAAGTAAAGATCTTGATTTTCCTCATAATCATCTTTCTGGCTCAAGCAACTACCCACAGCCTTCTAGAGTGAGACTCTATAAATCATAATTTATATCCAGACTTTATGTTCTTGAGACAAGGTCTGGCACTACTGCCCAGGCTGGAGTGCACTGGCACAATCTAAGCTCACTGCAACCTCCACCTCCCCAGCTCAAGGCTTCCTCCCACCTCAGCCTCCCGAGTAGGCGCAGACCACCATGCCTGGTTAATTTTTGTATTTTTCATAGAGACAGGGTTTCACCATGTTACCCAGGCTGATCTTGAACTCATGAATTCAAGTGATCTTCCCATCTCAGCCTCCAAAAGCGCTGGGATTATGGGCATGAACCACCCAGCTATATCCAGACTTTTGATAGTTGCATATCTCTAGCCTGAATGTAGAAGATCCTGGAGTCTGATCTCTTCTCCAACATTTCGTATTGGTTGAGTAATTTCCCCTCAAAACCCCATTCCTCCTTGAACTCCCAAGTCATTTCTGGTTCATATTTTGAATCATGACTAATCGTCAAAAAAAAAACCCCAAAAAACAAACAAACAAAAAAAACTGTGATGGCTGAGAGGTTGGCTGTGCCCATGTCCCTTTTTGAAGCTCTCTCTGCCCTCCTCCAGGGTGAGAGAGATGGACTGTGCCTTTGTTCCCACATCCTAGCACTGGCTGAAAGAAGTGATATGTGCTATCATCTCTGGGGTATCTAAGTTGCATCCAGATGTGAGAACACCAGATACAGCACAACTAGACTCACCAGGATCAGCCCCTTTCACCAGAGAAGTGCCTAATGTTCTGGTCTACTTATATTGAGGGTTGATAGAACAAACAGCTATTGGAAGAAGGTTTGCCAAATAAATACTGGAGATGGTGTTCATTATATTGTTCGACGTTCCCTACATGAGGACTCATATATTATGTTTGGAATTAAGTGTCAGTATAGTTAGTCTCTCCTGTTGAACTAACATGGTTCTGCAATGGGGTTAATACTTTCTGGAATTGTTTTTAGATACATTTTCATGTCCTGTAAACCGTGTTGTTCTGGAGTTTCTTGTACATTGGAGTAATGTCTGAGTCTCAGACAGAAAGCTAGATGTTGAGAGAGAAAAGGTTTACTAAATTCTTTGGACCCTCATTTAGCACATCAAGAGGTAGGCCTGGCTGACTACATTTTAGAAGATAATGAAGGAAAGCTTATCCCTCTATCCTCATAGACTGTGGGAAGGGGGAGGGGGATAGAGAGGGAACAGGTAGATCAGGCACCAGAGCTCTTCTCTGTCACTACCATGATTACCTTCCCCACCTTCCCCACCACTGTGTCAGGGCACAACCTAGAAAGTTGGGAGCTTTTAAAGACATGCTTTTAAAGCATGCCTGAAGGCCACAGGGAGTGTCTGGGCTGGAGGCACCCTTCTCCAGGTACGCTGGGTCCAGGAGAAGCACCCACACAAAGGCGTGGAGGTAGCACAGGAAGTAGGAAGTAGGGGAGCCTGAGACAGCACCTGAGCAGGTTTTGAGAATGCCAGTAGAAAGGCAGAGGCCTGGTGATAGGACTGAGTGACCACTAGGATAGCTGGCAGGGACCTCGGGCTCCAGCGACAGCTCCAGGCACAGCGCCCCAGAAAGCAAGATGAGGCCATTACATCACAGCGGTCATGAGCTCAGGGGGCAGGCTGTGAAGATCCAGGCAATACCACGGGAACCCAAGTGCCTCCCTCCTGGGCTGTACAAGACTCTGGTCAGAATCATCTGCCACACGGGGATTCAGCAGCCAGAGACGGCTGTCTCCAAAAGGCTGACATTTACGTGAGTCAGCCAAATTATCTATGAAAGACAATTTTGAATCAAGCTTGAAATTTAACAAATTGGATAAAAGTTAGGATTTTACCCTCCTGCTTCCCAGTGGAACTGATAAGAAGACATTCATTATAAACAAAATTTTAGCCAGGTGTAGTGGCATGTGCTACTTGAGAATGTGAGCTACTTGGGAGGCAGAGGCAGGCAGATTACTTGAGCCCAGGAATTTTAGTCCAGCCTGGGCAACACATCGAGACCCCATCGCTTAAAAAAAAAAAGAAAGAAAGAAAAATTGTAAAAGTTACATTTTTTTCCCCAGAATTGCACTGTAGAGTGAGTAAATGTTTCCCCATTTCCCCACTACACGTCACTACACATACTTTTTATGAAACTAAGAATTATTTATCTCATTGTGGCCTCTTTTTAGCTACAGAGCTGACTCGCGTGTTACATTCAGTGACAACAAATGTTCTTGCACAAGTGTGGAAGGGGCACAAGAGTTGGAGTTTGGCAGGCCTGGGTTTGTGGCCTGGGCTGGATTGTGACTTTTGTAGACTCCAGGCACTTTTACAGTTGTGGACTCCTTCTTCCATTAAAAAAATTAAATATATTTTACCATTGTGTTGGCATGAGACAAATCTATTACTATCATATGTTAAAACATTTTTTTCAACTTGAATGTTCCTTTCTTTTCTTCTGATTTTAAAAGAAATTTTAAAACATTTAGTTTTAGCCCCTGAGTATCCTGGGCCCTGCGCCTATTGGAGAAGTGAGCCCTGCTTGCACCTTTGCCTGCCCTGGACATGCCTCTTTGCTTGTCTTCCTCATCTGTAAAATGGGGTTGTTGGACTAAATGATGGAGTGCATTCAAGGACACGGCACCTGGGGTAAATAAATGTGGGTTTCCTTTCTTCATCTCCATGGATTTGATTTTCTATTTCTATTTTCGTGATCTTGCTGCATATGTGGTTTTCATTGTGAGTCACCTTCAAAATTCTCTTTGGAAGTAGGTGGGGTATAAATTATAAATAAAAATTCCTTTTTACTTCCTCAACACTTAGCACAATGCTGAGCTTTATATTCCCAATCCTTGTTTGTTGACTGTGCCGGTAAATGGCTCCCTCCTGGCCAACCTCCGCCCACCACCCTGTCCCACCCCAGCCTGACTGCTCTTAGAGGAGGCATCCTTTCTGTCTTTCTTTGGCCTCTTCTCTCTCCCTCAGAATTCTTCTTTCCTTAGTGGCCTGTGCTCAGCTGGCTGTCAGAGTGAGGAAGGTGCCCACTAAATGTCACACGGTGAGCTGGGTAATCTTCCCATAGCCCCACAAGGCACGGTGTGTGCCCTGCTCCACCCTGGAGGACGCTGTGGCTCAGCAAGGAATTGGCTCCATACGTGGTGGGACTGGGACTTGAACCCAGGCCTGTCTGGCCAGGCGGTGGCATGGTATGTTAAGCCTCCATGATTTGCAGTTTCCAGAGGTCTGAGGGGGTTTCTTGGCACTGTTCAAATCAAACACTACTGGAAAACGTGGAGGTCCCTTGAGGTGTGTGCTCAGCTTTGTCACCATCCCTCAGGCCCCACCATTCACCCAGCTGGAAGTTTGTGCTGAAACTCTCTTCCTAAATGTTAGAGGGGAGCAGTGCCACAAGCAAGTGGGGAGGAAGCGGGAGCCACACAGCTCACGCTGGAGATGCAGTGGTGTGCCATCAAGAGGGTGGCCACCAAACACATTTCCTTTATTGGCCAGAATTTAGAGTGCTCAGCTCCAGGGCTTTAAGACGGCACCAGAGTATTCAATGAGCTCACATATGTGAGGCGCTTACAACAGCGCCTGGCATACGTGTTGGCTGGAGCCAAACCGAATGTACCGACTCATTCAGCGCACATTGAGCACCTACTGGGCTGCGTGCTGGGAAGATGCACATGAATAAAACATCTTCCCACTTATTCAAGAGAAGGCAAAATAAAAATTGCCCCGTGATGGGATAGAATCTGCAATTAAAAAGAAGAGCATGTGCAAGTTTATTTATGTCCTATTACACAAGCTCCTCCATTCTCCACCCCCACCCCCACCCTCTCAATCTGTCGCATTCAGGGATCTGGGGCTCTGAGCATTTGCTTGAATTAAACAGATTCAATGGCATGTCAGGGTTGGGAGGAGAAATGGGGAAGGTGAAAGAATGAGATGGAGCAATAAGTTAAAAAGAGAGATGTTGGTAGTCAATGCACAGATGCCTCCTCCTGGAGAGGAGACGAGGTCAGACAGACAGACCTGGAAGGTTCCCATGGGAATAATCATATTATTAATAACTGTGGCAACGATGCATGTTACTGAATGCTTCCAGTGCCAGGCGCTGCTCCAAGCCCTCACACAGATGAGCGTATTTAATCCTCCCAATCCCCTAAGGAGGCAGCTTCTATCATAAACCCCATTTTAGAGCCCAGAGGCTCAGCAGGGAACAGTGACTTGACCAAGGGTACCACCGCCAAGAGGCGGCCTCCTGCCTGGAGCCTGCACTTGTCCTATGGCCTTCACACAGGTGCCTGTGACATTGTGGAACAGGTGAAGTCAGGGTGCGGTGTACAATACCACTGCAGCCTAGTTGGAGTTTAGAGCAGAAAGCATGAGGTCGGACTGGAGGAGTTTGAATCCTGGCCCACCACGACCAACTCTGTGACCTTGGCCAAGGTCTTTCTATGTCTCTGTTTTCTTATAAATGAAATGAAGATTGAGGATGGTGATGAGGACACCACCTCCTGGAGTGGTTGTAAGGCTTTAACACCATTCTGCATACATAGGGTTTAGCAGGGCCTGCCCAGACGAGCGGGATACATGGCAGGCATCCCTGAGCTCATGGTTTGTCCCGAGGAGAGCTCGCCCTGCCATCATCCGGGCAGATGAGCTCAGGCTTCCAGGCTTCTGCACTCACAGATGAGGGGTCCAACTCAGGACAGGCAGTGGGAACCACAGAGGGAGAAATGCTAATGAGAAGTGACTCCACCCATGGAGCCTGTCCCCAAACTGTTAGCATGTTGGGAAATGTGCCCAAGTGTGGCAGGACCTGGCCTGTGGAAATGCCTTAGACAGAGGCAGCTGATGACTGGCCATGGGGATGCTGGAGGACATCACCTGGCCTCTGCCTCCAAGCAGGGCACCATCTGGCTGGGGACAGAAGACTCTTCACACGAACCAATGAGTGGCCCAGGTGGGGTCTTCCCAAGGGTCAACTGCAGTGTGTGGTTCTGGCCATCGGAAAGCAGAGTGACCAGGGAGCCATGGGCTGGGAGCAGGTATGGGCAGAAGGCCAAGGGGCTGTGGGAGGTGGCATGTGTGTGGGATGCTGTGACTCAGCCACCCACCCCAAGGACTAGCTTCAGGTCTCCCTGCCCCACCTTCATCAGGTCTCTACACTTTTGACCAGGCATTTCTGATTTTCTCTCCTTTTCCTCTTTTTGATGAGAAGCAGCTCTGTTGTCATAAGTGAGGCACAGCCAAGGCCAGGGTCTTCCTTTCCAGAGCTGTTCTGGGCTGGGCCGACTCTGCTGTTTGAATGTGCAGGGCTCATTCTACAGTATGCCAATAAATGTGCCCATGAAAAAGAAGACCTTTAGAGATGTGCTCATGCAGATGAGTCTATCCCACCTGTCACAGAGGGAGGCACGGCAACCATCTGCTAGATTCTCTATTCCCACCCCACCCCTTACATTTTTAACCACAGATTTTCACAGTTTGCCTTACTTATTTAAATCTGTTATTTAGAAAGACACATGTATTGCTAAGTAAGGAAACGGCAGCTTTTGCCCATTGAAGCCTGTTCTTCCCATATTCTGTAGCTGGCTGGGGTCCGCTGAGAGACCCTTATATGTCCTAGCCTGGGTGTCCTTTAACCAGGCTGGATTTAGGACTGAATCCACTCTGGATTATCGAGTGCTCTGTACTAGAGGGGGAGGAGAGCTGACACTTAATGTCTTATCTTGCAGAGTAACAGTGAGACCCCAATCTCTTGGTCTCTACTGAGGGGGATGTGGATCCCTCCTTTAACCCAGAGACAATACTGTGTGTCCAAATGCTATGCTCCTGAAGTCATGCTGCACAGCCAGACCATTGATTCAGTTATTCGGTGCCTACTGTATGCCACACATCATGTGCCAGGCACTGGCAATGCCTCGGGACGAGATGGAGTCCCCACCCTCATGGAACTGACACTTTTGTGGGGAGAGAAGAGCTAGAAAGCCCAATACAGACAAATTGTGTTAAGTGCCCTGAAAGGAACAAACTGTGATAGAGAATGGAGAATAGCAAAGAGGACTGGGGGGAAGGAGGGCCTGCAGAAGAATGATGTGGAAGCTGGGCCCTGGCTAGGGAAAGGCAGGAAGAACTCAACACGTGCAGAGGGAAGGCAAGTGCAGTCCGGGAGGACAGGGAGCTTTACATTATCTGGGAAGCAGGAGAAGAATCTGGTCCTGGGCCTCCTCCCTACCTCCTACCTGCAAGCCCCGGGGTCCTCCCTGGCCTTCTCTGTCTTTGCAGCTCCTTAGAGTGGGAAGGACCAGGCCCTGTGCTTCTGCCCATGGCCTACAGAGCTCCCTAGAGAGCCTGGGCTGCCTGCTCACCCGGTAGTTCCAGGCTATGCCAGAGCCTGCACCTGGCCAGAGTCCCAAGGAGTTCCAAGACCTCCCCCTGCCCACACGACACCCCGCCCCATCACACCCCACTCGAGTAACAGAGCTTGCAGCCTCACAGCCACCGCTGCCATCTCTTTGGGCCTCTGGTCACCTCCACATAGCCTCATCACCCTGATCGTTTCTGCTGCAGCTACAAGGCACCACTCACTGCCCTGCCACGCCTTCAGCCTTCAGCACGCTCTCAGGAATGTGCTACTGCCTATTCCCCTTCTTTCTGGTGACATCTGGTGACTTCTTTGAGATCTCTTCTAATGCTGCTCCCTTCTGCACCCCCTCTCCTACGCTTTCCTGCCTCCTTCCCCTCTGTTACTGGCACTTCACTATAAGGCTTACTTACCCTGTTGTTAGCTATTTGAGTCTCTCCCCGGCTTTCCAAGGGCAAGGTCTGAATCACTTTTATACTTGCAGTCCCAGGAGCTGATGCAGAAAGTAAATCATCAATACAGCTTTGTTGAACGAATTCTTCATGAGCCCCTTAGAATAATAATCTCCTTCATGTATTCAGCATTTAACAAGCTCATCCAAAACTTTGGGCCATTGTACACTTGCAACACCGTAAGAGTAGGTGCTGACCGGCTGCACAGGTAGGGAAATGTGGAGAAAGGTTACATGATTCATGTTCGATCACACACAGATTGGTGGCAGGGCTGGGGCACGGTCCTAATATCCTCACTCTTACTTCACTGCTCTTCATTAACTTCAGAGCACTCAAGCCTGGAGTCAGAGAAAAAACACATTTCTCAGTAACACATCGTAAGATATAAGCTGAGTGCATACCTGTTTTAACACAACCTAAAAAAAAAAAAAAAAAAAAAAAACTACACTATATTTGATCTTGGGCTTCCCAAGCCAAATAAATAAATTAATTAAAAGTGCACTATAAGATATGAGGTAAGCCTTTATTGAGCACCTATTATATACTGTTATATACGGAACTCAGTATTCTGGGAGACACAAAAGAATTTCAAGACTCTCCTACATAATACTCACAATTATTCAGGGAAAATGAGCCAGGGACAAACACGGCAATTGGAGATAATGTATGGGTGGGTAAATGCAGACGCTCTTGGAGCAGAGTTGATCCTGAAGTGCCCATGGAGAAGGCCGTGGGAAGTCATTCCCATCCATGGGAGAAGAGGAGTGATAGCAGAGAGGAGACGTGGGGATGAGGAGCAGGGGTGGGAAAGTGCACAGGACAAGGAGGCGTCCCAGGGGCTGGCCGGAGGGAGGGGCTTTATAGGAACACTTGTGGGAATGCTCCTCTGAGGACCAGAGAGGACCCAGACGTGGTCTTCAGGGATGTCTCATCCACAAGTAAAGCATGACTCTTTCTCAGTTGCCAGAAACAGTTTTGAGAATAACAATCTCTAGGATTGGAAAGGGTGCCTCATCCCCGGGGATTCTAAGAGGGTAGGATTTGTCTTTCCAGCTCAGCTCAGCTTCATTCAACTCAGTTCAGCTCAACTCAACTCAGCTCAATTTGGCTCAGCTCAACTCAGCTTGGCTCAGCTCAGCTCAGCTCAACTCAGCTCAGTGCGGCTCAGCTCAGCTCAACTCAGCTCAATTCAGCTCAGCTCAGCTTATTTCAGCTTGGCTCAGCTCAACTCAGCTCAGCTCAGCTCAGCTCAACTCATTTTCACTCAGCTTGGCTCAGGTCAGCTCAACTTAGCTCAGCTCAACTCAGGTCAACTCATCTCAGCTCAACTCAGCTCAGCTTGGTTCAACTAAGCTCAACTCAACTCACTTTAGCTCAGTTCTGCTCAGTTTAACCCAGCTCTTCATATTGCCTGTCAGTCATGGATCAGCACTTCCTATCCCCAACTGCCACAGACAAAGCTAGTGAAGTAAGACACACGAACAGAGGTTCCTATCTCCTCTCTGTCCAAACCGCAATCATGACATCCACTCCTTGTTACCTCCACCTACCCCCATTGCAGGTGCTCATAACAACGTCCAAGGACCCAGCTTTGTTACTGAATATGGAACTTGCGGGATGGTTGGCAAAGGCTCCAGCCCTGATGGAAAGCCCTGGAGGACACGCGGCTCAGCTGAGAGTGTGATGACTCTTCTCCCATTGCAAACTGAGACCATAGTGAAATGGACAGAAGGAGAGAAGGGGTTGTTGTAGAGCTGATGGCCCTGCCTGCCTGGCCCCAACTGACCTGGCCATTGAGGTTGTGCTAGAACCCAGGCAAGTGTCCAAGGTGTCCCTAGGTGAACTTCTAAGGTTGTAAGGAGGTTTCTGAAGGACACATCGGGGCCTCATGGAAAAGTAGGTTTGGTGAGGGCCTTTCTCTATTCTCTCTTTCAAAGCCGTGTATTGGGCTGGTTCAGGGCACCAGGCAGGGCTCTGCTTCTTTCACTCTGTCCTCAGGCAACAGTACTGCATTTCAGCAGCTCTTTAACCTCAAAGACCTGTGAGTCAGTGTACAGCAGGTCACACACAGAGCATCTCTAGTTGAGCCCGCTGGCCTCATCACAATGCCTGTGAGCTGTTCACAGGCCTATAGAGTTCATGCCCCTCCCCATGTGTCAACACAGGAGCTAGTCCACGCTGAGGAAAACATTTATTGTATCTTTCCCCAGCAGAGTTTCTGTGGAGAGATTCTCCACCGATTTTCATAACTTCTCTCAAAGCTTCACAGCCTTTGTTCAGCTGTAACCTGGATCTAACCTCCTACTACAACACAAGCCAGTTCTCTTTGGTCTGATCCTCAGAGACAGGCCCTTGAGTGAGAAACTCCAGGATGTACACCATCACACTGGGAGTGGGAAGGTGGAAGAGAGAAGAGACAAAAGAAAGGGGGAAATGCCTATAGCCATTGCAAAACCAACAAGCAGAATGGTGGTAGAGACTAGCCTGGCCAACATGGTGAGACCCCATCTCTACCAAAAATACAAAAATTAGCCAGGCCTAGTGGTGTGCACCTGTAATCTCAGCTACTCAGGAGGTTGAGGCAGGAGAATCACTTGAACCCTGGAGGTGGAGGCTGCAGTGAGCAGAGGTCATACTTGGGTGACAGAGCAAGACTCCGTCTCAAAAGAAAGAAAGAAAGAAAGAAAACCCAAAACCATTTGTGGAGAATGTATTACATGCCAAGCACTATTCTAGGCATCATGAACATACATGAATACAAACAGGTGGACACATATCTGTGCCTCACTCATTTCAGAGTTGTTCACAGAGTCACAGCTGCAGTGGAGAGAAGCAATTATGCACAGATGGGTAAGAGAGCCCAGGGATGCTGAGTGACATGCTTTTGGTCACCCAGGAAGTTGAAAGGCAGAACCAGGTGTCTCGACTCTTGACCTCTCCTTGTTATTCCTCTCATGGTTGGAAGTGAGCATTTCCTAGGAAGACAAAAGAATCTTTTATTTTCTGGGTTCCTAGACAGGAAGTCCTGTTCACTGCTTTGGAGGGGTTTTCCTCGCCCAGGGAGACCCTGGCAGGTCAGCCCTTGTGTTCATGGTGCCTGCTGCTTGCAGAGCAAGTTATGTTCCTGGGCCTTCATCTTCTGGAAGTATGTAAATGCATGACATTACTTTTTTTAAATGCTTGGGATTTCTGAGATCTTTTCCCCCTGAGGCTGCCCCATGTTCTGAAATGTGAACATGGTAAGCAGGATGGATACACTTTTGGAGCAGTAAGTACAACCAGATGTGTGGATGGGGCTGAAGAAACACCAAGCTTTTGTGAGGGATGCAGAGCCCAGAGACCCAGCCTGTTTCTCTCCTCTCAGGGGAAATTAGTTTAAAACTGGCAAAAAAACAAAAAAAAAAACAAAAAAAAACAGGTCAAGGTGTTACCTGCCTACCAGTTTCACATACTCCCTGCCAGACTGCGAATCTGGTCTTGCTCCCATTCACCCAGCTCTCAGTGACAGCAGATGGCAGCCAGGTGCTGACACAATTCTCTCATTTCACTCTAACAATACCACCCAATAAATGGATAAGCAAGCTGAGGATCAGTTTCGCTAGGTAACTTGGCCAGGGCCACACAGGTAGGCAGCAGGAAGGGCTGAGATGCAAACCAGGACAGCTAGGCTGCAAAGGCAACCGTACTATCTTTGCAGACCAGCCTCTTTCCCCCAGGGACTCCCTGTCCAGTGGCAGGAGATCTGCAGGGTTCCAGCAAAGATGGGAGGCTCCATCCCAGGCAATGAGAAACACCTCCTGGCAGTATTGTAGCAGCCAGTGGTGAGGTTTCAGTGGAGAAAAAGTAGTACTCATCCTTGCAGGATTCAAAAGCAATGGTGAAGCAAGACGCAGATGCATCAAACGAGTTGTGAATGACACATGTCACCACACAACCATGCTTCTTTTGGAGAAGCAAGTGGTGGATGCTTTAAGAGTTCTGCACTGTGACCTGGAGTAACCTGGAAAACATTCAGACTGGAAGGATTTAAGCTGCATGTTGAAGGATGGGAGGAATTTGGAGAGGCAGCGAGGTATGAGAAGCATATTAAGTTGAGAGTGTGTGAAAAGAGCAGGAACACAGAGAGAAATTAAAGAGGTGGTGCTGGTGAGATGAGAAATAACATTTACTAAGCACCTATTGTGTACCATGAATGGTGCTGGGGCTTGTGCATATTATCTCGTTTATTAAATCAACTATATTTAGTTTTAATTTACATATATAAGAAAAAGCATACATTTGAAGTGCACAGTTCAATGAGTTTTGGTAAGTGTATATACCTGTGTAATCATCATTACAATCAACATACAAGACAACATTCTGTATCTGCAGCTCCCCTTGTATGAATTCAACCGACTGCAAACAGAAAATATTTGCAAAAAAACCACAATAAAAAAATAACACTACCACGCCTGTAATCCCAGCTACTTGGGAGGATGAGGCAGGAGAATCACCTAAACCTGGGAGGTGAAGGTTGCAGTGAGCCAAGATTGTGCCACTGCACTCCAGCCTGGGCAACAGAGTAAGACTGTCTCAAAGAAAAACCAAAAACAAAAACAAAAACAAAAAACCCATATATATATATATAGCAATGAACAACAATATAAATTTTAAGAACAATAGAGCATAACAACTATTTCCATAGCATTAACATTGTATTAGGTATTTTAGTAATCTAGAGATGATTCAAGTATATAGAAGGATGTGTGCAAATAGCACACAATTTTATATAAGGGACCTGAGGACCCGAATTTTGGCATTGGCTGGGTTCCTAGAAACAACCTCTTTGCTGGATATGAAAGGACAACTGTATACATTTCCATCATTCTCAAATTCCATCATTCTCATGTTTTTTTTGTGATCAGTCACCAGCTCCCTCCCTCCAGCCAATCACTGATCTACTTTCCATCACTGTAGATGAGGTTTGCTTTTTCCAGAATTCACATAAATAGAACCCTACAGCAAGTGGTCTTTCATGTTTGGCAACTTTGGCTCAGCATATTTCTGAAATTCATCCATGTTGTTGCATGTATCGGTAGATATTCCTTTATAATACTGAGTAGTATTCCATTGTAAGGCTATCCTCCCACCTATTTGTGAACATTTGAGTTGTTTCCAGGTTAGGGGTTTAATGAATAAAGTTTCTATGAACCTTTGTGTGCAAGCCTTTGTGTAGGCATGTTTTGATTTCTCCTGGATAAACATGAAGAGGTGGAATTGTTGAGTCACATGGTGAGTGAAAAATTTTATAACAAACTGATGAATTGTTTTCCAAAGTTGGTTAATCATTTTATATTCCCAATAGCAATGTATGAGACTTCAAGTTGCCCCACCTACTTGTCAACACTTTGTATTGTCAGTCTTTTTAAGTTTAGCAATTCCAGTAAGTGTGTAGTCGTAGTTCGTTGTGTTTTAATTTGCATTTCCCTGATGATTAATAATGTAGAGTATTTACTTGTGTTTATCGACATTTGTATATCTTCTATGAGTGTCTGGATTAAAATTAGTTTAAATAATTAGGCCACTTTAAAATTGGGTATTTGCCTTCCAATAATTGACTAGTAAGAGTTGTCTTTAGGTGTTCTAGATACAAGTCCACTGTAAAATACATGTATTGCCAATATTTTCTTCAAGTCTGTTGCTTTTTTATCTCCTTAAAGAGTAGTGTTAAAGAGTAGAAAATTTTAATTTTTATGAAATCAAATTTATCAATTTTCCTTTTGTAATTTGTGTTTTTTGTGTCCTATCTAAGAAATCTTTATCCATCCAGAGATGGCTGAAGTTTTCTCCTGTGTTTTCATCTTGCTGTTTTACAGTGTTAGCTTTTACATTTAGGTCTATAATCCATTTCAAGTTAACTTTTGCGTGGTGTGGGGTAAGGGTTAAAGTTTGTCTTCTTCTATATGATATCTAATAGTTCCGGAACCACTTCTTGAAAAGAATATCCTTTCCTCATTAAATTGCCTTGGAAACTTTGTTGAAAATCAATTGACCAAATAAGCGTGGGTCTATGTTTGGACTCTATTCTGTTCTATTGATCTATATTTCTGTACTTATGCCAATACCAACAGTCGCGATTACTACTGTGAAACACAAATGAAATCCAAAGCTCCCTGACTGACTAAACAGACCCTTTTTGGCCAAAGAGAGCCCCAAGAACCTTAAAAACTAAGTGTTCTGACCAAGACGAGATGGGAGGTTGGTCACGCCCCATTTACCCCCTCCCTTGCTAACCACCATTAGACTTTTTCCCTAAGAGTTAAACAGAAACCAGCCCTGGAAAACAAAGAAGAGAAGATTCACTCAACAACCTGGTACCTTGGCCAGACTTCCCTCCCCTTTCAGTTTCAACAGAACAATCAACCAGCATTCCTTCCTGATAAGAGACTGCTGACCACGGACTGGCTCTGGCGTGCCCACGGAGGCTGCACACGGAGCACCTGTGTGTCCTTTGTTTTAACTTTTGATGTGTACAGCCTAATTTTACTGCATTTTAATGTTAAGTTTCCACTCCAAAGTGAACAGGGGACATACATAACACATGTTTGCTTACTCTGCATGCGTGCAACGTCCCCTCATGCATATTCATGGCCCCTCCTGTAACCTGTTAAATATGTCTGTCTATCCAATTGACCAAGCATGAGACTCCTGTAACACACTCCCTCCCTTGAAATACCTGCTTTCAGTCTCTGCCAGAGGCTACACCTCCAAGTCTTCAGGTTGCAACCCTTTATAAGAAATAAAGTTATCCTTTCCAAACTTACAAATTTTGTGATTTTAAGTGAACACTACTATTAAGTCTTGAAATCAGGGCATCTAAATTATGTAATGGTATTTTCTTCTCATTTTTTTTCCTAGCTATTTAAGGTCTTTAGTATTTTCTTATAAATTTTAGCATAATTTCCACAAAATAATAATTTTGTAGAAATCTTATAAATTTCTATACAAAAGCCTGCTAGGATTTTGATTGGGATTGCACTGAATCTGTAAAGCAATTTGGGAATAACTGACTTTTTTTCTGTTTTTGTTTTTGAGACAGGGTCTCATTCTGTTGCCCAGGCTGGAGTACAGTGGTGTGATCATGGCCTACTGCAGCCTCAGCCTCTCGGGATCAGGTGATTCTCCCACCTCAGCCTCCTGAATAGCTAGGATTACAGGCACATGCCACCATGCCCAGCTAATTTTTTGTATTTGTTTAGAGATGGGGTTTTGATATGTTGCCCAGGCTGGTCTTAAACTCCTGGGCTCAAGTGATCCACCCACCTCGGCCTCCCAAAGTGCTGGGATTACAGATGCGAGCCACTGTGCTGAGCCTTACACTTTAAACACTATTGCTTGTATTCATCCAAGTTCTCTAGAGAAACAGAACCAAAAGGTTGTGTGTGTGAGCATCTGTGTATGTCTTAGTCCCTTCTAGCTGCTATAACAAAATAACTTAGACTGGGTAATATAAACAGTATAAACTTATTGCTGGAGGCTGGGAAGTCCAAGACCAAGGTGCCAAAAGATTCAGTGTCTGGTGAGGGCTTTGCTTTCTGCTTCAAAGATGGTGCCTTCTTGCTGCATCCTTACATGACGAAAGGGACAAACAGGCTTCTCATAGCTTCTTCTATAAGGTAACTTTTTTTATAAGACCTTATAGCTTCTTCTATAAGGTCACTAATCCCATTCAAGAGGGTGGAGCCCTCCTGACCTAATCACCTAAAAGTCACATCTCTTAATACTACTACAATGAGGATTAAATTCTAACATGATTTTTTTGGGGGAAATCAACATTTAGACAATAGAATACATATATTTATTTAGAGAGATTTATTTTAAGGAACTGGCTTATGCAATTATGGGGGCTGGCAAGTCCAAAATCTGCAGAGTAGCCTGGTAGACTGGAGATCCAGAGAAGAGCCAATGTTGCAGTTCAAGTTCAAAGGCCATCTGCTGCCAAAATTCCTTCTTGCTTGGGGGAGGTTAGTCTTTGTTCCACTTAAAGCCTTCCATTGATAGTATTAGGCCCACCCACATTATAGCATATAATTTACTTTACTCAAAGTCCACTGATTTAAATGTTAATCTCATCCAAAAAGAAATCTTCACAGAAACAGCCAGCCAGTACACTGACTAGCTCTCCAGTACAATGTTGAATAGGAGTAGTGAGAATTGATATCCTTGCCTTGTTCTTATTCTTGGGAAGAAAGCATTCAGTCTTTACTATTATGGATGATATTAGCTATAGGTTTTCCCTAGATTTTCTTTATCAGGTTGAGGAGATTCCTTTTTATTTTCAGTTTGCTGAGAGTTTTACAATAAATGATGTTGAAATTTGTCAAATGTGTTTTCTGCATCTGAGATAACTGTTTTTTATTTTTTACTTTGTAAAGATGATGAACTACTTGATTAATTTCTGAATATTAAATCAACTCTGCATTCCTTAGATAAGTCCCATTTGGTCATGAGGTATTATTTATTTTATATATTGCTGGATTCTTTATGCTAATGTTTTGCAGGAACTTTTGTGTCTGTGTTTGTCAGGAATATTGGTTGGTAATTATCTTATAATATATTTTCCTGGCTTTAGTATTGGTAATGCTGGACTCCTAAAATGAATTGAGAAGCATTCCCTCCTATATTTTCTGAAAGAGTTTGTGTAGTATTTGTATTTCTTCCTTAAATGGTGGATAGAATTTCACCAGTGAAGCTACCAGGGGCTATATTTTTCCTTATGGAAAGTTGTAAATCAAAAATTCAGTTTTTAATAGATATAGGGCTATTTAGATTTTCTATTTCTTCTTGATTCAATGTTGGTAATTTGTGTTTTTCAAGAAATTTATTCATTTTCTCTGCATTGTCAAATTTATTTAAAATTGTTCATAGTATTTCCTTATTATTCTATTTATAAGATCTTTTAATTTATATAGAATTCCTGATACTGGTAATCTATATTTTCTCTCTTTCTTTCCTTGATCAGTCTAGCTAGAAGTTTATTACTTTTGTTGATATATATGAAAAAACAATTTTTTCATTGATTTTATTCTATTATTTGTTCATTTCATTGATTTCAATCCATTTCATCGATTTCTGCCTTTATTGTTTCTTTTGTTCTACTTACTTTAGGTTTGATGTACCCTTATTTTTCTACACTCTTAAGCTAGAAGTTTAGATCACTGATTTTAAAGCTATTTTCTTTTCTAATATAAGCATTTAAAGCTATAAATATCCCTCAAACACTGCTTAGCTGCATCTCACAAGCTTTGACATGTTGTATGGTCATTTTCATTTGGTTCAAATATGTTCCCATCCCCTTTGTGATTTCTTCTTTGATCCATGGGTTACTAGAAGTGAGTTTTTACATTTCTAAGCATTTGCATATTTTCCACATCTTTCTGTTACTGATTTATAATTTAATTTCAAATTACTATGACCATTCATATTAGTATTAGTATTTTGGATTATTTAAGTTATTGTAAGTTTTTTGAGACTTACTCTCCATCTCAGCATCCAGTCTATTTTGGTAAATGTTCTATGTGTACTTGAAAAAGTGTGTCTTCCGTTATTGTCATGTGAAGTGTACTATGTATGTCATTTCTGTCAAGTTAGTTGATAGTATTGTTTAAGTATTCTATATCTTTGTTTTCTGATTATTTGTTTTATCAGTTACTGAGAGGAATTTTGGGATCTCCAGCTACTATTGTGGATTTGTGTCTTTCTTCTTTCAGGTCTGTCATTTTTTTGCTTCATGTATTTTAAAGTTTTCATATTGGGTACATATACATTTTGGATTGCTTTGTTCTTGATCTATTGACCCCCTTATCATTATGAAATGTTTCTCTTTATCCACAGTACTACAATATTCTTTGTTCTGAAGTGTACTTTGATATTAACATAGTTACACTGACTTTTTAAATAATTAATGTTGTGCATGGTATTACTGCATGGTATATCTTTTCCCATCCCTTTCCTTTAATCTAACTGTATCTTTATATTTTAGGGTTTTCTTTTTAAAGAGTGTATAGTAGGGTCTTGCTTTTATATCCAGTCTGACAATCTACGTTTATGAATTATAGTGTTTAGATAATTTACATTTAATGTAAGGATTAAGTCAGATATATATCTACCATCTTGCTACTTGTTTTCTATTTGTCCCATCTGTTCTTTGTTCCCTTTTTATTCCTTTTTGTCTTCTTTTGCATTCATTGTACATTTTTTAGTATTCTATTTTATCTCCACTATTGACTTGCAAAATATATCACCTTGTTTTATTGTTTTTAGTAGTTGCAATAGGGTTTAAAATATACGTAATTAATATATCACCTCTACCTTCAAACAATATTATACTAATTCACATATAATATAAAAACCTTCCAAAAATATACTTTCACTTTTATATTGTTGTCATGCACATACTTTACTGCTGCATGTTATTAACATCACAATACTTTCTTTTGTTTCAAATCATTGTTTTAAAAACTAATTTTAAATAAAGGAAAAGGAAAAAAGGTAGTTTCTTCTTATCCACATATTTGCCATATCCTAGTCTCTCCAGTTATTTGTATTGATTCAAGTTTCCACTTGACATCATTTTCCTATTGCCTAAAGAACTTTCATACTTTTTTAAGTCCGGTACTCCTGGGAACAAGTGCTCTCATCTTTTGTCTACCTGAAAAAGTCATCATTTCACCTTCATTTTTAAAGTGGGTTTGGGCCATAATCTTAAAAGACATAATCTTAAATGCCATAATCCTGTTAAAATCCCAAGAGATCAAAATCCCTAAAGTCTAAAGTCTTAAAAATCATAATGCTGAAAGATCAAAGTCTGAAAATCTAATTTTGGAAAAACTAATTTCAAAAAATTCTTTAAAGATATTTATTTACATTTTTAAAGAGAGATTTCCTTGAGAAACATATAAAGACACAACAGAGCACTTAATACTTTACCCAATAAAATGGGCAATCATAACATACAAATTTTTACAAGCATAAACACTCAGGTATACTAACAATAGTCACATGGATATAATAGTTATAAGCAGATGAATCATATTCATAAAGGAATAGGTGAAAAAGCAAAATGTATGCATGCATGTCAGTATGGTCAGTAATTGTGTGTGCCCAGCTTTATAACCTCTGTCATTTGAAATAACATGATGGGCAACCTAAGTCTTTTGATGAAATCAATCAAAAACCTCGGTGGGTCACCATTGTATATGCAGTGGCCCAAAGAGCCAAGATTTTGAGACATTTTATCTTTCTTAAGTGCAGATGTACAAAAATAACATCTTTTCATTTGCTGAGGAAGTTTCAATATTTTACATCCATGGACAATGCTTATACGACAAAGTCAACGCTGCGATAATGCAATTTTGTGGAATTACATTTGCAAAAATTTCATAAAACAAATTAGAACTCACTAAAAGTCTTTACACAATTTATACTTAGTACTGGAAATGATGTGAAGATGAAATACATAGCATAGCAAATTGGTGTTATGTGTGAAGGGGCAGAAATCACACACAATTGAATAATTTAGCAGGGGAGATTTCTTGTATTTTTTGCCTGCATTTTCACTTCTTTGATCTTTGAAACACTCATTGAACTTGTATTTGGAAAGTGGTCGTGGTGTACAAATTTTGTAAGTATATGATGTCCTTTTGAAATTCTGGTTATTGCTTGGCTGTTGCAATTAAGCAATTTTCTGTTTTTGCAGTGTCAAAAATAATTACTTTTTTTTTTTTTTTCCTGAGACGTAGTTTCACTCAGTCGCCCAGGCTGGAGTGCAGTGGTGCGACCTCGGCTCACTGCAATCTCCACCTCCTGGGTTCAAGCAATTCTCCTGCCTCAGCCTCCGGAGTAGCTGGGATTACAGGCGCCCACCACCATGCTTGGCTCATTTCTTGTATTTTTAGTAGAGATGGGGTTTCACCATTTTGGCCAGGTTGGTCTCAAACTCCTGACCTTGGGTGATCCGCCTGCCTCGGCCTCCCAAAGTGCTGGGATTACAGGTGTGAGCCACTGCATCCGGCCATAATTAGCTTTTTTTTTTTTTTTTTTTTTTGAGATAGGGTCTCGCTCTATCACCCAGGACTGGAGTGCAGTGGCACAATCTCAGCTTACTGCAGCCTCGACCTCCTGGGTTCAAGTGATCCTGCCACCTCAGCCTCCCAAGTAGCAGCTGGGGCTACAGGCTTATGCCACCAGGCCCAGCTAATTTTTAAAATTTTTTGTAGAGATGGGGTCTCTGCCATGTTGCCCAGGCTGATCTCAAACTTCTGGGCTCAGGTGATCCTCCTGTCTCAGCCTCCCAAAGTCCTGGGATAGCAGGTATGATCCACCATTCCTGGCCTAAAATTAGCTTTTAAATTTGTATCTTTCATCATTAAGTAACCTTGTACACTTTTAACTTTTCACTTTTTTTTTTTGTAAGGAAACAATTTCACAGCTCTTTACTATTGTTCTGTAAGGAATACGGTAAGAAGGAATGATACTTGGCTTCCCCAGTACCAAATCTGTATTAGGCAGTGTTCTCCAGAGAGATAGAAGAAATAGGATTTGTATATAGGTATATGAGAGGAATTTATTAGGGGAATTGACTCATGCAATTATAGTGGCTGAGAAGTCCTATGACAGGCTATCTGCCAACTGGAGACTGTAGAATATGGGAAGTGTGGTTCAGTCCAAGTCTGAAGGCCTCAGAGCCAGGGAAGCCAATGGTGTAACTCTCAGTCCAAGGCTAAAAGCCTTGGGATCCAGGCGGGGGCTGCTGATGTAAGGCCTGGAGTCTAGAGGCTGTCAAGTCTGCATCTCTTATGTCCAAAGTAGTAGAAGAAAAGCCTGTCCTAGCTCTCAGAGACAGACTCATTCACCTTCTGTATCTGTTCTCTCTGGATCCCTGGATGACTGGATGGTGCATACCAACAATGAGGGCAGATCTTCCCCACCTCGTCCACTCAGACTCACACAGCAATCTCCTGTGGAAACACCCTCACAGACCCACCTGAAATCATGCTTTACCAGGTTTCTAGGTATTCCTTAATCCAGTTGAATTGACACTTAAAATTAAGTGCACAATTCCCCTTGTCAATTTGGCACATACACGCATCTCCTTAAACCAAACTTAATTTCCAAATAAAGACAATAACAAGGTAATAGTTCTGCCTAGCATGCTGCAGCCAACATGATTCAACTATCTTGTGTACAACTGAAGATGCACTAATCCCTTCTCCAGAATTTGGCTTTCAGAATTTCAGTTCAGTTTGAGATTTTAATCTTTTAGGATTATGATTTTTCAGGATTTTAGACATTAGGGATTTTAATCTTTATTTTTTTATTTTTTATTTTTTGAGATGAAGTCTCACTCTGTTACCCAGGCTAGAGTGCAGTGGTGCAATTTCAGCTCACTGCAACCTCTGCCTCCTGGGTTCAAGGGATTATCCTGCCTCAGCCTCTGGAGTAGCTGGAGTAGCACGTGCCACCACACCCAGCTTATTATTATTATTATTATTATTATTTTTTTTTTTTTTGTATTTTTAATAGAGATGCGGTTTCACCATGTTGGCCAGGCTGGTCTTGAACTCCTGACCACAAGTGATCTGCCCGACTTGGCCTCCCAAAGTGCTGGGATTATAGGCATGAGCCACCATGCCAGGCCAGATTTTAATCTTTAGGATTTTGATATTCAGGATAATGGCATTCAGAATTATTATTGGCAACATTTTAAATTATATTTTTGCTAGACTTAGAATTCTAGGTTTGGTTTTTTCCTTTCCATACTTTAAAATGCATTCCATTGTCATCTGAATTGCATTGTTTCTGAAGAGAAGTCTGCATTAAGTTTTATCCCTTTGTACAAAATGTTTCTTTTGTCTCTGGATGCTTTAAAGATGTTTTCTTTGGAGCCATTTTTCAGAAATTTGGTTATATATTAATAACATCTTGGTGTAAGACATTTGGCTCTATACATTTATATTTCTCCTCAAATTTAGGAGGAAATTCACTATAAAATTTTCAAGCTTTTTTCTATTTCCTCCTCTCTCTTATCTTTGTGGCACTCCAATTTCATGGGTACTAGACTGCTTCATATTGTCCCACAGGTCATTGAGGCTATGCTGTCTCTCCCTACTCCCCCGCAAGTTTTCTTTCTTTCTTTTCTTTGGTTTAGATAAGTTTATATTGCTATGTCCTCAAATTCACTGTTATTTTCTTCTGCAGTGCCGAATACGCTGTTAGTCTCATCCAGTGAAATTTTCATTTTATCTCTTGAAGTCCCATTTAGTTCTTTTTCATATCTTTCATTTCTTTCTCATTATATTCATTTTTCTTTGACTACATAAACTTATTTATAATAGCTGTTTTAAAGTTTTGGTGTGCTAATTTCATCATCTCTGTCATTTCTTAATTTTTATCTACTGATTTTCTTCCTGGTTATAGGTCACATTTTCCTGCTTCCTTTCATGCTTTGTAATATTCTTTTGGATGCTGGACATTGTGGATTTTATTTTGTTCTGTGTTGGATTTTGTTATGTTCTTTTGAAGAATGTTGATCTTTGCTCTGGCAAGCAGTTAAGTTACTTGCAGAATAGTTTAACCCTTTTGAGGACAGTTTTTCAGCTTTGGTAGCACTTCTGCTAAGGTGTGACTCTTTTGTGGTCTCTAACTGAATGACTCTGAACCTCAGTGTGGACTTTCTATGCCGGCTGGTTGAATGCAAGTATCTTGTAGCCCTGTGTGACTGCTGGGAATTGTTCAGCTTATATCTGCCTAGTAGTTCTTTACTTAGTCTCATGGAGTTTCACCGTACTCAAGTTCAGCTTAGTGTTCAGCAGCAGGTTCAAGGGGACCCCTCTGCAGATTCTGAAAGTTTTCTCAGCATAACTCCCTTCTTCAAGGTACTTTGTTATGCAAATTCTGGCTGACTCAGCCTCCCTGAACTCTGATCTCTGATACTTCAACTCAGTAAGACCATCATGCTCTCCCAGGATCCTACTCCCTGCAATATGGTCCCAGAAACTATCCCCAGGCAGAAACCTGGGGCAATGAGAGGGTTCATTTTTCTTCTCTCATGTATCATAGTCCTGGGTTGACTGTTGTCTAATACCTGAACACAGGTGTGGTATATAATTTGTCCATTTTTGTAGTTGGTTATGGTAGGAGGCAAGTTTGGTCCCTGTTTCCCCAAAATAATATTTATCATTTTTAAGAAAATGAAAAATTACAAGCACAAAGAAAAATATGGAGAAAATTCAACCAGTGAACATGTTAAAATTTGCCATATGTGCTTCAGCATTTTTTTTAAAGAACAAAAGTATTCCAGATACAGCTTAAGTGCTTTAAATCTTTTTTGATTTTTATAATGACCCTGCCAGGTGGTGATAATTACTTGAATTTTATCCAAGGAAAAAGAAACTTTCCAAGGATAGCATAGCTGGTCACGCACAGAGCTGGGTTTAGACCTTTTTAGGCCATCTTCAGGCTACAGAAATAGACTCTCAGGTGACCTGCACATCGTGTGTGCAGGAGCAAGACGGTGTCTGGGCTGACCGGGTGGCAGTGGAAGGGTCCATATGGAGTAGTGGGAGAAATGACTTTAGGTTAGCTGGGTGTGCCCACCGACAGACTCTTGAAAAGCACACAGGAAACTGGCTTTCTTACTATGAGTCAATGATACGTGAACCTCTTTAACATGCATATGACTGGGCTTTTGAAATGAACTCCAAAGCAGTGTGACTTAGCCAGGGCCAGATGGCTGTGGGAGGATGTGAATAGCCAGTAGGTATGGATGAACTCATTCCCATACAGGATTTTTCCTCAGGTGCTGCCATGAATCAGGTTAAATAAGGCTCCCTGGAACATCCCTATCATCACCTGAAGTGACCAATTTTGCTAGGTCTCTGTGGCATCACTGTCATGGGGCTCCTCTCATTGTCTGTGATTTAGTGACTGCTTTCTTCCAAATGGCTGCCTTGCTGCTCATGTGATCCACCCACAGACTGCATGGCTCAGGTCCATGTTGAATTTTACAGATTGTTTCATTATCAAATTTTAGTAGTTGGAGAGGAGGTGAAAGTTTTCACGCAGGTGTGCAAAGTTCTAAGGAGGATATAGGAGTGGGAGGTGTCATCTGGAGCCCTCCATGGATGGAAGAACAGTTCTTTTTAACCAAAGAGCCAGATTAAGCAAACACTAATAATCATGGATATCATTAAAATTTCCTGTTTTGTTTAGGGTCCGCTTCCTACTTTCTGGGAACCATCCCATCCTCTCACTACACAGCTTTGCGGGGAAGGGGGACAGTCATATCCTTATGTGGCTTGGCTCCTGGCCATAGTTGTTCTCTCAAGCTGGGCCATGAACCCCTTCCCAGGACCTCTGGACGTGGGACCTAGAGTAGCATTGGTGTCTCTCTGCGAAAAAGTTTCTGTGGGCTGTCAACTCTGTCAAATGTGGGGCAGTCCCCACATTTCCCACCCTGGGGAAGCAGAGGCTGCTCGTCAGCAGAGAGAAAAATGGAGCAGGTGCTTTAAGAGGTACACAGATAAAAGACGGAGAGAGCCCCATCCTATGGCTGAGAGCCTGGTGGCGTCCTTGGATCTTATGACACATCCCAGGTTGTTTCTTTTTTTAAATCTCCATCTTGTGTAAATTCAATGTGAGATTATTTAATAATAAAATCTGCATTGGGTCTCCATAATGGTAAACATTACATACATAATCTCACCTAGGGCTAACAGCAACTATAGCACAGCAACTGCAAGGGCATGAAGAGGATTGCTGGGGGCAGGTGAGAGGGTTTCCCTGGGGTAGAGTGGAGGCTTTAGAAGAAGGTCCATTTTAGCTGCACTTGTTGAGGCTCAGCATGCCTGGAGGCAGGAGATCACGTGTGTTAATTCCTTGAGACTTCAATTTCAGTATTGGAACTAATTAATGTGATTGCTAAAATATCTACAGTTCTTCTTTCTGGGATATTTCAGTATAAGGCAGGGTATCCAATAGAAATATTTAATATAATAATGTGAACCACATATGTAACTGTAAATTTTCTCATGGCCCCGTTAAAAATGTAAAAAGATACAGGTGAAATTAACTTTAATAATATCTTTATTTAAACTGATATATCCAAAATATTCTCATTTTAATATAATCAATATAGAAAAAATATTAGTGAGGTATTTTACCTTCTTTTTTTGGCCTTAAGTCTTCAGGGTGCAGTGTGAATTTTAGACTCACAGCACATCTCAGTCTGGACCAGTCACAGTGCTTGAGCTATAAGTGCTTGAGAGCCATGTGTAATTAGTGGCTGCTGCATTGGACAAGGCAGGTTTCTAGCATTATTCTCAACTAGCCAGGAGACCTGCCCTTGATAAGCAGACGTTCAGAAACAGAGACTCCTCCTTAAGCTGGCTCAGAAAAGAGGGGTTTTGTGCAAGGATCTATGTTGAAGAGATGGTGTCTTAGAACAGGAGCCTCGGCCTGGGTGGCTCTCATGAGAGCTGGGACTGAGAGGGCAAAGCCATCCCAAGCTAGGGCCACATTCCTACCTTTCCAGGAACCTGTGGAGCATTGACCCTGCTCTCTGAGCATCTGTTCCATTCTCTTGACTCTGCTCCTGGCTCTTTGATGCCCTCACCTGCACATGACCATCATGGAGATGACCTATTTCTCTTTGCTTCCCCGCTTTCTGCACCAAAATCCTGCTTTGGCTCTCACTTCAAATGTCAACGGCCACTCAGTTTCCCAAACTTATGTCCTGAAGGAGGAATCTTAAGAGGCCAGGATCATCTTTTTCACCAGGCCACAACGCAGTGGCCTTGGGAGAGGCTGCCCTTTAGTCAGAGCGCACCCTGATCTAGCTAGTTATAGCTAAGAGGTGAGGAGGGGCAGATTCCTATGGGGGTGGTCTCTGGGAGGGTGATACAAGATTGGCCTCTCATCTGACATCTTTTTCCTTACGGGAACAAAGGAGACAAAAGCCACTCTTTTGTCTTTCGAGGCTTCGAAGATAGCCTTCTCTATCCAAAGGGAAGAGAAATGTCCTCTCTACAGGCCAGGTCACTTCAGTGGCAAGTCTAGAGACTTCACAGGGAAACAGTCTCTGTATGGCAGCAGCTAGACTCAGACTTGAGGGTTTAAAAGGAGCAAGAGACATGAATTCCCAGTCATCTGTGCCCTTGTGGAGATCTAGGCACAACAGCACAACATTCACAATAGACTCTTATTAGAGAGCTTCCTTTTGGTCTGATTCCAGCAGAAGGGTTTCGTAACTTGCATTGTTGAGTCCTCACTTTCCTGGGAGGAAGATGGAAAGGTTAGAGGAAAATGCTGGTCAAAAAGGTCACAATCCCTGGAGTTGTTGGACATGACAAAGAAGCTGGTATTCCAGTAGAAAGGGTACCAATTTGCCTACTCCTTGCCCCCCAGTTGGGAGACGTCAGGGCACTCTAGGATTCGGAGTTTTCCCTTCACATGGGACTGAGCAGGACTGAGCAGCGGGGCCAGGCCTGGAAGGGCTTGGAGTCTGTGGTGGGTGGATGCGGCGGGTCCCTGCTTCCGGCTCCACAGCTAGCCCTGCTGGGAAGGCTTACGGCTGCTCCCTGGCCTTGACCACCCCTGGGGAGCAACAAGCAAAAGGTTCTGAACCAGGGCATTGGTGCTGCCGGAAGGGCCCCAGCATCCTGCCAGAACTGAACCTGACATGGCCACCCAGCAGCCCACCTCCCCCAGGTTGGGGAAAGCAGCCTCAGAGATCACATTCATTCGGCCTCAGAGACCACACTTTATTAGGATTGCTTTCATCATATCAACACAAGCAATAACAAGTGCTTTCAACATCCTAAACCACACATCTGAAAGCTGCACTAGGCCATATAGATATAAACCCTTCAAAGAACCGGCCACTTGTCCAGGCTTTAAGAGGCTCTAATGGACTTCAGGCCTGTCTCATTTGATCCTGAGCCCAGCCCCACATCACCATGCTGCCCTGCCCATGCACAGCCAGGTCCCACGGTCATGACTGCCCAGGCACCAGCCAAGCTCTAATATTCTATCTAAACATTGCCATCCCTAGAATCAATAGAAAAAAAACAGGACTTGGAAATCTCCTTGGTAAAAGAGCTTTCTGCTGTTAGAAAGTCCAGTCGGCTACAGTGAGGACTCAAGAGGACAGGTGGGTAGAAGAGAGCTGCATCTATAGGTTCTGGCTTTCTGCCCCTGGCGGGGCCAGCCCAGCCCACTCCTGGAATAGCGCTGAGTCCGCCAGCAGAGGGCCGGCACCCTTGGAGCCTGCCATAGGAGTGAAGCTGCATTGATAGGCTCTGTGCACTCCCCTGACCCACGCTACTCACAGCTGGGGCGCTGTGAACACATTAGCCAGCATCTCAGAGGTGGGCTTATAACCCTTGCCTTGCTCACTGCACAGGGTGATTTTAAAAGGACAAAATGGAAGAGCAATGTAAGTGGCTGGGTGCTGAAAAATGTAATGATGGCACTTGCTGAAATGCCATTTAACCTGCAGAACATATTTTACTAGCTGCAAAAGTGTAGTCTCCTCTAAGGAGTAAGGACAATGGAAATTCCAGGGCAAAAATGTAAAACAAGAAATACTGGGCCAACAGCAAGCCAGTAAACGGCATTTCTGATTCCACTCCTTAAAAGCCTTGGCTGAGCCTCTGGGTGAATGTAGCCTCCCTGGCATTGGCCCTGGGGCCCACTGGCACAATTCCCTTTGCTGATAGAGGTGGGCTCCCATCCCCGATTCCTTCCCCACCACCCCCAAGGATGTCCACTATCCCCAACCTCCCTCTTCCTCTCACACCTTCCACGCTAGGCTCCTGCCAGAAATGCCATCTGCCAACCTGAAAGCCTCACCTCATCCCTCCTCAAGCCACACCTGAGTGTCTCCCACTCCTCCAAACTCAGCCCTGAGCCCCAGTCCCAGGGGGTCCCTCTGGCTCAGATGTGCAAAACCTTAGGACGGCATTGCTGTCTTCCTCGGTATGCCCCCAGAAGCAGACCCTGAGACAAGGATTCGGGTGCAAGTCGTTTATTCGGGAGCTGATTCCTGGAATCATGGAGAGGTGGTGAGGAAGACAGCCAGGGAAGGAGGAGAGCTGCTGAGGGCCACGCGAATGAGCTGTGGCCAGGGAGCCACTGCAAGTCAGTGTAGGATGCATCTCGGAATCACGCCACCAAAGGCACGGAGGCTGGAGTGGTAAGGAAGCTGGGGTATTTCCACTCAATCTGGGCCCTTATTGCTAGAGAGGTGCCTCTGGAAGCCACTGACCCCTGAAACTTTCAGTCTAACCTGCCCATGTGCAGATGGTGTCAGAGAAAGCCCTCAGGGAGAGAGGCACAGTTCCTTGGGGAAGGAAGTCATCTGCATGTACAGAACTGTCCTCCAGTAGACCAAGGGAATGTGTGCTGGACATAAACACCACCACACTGACCAAGGCCCCAGAGGAGCTCTGGAGCCGGCAGGCAGGTGCTCAGTGCTCGACAGGTGAAGGCATGCAGGATTCAGAGTTGGAAGATCTGAGTGGGAATCCTGGCTCTGTTCCAGAGCAAATCTTGAGCAACTTCCTTTCCCTCTAAGCCTCACCTCCTTTGTTGAAATGGGATACTCATACTTTCTCCATAGGATTGCTGTGAGCCCTGAAGCCAAGACACCAGGTACTATTAGAAACTGGCCTTCAACCTTTCAGATAATGTCTTTTTGAAGTTACAAGTTGAGTGCTTCCCATTCTTACCAAAAGTTACTCATATTTCTGACTAACATTACTAATGCCAAAGCAATCATGCTTTGAAAACATAGCTAATAACTGATAGACAGTATACTATTAAATGGAGGAAAGTAATTAAAAATATACATACATATATACATATACATAAACATATATATAGAGAGAGAGAGAGCAAGAGAGAGAGAGAGAGAGAGAGAGTGTGTGTGTGTGTGTGTGTGTGTGTGTGTGTGTGTGTGTGTGTATTCAGCCCTGGCTGGGAAAATGTTACAGGTTGGATTCACCAGAAACAGATAATGAGGCAGAATTTCAGGTGCAAAATTTTATTAGGGCTCAACATCTATGAAGGACAGAGGGCATGAGTAGAATGGGAAAGAAGTTGAGCTGCAACAAGATCTTGGCCAGTCTAGCAGGAACTCTGGAGTGGATATTGTCCTGCACAGCATATGAGATGGCTGTGCTTTCACACCCCTTTCACACCCCTGCCTCTGCGTGACAGGATGCAAGCTGCCACCAGAAGAGCATGACCTAGTGCAAGGTGGCTCTTTGAGCAAGGCAGCTCTTTGTAGGGAGGCGGCCCTTTGCAACAAGGCAGGCCCCGAAAGAGCTGATAGCTGCAGGTTGGCTGCTGATCAAGCTTTCAGTGGATGGACAGCAAGTCCTTTAGAGGAAGGGGATCTAGGCTGTGCATCCCCACACCTAAAATGGCATTAACTCTTGGTCATTTTATTTCAATAGCTTCTTTTGGCTAACCATAACATCCTGGAATTTCCCTTCCACCTCCCTCTGCTGCCCCCCACCATTTCTCTTGGTTTACTTTCGATCCTCCTTGCTAAACCAAAGGCAAATAGGGTAGGAGAGTGAAGAAAGAAAGAACTATTCCAGTCTGCTCCTTCACCTCTCAGCTCTGGATATGGCTGTCTGCAAATACTCACAGCACCAGTGACCTCCATTCCCTCAAGCTAAGCTCCATCTTCCTGCCTCTGTACCCTCATCCAAACTAATATTCTCTTGGAATGACCCTTCTACTCTGCTTCTATCTATTTCTATTTATCCTTCAAGGCCTTTTAAAGTCTCACTTCTGTGAAGAATGAAAATCTCTTTGTGTGCCCTATTCTCATTGTTTATAAGCTACATTCAAGCATTTGATTACATTTGAGGCAATATTTACACATTTTCTTAAATCCCAGTCTGGAGTGCAGTGGTGCAATCTCAGCTCACTGCAACCTCTGCCTCCTGGGTTCATGAGATTCTCCTGCCTCAGCCTCCCCAGTAGCTGGGATTACAGGTGCGTGCCACCACACCCAGCTAATTATTGTACTATTAGTAGAGACAGAGTTTCATCATGTTGGCCAGGCTGGTCTCAAACTCCTGACCTCAGGTGATCTGCCCACCTCGGCCTCCCAAAGTGCTGAGATTACAGGCGTAAGCCACTGCGCCCAGCCGCAAAAATTAATACTTGAGGAGTAGGATATGCACCTTTTGTATTCCCTTTAGTACATGGATAATATGGGTGCCTGATATGTACTTATGAATTTTTACATTAAATCAAAAGAAATTGCTTTTAGAAGGAATGCTCAAAATGTAAAGTGATTAAATTCCAACCATATGCAACACTTCTAATTGCTGCAGTTTCCGCTTGAGTGATCATGAAATGATCTGGAGAAGCAACATGTGGGAATTTAAATCCATTCATTTATCAACAGCAAAACAGCTATTTCCAGCTTTTTTCTTTTCTTTTTTTCTTTTTGAGAGAGTCTTGCTCTGTTTGCCAGGCTAGAGTGCAGTGGTACAATCTCAGCTCACTGCAACCTCCGTCTCCCAGGCTCAAGCAATTCTCCTGCCTCAGCCTCCAGAGTAGCTGGGATTACAGGCGTGTGCCATCACGCCCAGCTAATTTTTTTTTTTTTCTTAATTTTTAATAGAGACGGGGGTTTCACCATGTTGGTGAGGCTGGTCTCGAACTCCTGACCTCAGGTAATCTGCCCGCCTCGGCCTCCCAAAGTGCTGGAATTACAGGTGTGAGCCACCGCACCCGGCCTATTTCCAGCTTTTTAACAAGGACTGAATCAGGGCTTCCAGACTCATGATGCAAAGGTAGAAGGAGTTAATGGATCAAAATGAGAATTCATGGCTCTTGAACTGTTAACTTCTGATGTCTCTTACTTCATTCAAAGCATCAGCAGCTCCTGAAATCTAATTTTAGGTTCTACAAGGTGCATCAAATAAAGACAGTGTAATAAGCATATTTAAGATAATTGAAACTCATTTAAAACTGATGGCTCCCAAGATGGCCGAATAGGAGCAGCTCCAGTCTTCAACTCCCAGCGCCAGCGACACAGAAGACCGGTGATTTCGGCATTTTCAACTGAGGTACTGGGTTCATCTCACTGGGGAGTGCCGGACGATCGGTACTGGTCAGCTGCTGCAGCCCGACCAGCGAGAGCTGAAGCAGGGCGAGGCATTGCCTCACCTGAGAAGCGCAAGGGGGAAGGGAATCCCTTTTCCTAGCCAGGGGAACTGAGACACACAACACCTGGAGAATCGGGTAACTCCCACCCCAATACTGCGCTTTGAGCAAACAGGCACACCAGGAGATCATATCCCACACCTGGCCGGGAGGGTCCCACACCCACGGAGCCTCCCTCATTGCTATTACAGCAGTCTGTGATCTACCGGCAAGGCAGCAGCGAGGCTGGGGGAGGGGCGCCCGCCATTGCTGAGGCTTAAGTAGGTAAACAAAGCTGCTGGGAAGCTCGAACTGGGTGGAGCTCACAGCAGCTCAAGGAAACCTGCCTGTCTCTGTAGACTCCACCTCTGGGGGCAGGGCACAGAAAACAATAACAAAGCAGCAGAAAGCTCTGCAGACGCAAACGACTCTGTCTGACAGCTTTGAAGAGAGCAGTGGATCTCCCAACACGGAGGTTGAGATCTGAGAAGGGACAGACTCCCTGCTCAAGCGGGTCCCTGACCCCTGAGTAGCCTAACTGGGAGACATCCCCCACTAGGGGCAGTCTGACACCCCACACCTCACAGGGTGGAGTACACCCCTGAGAGGAAGCTTCCAAAGCAAGAATCAGACAGGTACACTTGCTGTTCAGAAATATTCTATCTTCTGCAGCCTCTGCTGCTGTTACCCAGGCAAACAGGGTCTGGAGTGGACCTCAAGCAATCTCCAACAGACCTACAGCTGAGGGTCCTGACTGTTAGAAGGAAAACTATCAAACAGGAAGGACACCTACACCAAAACCCCATCAGTACATCACCATCATCAAAGACCAGAGGCAGATTAAAACCACAAAGATGGGGAAAAAGCAGGGCAGAAAAGCTGGAAATTCAAAAAACAAGAGCGCATCTCCCCCGGCAAAGGAGCGCAGCTCATCGCCAGCAACGGATCAAAGCTGGACGGAGAATGACTTTGACGAGATGAGAGAAGAAGGCTTCAGTCCATCAAATTTCTCAGAGCTAAAGGAGGAATTACGTACCCAGCGCAAAGAAACTAAAAATCTTGAAAAAAAAGTGGAAGAATTGACGGCTAGACTAATTAATGCAGAGAAGGTCATAAACGAAATGAAAGAGATGAAAACCATGACACGAGAAATACGTGACAAATGCACAAGCTTCAGTAACCGACTCGATCAACTGGAAGAAAGAGTATCAGCAATTGAGGATCAAATGAATGAAATGAAGCGAGAAGAGAAACCAAAAGAAAAAAGAAGAAAAAGAAATGAACAAAGCCTGCAAGAAGTATGGGATTATGTAAAAAGACCAAATCTACGTCTGATTGGGGTGCCTGAAAGTGAGGGGGAAAATGGAACCAAGTTGGAAAACACTCTTCAGGATATCATCCAGGAGAACTTCCCCAACCTAGTAGGGCAGGCCAACATTCAAATCCAGGAAATACAGAGAACGCCACAAAGATACTCCTCGAGAAGAGCAACTCCAAGACACATAATTGCCAGATTCACCAAAGTTGAAATGAAGGAAAAAATCTTAAGGGCAGCCAGAGAGAAAGGTCGGGTTACCCACAAAGGGAAGCCCATCAGACTCACAGCAGATCTCTCGGCAGAAACTCTCCAAGCCAGAAGAGAGTGGGGGCCAATATTCAACATTCTTAAAGAAAAGAATTTTAAACCCAGAATTTCATATCCAGCCAAACTAAGTTTCATAAGTGAAGGAGAAATAAAATCCTTTACAGATAAGCAAATGCTTAGAGATTTTGTCACCACTAGGCCTGCCTTACAAGAGACCCTGAAGGAAGCACTCAACATGGAAAGGAACAACCGGTACCAGCCATTGCAAAAACATGCCAAAATGTAAAGACCATCGAGGCTAGGAAGAAACTGCATCAACTAACGAGCAAAATAACCAGTTAATATCATAATGGCAGGATCAAGTTCACACATAACAATCTTAACCTTAAATGTAAATGGACTAAATGCTCCAATTAAGAGACACAGACTGGCAAACTGGATAAAGAGTCAAGACCCATCAGTCTGCTGTATTCAGGAGACCCATCTCACACGCAGAGACATACATAGGCTCAAAATAAAGGGATGGAGGAAGATTTACCAAGCAAATGGAGAACAAAAAAAAGCAGGGGTTGCAATACTAGTCTCTGATAAAACAGACTTTAAACCATCAAAGATCAAAAGAGACAAAGAAGGCCATTACATAATGGTAAAGGGATCAATTCAACAGGAAGAGCTAACTATCCTAAATATATATGCACCCAATACAGGAGCACCCAGATTCATAAAGCAAGTCCTTAGAGACTTACAAAGAGACTTAGACTCCCATACAATAATAATGGGAGACTTCAACACTCCATTGTCAACATTAGACAGATCAACGAGACAGAAAGTTAACAAGGATATCCAGGAATTGAACTCATCTCTGCAGCAAGCAGACCTAATAGACATCTATAGAACTCTCCACCCCAAATCAACAGAATATACATTCTTCTCAGCACCACATCGTACTTATTCCAAAATTGACCACGTAATTGGAAGTAAAGCACTCCTCAGCAAATGTACAAGAACAGAAATTATAACAAACTGTCTCTCAGACCACAGTGCAATCAAACTAGAACTCAGGACTAAGAAACTCAATCAAAACCGCTCCACTACATGGAAACTGAACAACCTGCTCCTGAATGACTACTGGGTACATAACGAAATGAAGGCAGAAATAAAGATGTTCTTTGAAACCAATGAGAACAAAGATACAACATACCAGAATCTCTGGGACACATTTAAAGCAGTGTGTAGAGGGAAATTTATAGCACTAAATGCCCACAAGAGAAAGCAGGAAAGATCTAAAATTGACACTCTAACATCGCAATTAAAAGAACTAGAGAAGCAAGAGCAAACACATTCGAAAGTTAGCAGAAGGCTAGAAATAACTAAGATCAGAGCAGAACTGAAGGAGATAGAGACACAAAAAACCCTCCAAAAAATCAATGAATCCAGGAGTTGGTTTTTTGAAAAGATCAACAAAATTGACAGACCACTAGCAAGACTAATAAAGAAGAAAAGAGAGAAGAATCAAATCGACGCAATTAAAAATGAAAAAGGGGATATCACCACCGACCCCACAGAAATACAAACTACCATCAGAGAATACTATAAACACCTCTATGCAAATAAACTGGAAAATCTAGAAGAAATGGATAATTTCCTGGACACTTACACTCTTCCAAGACTAAACCAGGAAGAAGTTGAATCCCTGAATAGACCAATAGCAGGCTCTGAAATTGAGGCAACAATTAATAGCCTACCAACCAAAAAAAGTCCAGGACCAGATGGATTCACAGCTGAATTCTACCAGAGGTACAAGGAGGAGTTGGTACCATTCCTTCTGAAACTATTCCAATCAATAGAAAAAGAGGGAATCCTCCCTAACTCATTTTATGAGGCCAACATCATCCCGATACCAAAGCCTGGCAGAGATACAACAAAAAAAGAGAATTTTAGACCAATATCCCTGATGAACATCGATGCAAAAATCCTCAATAAAATACTGGCAAACCGGATTCAGCAACACATCAAAAAGCTTATCCACCATGATCAAGTGGGCTTCATCCCTGGGATGCAAGGCTGGTTCAACATTCGCAAATCAATAAACATAATCCAGCATATAAACAGAACCAAAGACAAGAACCACATGATTATTTCAATAGATGCAGAAAAGGCTTTTGACAAAATTCAACAGCCCTTCATGCTAAAAACGCTCAATAAATTCGGTATTGATGGAACGTACCTCAAAATAATAAGAGCTATTTATGACAAACCCACAGCCAATATCATACTGAATGGGCAAAAACTGGAAAAATTCCCTTTGAAAACTGGCACAAGACAGGGATGCCCTCTCTCACCACTCCTATTCAACATAGTGTTGGAAGTTCTGGCTAGGGCAATCAGGCAAGAGAAAGAAATCAAGGGTATTCAGTTAGGAAAAGAAGAAGTCAAATTGTCCCTCTTTGCAGATGACATGATTGTATATTTAGAAAACCCCATTGTCTCAGCCCAAAATCTCCTTAAGCTGATAAGCAACTTCAGCAAAGTCTCAGGATACAAAATTAATGTGCAAAAATCACAAGCATTCTTATACACTAGTAACAGACAAACAGAGAGCCAAATCATGAATGAACTTTCATTCACAATTGCTTCAAAGAGAATAAAATACTTAGGAATCCAACTTACAAGGGATGTAAAGGACCTCTTCAAGGAGAACTACAAACCACTGCTCAGTGAAATAAAAGAGGACACAAACAAATGGAAGAACATACCATGCTCATGGATAGGAAGAATCAATATCGTGAAAATGGCCATACTGCCCAAGGTAATTTATAGATTCAATGCCATCCCCATCAAGCTACCAATGAGTTTCTTCACAGAATTGGAAAAAACTGCTTTAAAGTTCATATGGAACCAAAAAAAGAGCCCGCATCTCCAAGACAATCCTAAGTCAAAAGAACAAAGCTGGAGGCATCACGCTACCTGACTTCAAACTATACTACAAGGCTACAGTAACCAAAACAGCATGGTACTGGTACCAAAACAGAGATATAGACCAATGGAACAGAACAGAGTCCTCAGAAATAATACCACACATCTACAGCCATCTGATCTTTGACAAACCTGAGAGAAACAAGAAATGGGGAAAGGATTCCCTATTTAATAAATGGTGCTGGGAAAATTGGCTAGCCATAAGTAGAAAGCTGAAACTGGATCCTTTCCTTACTCCTTATACGAAAATTAATTCAAGATGGATTAGAGACTTAAATGTTAGACCTAATACCATAAAAATCCTAGAGGAAAACCTAGGTAGTACCATTCAGGACATAGGCATGGGCAAAGACTTCATGTCTAAAACACCAAAAGCAACGGCAGCAAAAGCCAAAATTGACAAATGGGATCTCATTAAACTAAAGAGCTTCTGCACAGCAAAAGAAACTACCATCAGAGTGAACAGGCAACCTACAGAATGGGAGAAAATTTTTGCAATCTACTCATCTGACAAAGGGCTAATATCCAGAACCTACAAAGAACTCCAACAAATTTACAAGAGAAAAAAAACAAACAACCCCATCAAAAAGTGGGCAAAGGATATGAATAGACATTTCTCAAAAGAAGACATTCATACAGCCAACAAACACATGAAAAAATGCTCATCATCACTGGCCATCAGAGAAATGCAAATCAAAACCACAATGAGATACCATCTCACACCAGTTAGAATGGCGATCATTAAAAAGTCAGGAAACAACAGGTGCTGGAGAGGATGTGGAGAAATAGGAACACTTTTACACTGTTGGTGGGATTGTAAACTAGTTCAACCATTATGGAAAACAGTATGGCGATTCCTCAAGGATCTAGAACTAGATGTACCATATGACCCAGCCATCCCATTACTGGGGATATACCCAAAGGATTATAAATTATGCTGCTATAAAGACACATGCACACGTATGTTTATTGCAGCACTATTCACAATAGCAAAGACTTGGAATCAACCCAAATGTCCATCAGTGACAGATTGGATTAAGAAAATGTGGCATATATACACCATGGAATACTATGCAGCCATAAAAAAGGATGAGTTTGTGTCCTTTGTAGGGACATGGATGCAGCTGGAATCCATCATTCTTAGCAAACTATCACAAGAACAGAAAACCAAACACCGCATGTTCTCACTCATAGGTGGGAACTGAACAATGAGATCACTTGGACTCGGGAAGGGGAACATCACACACCGGGGCCTATCATGGGGAGGGGGGCGGGGGGAGGGATTGCATTGGGAGTTATACCTGATGTAAATGACGAGTTGATGGGTGCAGCACACCAACAAGGCACAAGTATACATATGTAACAAACCTGCACGTTATGCACATGTACCCTACAACTTACAGTATAATAATAATAAATAAATTAAAACAAAAAAAAAAAAAAAAAACTGATGGCTCCCTAAACCAGTGATTCATCAGACGTAGTCTGGGGACTCCAGGGGGCGCTAAGATCTCTTCAGGAGGACTGTGAGTTCAAAACTATTCTACAATAATATGAAGACATCATTTGTTTTTCTTGCTTTCATCCTTTCTTAATAATATGGTAGAGCTTCCAGAGGCTACACGACCTAGGATGCTTTGTTCTGTCTGGCAACAAGTGCTTTTCGTATTCTTGTGTTTTTTAGAATTTTCTAAGGTGGTAGATTTAGAATATATATATGTACATTTTTGGAGATTAACTCAGTTTATTCTTAATACTTTGACTGCAGTATCTATCTTTCATTATACCTGCTATAATTTCTGTAACCTCATATTGTCCAATGTATTGTTGTTTCAAAATCCCAAATTTCCCTTGCATCTATTTGAAAACTCAACAACAAATAATATACTGTGTTGTTTTGCAACATTTTAAATTTTTTTCAAAACTTCATAAAGTTAAAAAAAATCATCTAGGCCGGGCGCGGTGGCTCAAGCCTGTAATCCCAGCACTTTGGGAGGCCGAGACGGGCGGATCACGAGGTCAGGAGATCGAGACCATGCTGGCTAACACGGTGAAACCCCGTCTCTACTAAAAAATACAAAAAACTAGCCGGGCGAGGTGGCGGGCGCCTGTAGTCCCAGCTACTCGGGAGGCTGAGGCAGGAGAATGGCATAAACCCGGGAGGCAGAGCTTGCAGTGAGCTGAGATCTGGCCACTGCACTCCAGCCTGGGTGACAGAGCGAGACTCCGTCTCAAAAAAAAAAAAAAAAAAAAACATCTAAAACTGTTATTGCTTTAAAGTTCAATATTCTAAAATAAAAAGAAAAGTTATTTATAGAATATTTTTCTTACCGTTAAGGATAGATCATTGGCTTGCTTTCTCAATTACCACATGTAGCACCTACATGTCAGATGCTGACGTACCTGAACCTGAAATATCAGAGTTCCCTGACTCATGGAAGGGTAGATCAACTTCAAAAAAAAACTGGAGGAAGAAATGAAAACACAATGAAAGATATCTTCCCCTCCCTTTATGTTTACTAATAATTCCCCTTATTGTGTCTTATGCAACAAAACAATTTCAAATTGTCATTTTGAGACTGATAAGAGTATAAAGGAAAATAAATATTTTTAATGTACAAAATATGAGCTTTTTAAAAGCTAAATATTTCTTCAGGTTTTCAAACTAGAAATGAAAAAGACACCAAAGCATCCTACAGGGTGAGTTATCATATTGCATTGGCTGGAAAAGTACATATACTAGCTGAATGACAAAGCCTTGCACAGCTGACGTTGCTCAATGCCTGCTGAAGGACAAGTTAGTAAAAGAAACCAGTGCCACTTCCCCAAAACACGGTAACTCGTCAAATTTCGGATTTCACTATAAACATGAAGACTAATATATCATCTGCAGAATTGCACTTGTGCTTTAAAAACGGACACATCTACAGATATAACTGTATTTGTTATTTTTCTTATTTTTGTTCTTATTGGCCCCAATTAATGATTGAAGATATTTTATTACATAAATGCTTGGCAACAAACACACATGTGCTGAAATAGACAAAGTGTTGAATAACTGTCGGAATCTTATGGTTTATTCTGATACAACTGCGTTGAAATGTGCATGGACGGTGCAAAAGCAATTATCAGCAAAAGTCATGCCTTAGCATCAATGAAATCAGTGTACTAGGAGTTAACTGACTGTTTACTGCTATGGCCTGGCAAAAGCAAAAGAAAGTCAGCTTCACTCAAGAATATCCTGGGGCCAGGCATGGTGGCTCATGCCTGTAAACCCAGCACTTTGGGAGGCCAAGGCTGGAGGACTGCTTGAGGCCAGGAGTTTGAGACCAACGTGGGCAACATGGCGAGACTCTGTCTCTACAAAAAATTTAAAAAATTAACCGGGCTTGGTGGCGCACACCTGTAGTCCCGGCTACTCAGGAGACTGAGCTGATCGTGCTACTGCACTCCAGCCACTCCATGTCAAGAAAAACAACTGACAGTATTTGTTGCTAATGATAAAATTTGAGTTTTCAACCAAAAATTGGAATTTGGGGGAAATTTGTATCCAATATTATGAGTTTCCCAGTACTTAAGGATGAGATCGGCGGTGCTATTATTAAATAGGACTTAAAAATATTGTATACTGAAATGACTAAAAATTTGGAAGAATTGTGTGACTCAGTGAATCAGTATTTTCCAAATGACCAATGCAATGCCTGATGCTACAAAATCCACTCCGAGAACAAGATAGATCAGTGCATTTTAATGTAATACATTTTCACAGTTCACTGATCGGGTTTCAGATTCTACTTTGCAACCAGCCTTTAAGAAACTATGATTTGTCAAGTTTTGCTCTAATATCACACAATTATTTGAAAGAATACCCACAATTATTTGAAAAGGCTATCAAAATACGCCTCTCATTTTCCAACTACATATCTATGTGAAGCCAGATTTTCTTCATATTCTTTAACCAAAGTAATGTATTGGAACAAATTGAATGCAGAGGCAGATAAGAATATCCAGCTGTCTTCTATTGAGCCAGATATATGTGTGTGTGTGTGTGTGTGTGTGTGTGTGTGTGCGCCTGCGTGTGTGTGAGAGAGACAGGGTCTCTGTTGCCCAGGCTGGAGTGCAGTGGTGCAGTCATGGCTCACTGCAGCCTCAACCTCCCAGGCTCAAGCGATTCTCCCACTTTAGCCTCCTAAGTAGCAGCTGGGACTACAGCCTCATGCCACCATGCCCAGCTAATTTTTTAATTTTTTGTAGAGACTGGGTCTTGCCATGTTGCCCAGGCTGGTTTCCAACTTCTGAGCTCCAGTGATCCTCCCATTTCAGCTTCCCAAAGTGCTGGGATTACGGGAATGGGCCACTGTGCCCAGCCTAAGCCAGATATTAAAGAGATGTGCAAAGATTAAAACAATGCTGTTTTTCTCATTTGTTTTACAAAATGGTTATTTTCCAAAAACATGTTATTTATGTTAATGTATGTTGGGCTTATTGTTATTTATAACCAAATAAATATTTCTAATTTGTGTTTTAATTTTTAATATGGTAAATATTGGTAGGTAAATCCACAAATAAAAGCGTTTTGGGGTCATCAATAATTTTATGGCATGTAATGGGGTCTTGAAACCAAAGAGTTTGAGAAGCACTGCTGTAAACTGAGGGGAACCTAGGGTACGTTGAGAAGTGGGCTCAAGTAACTTGAGGTGTGTATCAGTTAGAGGAAAGAAGTGAGTCCACCTAATTCCAGAAAGAGACAAGAGAAAAAAGGCACAGGCCAAAGACCACATACCTACCACACCTTAATGTGTTTCTTGCTACAACTGGTGGGGACTAGAGCAGAGCTTTCAAGTTCTTTCTGGGAGGAGTCATTTACTGGACATAGAGGTGGTGAGCATGAGATATCCTTTTCCAGAGATGTGAGGTTCAGAAATTCCAGATGGATGATATTTTTTTAGCCACTTAATATATTTAACCAAAAAATGCAAATTAAGTATATTTTGGGCCATTAGATTTTATCCTTTCATTCGATAGCAGAATAAAATTACCACAGAATCAAAGACTACATAAAGTTTTTAAACCGAAAAGAACTAGCCACCCAAAGAGCCAGAGAATCAGAGATAAAGGGATTAAGATCATTTACTTCTTTCCTCAAAATTTTTCTGATTTGATTATGTAACTCACATGACATTGGTTTTCTTTTTTGTTGTTGTTGTTTTTGAGATGGAGTCTCAGTCTGTCACCCAGGCTGGAGTGCAGGGGCACGATCTCAGCTCTCTGCAACCTCTGCCTCCTGGGTTCAAGGGATTGTCCTGCCTCAGCCTCCCAAGTGGCTGGGACTACAGGTGTACACCACTATGCCTGGCTACTTTTTGTATTTTTAGTAGAGGTGGGGTTTCACCAGGCTGGTCTTGAACTCCTGATCTCAGGTAATCCGCCCACCTAGGCCTCCCAAAGTGCTGGGATTACAGGCGTGAGTCACCCCACCCGGCCTTTTTTTGTTTTTGAGTCAGAGTGTCACTTTGTCACCCGGGCTGGAGTGCAGTGGTGCGATCTTGGCTCACTGCAACTTCCACCTCCCAGGTTCAAGCAATTCTCCCACCTCAGCCTCCCAAGTAGCTGGGACTACAGGTGTGCACCACAATGCCCGGCTAATTTTTGTATTTTTTGTAGAGACAGGGTTTTGCTATGTTGGCCAGGCTGGTCTTGAACTCCTGACCTCAAGTGATTTGACCACCTTGGCCTCCCGAAGTGCTGGGATTATAGGTGTGAGCCAGCACACCCGGCCAAAGCGCTACTTTTAATTAAACTTTTCGACATAAGGCAAGGTAAAACTAGCAGACAATATTATTCTTTCAATTCTTCTGAATTGAAGCCATTTAGTTTTAGGGCAAAAGACCATGTTTTATGCTTTTGAAATATTTATACAGTAGACAATTAAATATTTTTGAAAATTAATTCATTTTTCAACAAATATTTACTGAGGGCCTACCATAAGCCAAGCACTGCGCTGGGCTCTCAGGATGCAGCAAGGGCCAGGATGGTAAGGTCCCTGCCTTCAAGGAGCTCCCAGGAACAACTAGCAAGTGTGTAAAAGGAAGGAGGGACCAGCAGAAATTAGATGAAAGGGACACTTGGGAATCTTCCCAGAAATTTCTGTCGTAAAAGGAAGCACAGTGGTTTTCAAAGTCTTAGGCAGCAGCTGAAGACAATGTAGATTTCCCACAGATGACACACTTGTGATGATTAGCATTAGTGGGAGAAGATGGTAAAAGAGCTCTTATGGCTACTGTAGCCATGTCCCAGGTCATGTCGTGTGTGTGTGTGTGTGTGTGTGTGTGTGTGTGTGTGTGTGTGTATGCTTCCTGGTCCTATACTCATAGCCAAGGTTACAAAATAGGATGGTGCATTTGGAGAAAAAAATTAATGAAACTTTCATTTTTATGTGTATTGCTACATTTCTACCAGGATGTGAAAGCATAAACTAAATTTATAATGACTATATTTCTATTGATTCCAAAGATAAATTCTTTCACTTGATGGAAAACTAAAACATTTATGAGTATTAAAATAAAAATTTGAATAGAATTATGGTTTGCTTTTATACTACATGCTTCCTAGTAATTTTCTGAGCAAGATGTTTTATAGATTTTTTTTTCTATGAAGATTTGGAGATAATGTTTCAACATTTTGCCTCTGTCCTTCAATAAAACTCCACAGTAAACCAACAGTATATAGGAGAATTACCAGCTGAATTTACATTTTAGCCAAGCCTTAGGCAGAAAAAAGAAAGACTGCAATTTTGATCAGGACCCCTGGATTCCAGGACTGCATTTCCACAAATGGACTAGCATGCATAGATGGATGTAAACACAAAGAAAATGATGACAACATTTACCAAGCACATATGCTATGCCAGGCCCTGGGCTACATATCTCTCAAAGATTATTCAGTTTACATTTCCACACCACGATGAGGTAGGTGATGAAGAATCCACGCCTGGGAAGAGTTAAGAAACCCACCAGTTAATAAGTAGCTGGGCTGAGCACAAGCCAGGCAGTCTGATAGCAGTTCCACAGCTACGGAAGAAATCTGAGCTCTTCAGAAGAAAAATGTTACCGAAAGAACAGCTTCTCAGCTCAAAAATTATTTTAAGTAAATCTGCTCTGTCTTATATTAATATACATATGTTACAAAATGTCCATCCTTCCCAAGTGCCACAGTTCTGAAAACTAATCACTGGTACTTTATCTGTCATTTCTTATCTGAGATGATTTCCAAATAGAATTCACTGGTGTAGGCAGGTGTTGTTTTCTTCATGAGAGGAAGACACAAAGGTCATTGGAAACTGTGATCTGACCAAGATGATGGAGTGACAGCCCCCAAACCTTGAGTTGGCACAATTTGCCAAACCCCACCATATCTCGACTCCCAAAGATCTCATAAAACTTCATCCAATGTTTATTCAAGGGCATTGTTTTTCATTAAAAAATAAACGACTTTCAGTATAACTTAGGACCTGTAGTTTCACAGATACAGTTACCTCTAATTAGATAAGCCTTAGTGTTTTCCAGCATTCATTTGTTCTGTATTATGCAGACTTCTCCATTCATCACAGGAAGACCAACATGTTAGTTATCTACTTGTCTCTTTTCTAAAGACAGTTTTGTGCCCATACTGCAAGAGAGGACACAGTACCCATACCTACATTTCATCCATTCAGATGTGAACGTAGGGTTCCCTTGAGCCTCATTTATTAAGGTTGAATAGAGTAAGCCTGCACCTGTCCACTAGAGGTCAAGATCAGCAAATTGAGACTGTAATCACAATCCACTTGAAAACATCACACCACACTTTCGAGTATTTCTCCATTTCCAAAGCAGCACTTTTTCATGGTTTTACTGAAGTTCTAAATGGTTTTAAGATGCTAGTATAAAAGCAATCACTTTTTATTTTTGTATTTATAATACACACACCCCTTTGTGTTGGAATTCACAAAAAAATTACCCAAAGAAATTTGAAAAAGAATATGTATAAATAAAAAATCTCTTAATGTATAAAGGAGAAAAATATTTGAGTGTGAAAACAAGATTGAGGAAACAGGTGAAGAAGGAAAAACAGATTTGTCCATTTAATTTTATCACTCATCGGGCCCTGTATTCTGGATACTCAGGTAGAGAACACAATCTAGATTTTTTTTTTTTTCATATGAAATCTCCTCCTAAACACTTTCTTTTCTTTTTCTTTCTTTCTTTTTTTTTTTTTTTTGAGACAGGGTCTCACTCATCTAATCCAGGCTGGAGTGCAGTGGCGCAATCTCGGCTGACAGCAGCCTCTGCCTCCCAGGTTCAAGCAATTCTCCTCCCTCAGACCCCCGAGTAGCTGGGATTACGGGCGCCCACCACCACGTCCAGCTAATTTTTGTATTTTTAGTAGAGACGGGGTTTTACCATGTTGGCCAAGCTGATCTTGAACTCCTGACCTCAGGTGATCCACCTGCCTTGGCCTCCCAAAATCCTGGGATTACAGGCGTGAGGCACTGTGCCCGGCCTACTCCTAAACACTTTCTAAAGTTTCAGATGTGGCAAATTTTCAATTTTCTAACTTTAGTGAAAAATGCCACTCTGCATTCTTTTAAATATCTAATTGTACTTATAGCAGCTACAAAAGTGTATTTTATCTTAAAATGCAGACTTTTCAGGAGGAACTATTTGAGAATTACCTGTTTTTGCTAGACAGCCGTGGCACATTTTAAAAAGCACTTATAAAGATATCTGATCTTATTACCTTTGGAAAGTATTTTGATTACAAACACACACACACACACACACACACGGTTTTAGTTATGTCTGAGACAGACTATCAAGGAAATGGTAAATGATATAATGTTGATAAATGATGGAAAGCTCGGCGATCCAATTCCTATTACACTTCCACTTTTTCTGGAAAAAGGCAGAAAAGCTGGCAAGAAGGAATCAATGGTCTGAATGGGTGAGGGGATTCTAGAAAAAAAACATAGTTACTATAAATGTTACAATGTCCTGGCCTGGATTAATTTCTTCTAGAGAACTAACAGTCTCCAGATTAAGTCTCTGCTGGTTGTCATCAGAGGTGCTGAGGCAAATGAAAGGCAGGCTAGAAGACCAGAGAGAGGCGATTCTCATCTTTAAACAAGGGGAGTCAGGTGGTCCCACAACCTGCAGACTGATGAACTTGACATCATCCTGGACAGCATTCTGGGATGGATGATTAAAGGTAGGGCCTGTGAGTATTTAGGGGAAAAAGTGTAATCTCCAAGAACCAGCATGAGTTTACCAAGAATAATTCATGTCAGATTAATCTTATTTTTCATAGAATAAGTGGGAGATTGTGGAAATATGTGAAGCAATCTAGATTTTAGAAGGACAAGCAATAAGGGTTTCATGACTTTTTTGTGGGTAGACAGGAGAAATAAATACAAATGAATTAATTATTCGTTCATTTAACAAATATTGGGTTGGTGCAAAATTGTGGTTTTTGACATTAGAATGGCGAAAACTGCAACATTGCACCAACCTAATAAATACCTGCTCTGTATTAAGCACTATACTAGGCACTGAGGATCGAAAACAGCAAATGATAGATATGGTCTCTGTTCTCAGTTTCTCAAGAGGGACAGTCAAGACCCAAAAGCCCAAATAAATAACATATGCGCAAGTTTTTTGTAATACAGACGATAAAGAAAACAGAGGCAGGGCAGAGATAAGAGAATGCGGGGGAGGGGGGGCAATCTCCTTTAAATAGCATGAGCAGGTCTCTCTGAGGAGGAGGCACTTAAGCTCAGGTGTAAAGAATGCAAGGAATCTACCTTGCTATAAGGAACAGTGGGAAGAGGACAGTTTCAGGAGGGGTAGCGTGTGCAAAAGCCCAGAGGTGGGAAAGATATTGCAATAAGGGAGCTTTGAAAGACGGCCAGCGTGTCAGGAGAGTGGCGAGTAAGGGGGATAGTTGTACTAGATTAAAGTTGGAGAAATCGGCAGGGGCACTCCCCAAATAAACTGGAGAAGATGAATGAAGGAGATTCTAGTGGCCAGTTCTTTCAACTCTTTTACCAATGGTTTAGAATCCATTTTTATCAGTTATGTATAGCCGATTGTTTTGGAATACAATAAAAGAGAACAAAGCATTGAAAGAAATGTTAATTTGGTTGACAAAATTAGAATCCAAAGAGCAAAGTATAATCGATCAGCGCTTAGGCTCTGGTCTCAGACCAGTGTTTGAAATCTAGCTCCAATATTCTCTCTATGGCCTTGGACAAGTTATCTAATCCCTCTAAGCCAGGTATCCAAGACAATATAAAGGCTGGCACAGTGGCTCACACCTGTAATCCCAGCACTTTGGGAGGCCAAGGTGGGCGGATCACCTGAGGTCAGGAGTTCGAGACCAGCCTGGCCAACATAGTGAAACCCCATTTCTATTAAAAATACGAAAATTAGCCGGGCATGGTGGTGCGTGCCTGTAATCCCAATTACTAGGGAGGCTGAGGTGGAAGAATCTCTTGAACCTGGGAGGCAGAGGTTGCAAGTGAGCCAAGATCACACCACTGGACTCCAGACTGGACGACAGAGCAAGACTCCATCTCAAAAAATAAACATAAACATAAAAATAAAAAATAAAAAAGTACAGGATGAGACCCAGGCAGCTCAGTTAAATCTTCTATATTACACAATAATCTGCCTGTTGCATCAAGTTACATGTGGCTCGTTTGGTGATCGGGAAACTACTGTGGCAGCTTTCCCCCAGGATTATTGTAAGTACATTGCCCAGCCTCTGACAGAATTGTTTATAGACCAAATGTAGGCCCTTATATTTATTTTGCTTATATCACCAATAAACTATACGGCCTCTCAAATTATCGGTTTGAAGGATTGAGAAACTTAGCATAGCTAAATTCTAGAAATTAATTTTAGCCTTTCAGTTCTGTTCTCATCATTGGGAAAGAAATTGCTAAAAGTTAACACAATATTTTAAAGACACAATTTGTAAATTTATATCATTCAGTGTTGGAATTACTATACCCAAATATTTCTCTATTCCTTTAGTGCCATTAAAATTTAATGCTGTTGCAATTACACCCAAGGATACTTAAAAATACTTTTTAAATTAGGTGCAAAGCTTTAAAGTATTCAAGTTCGGCCTGGCACGGTGGCTCACGCCTGTAATCCCAGCACACTGGGAGGCCAAGGTGGGCAGATCACGAGGTAAGGAGATAGAGATCATCCTGGCTAACACGGTGAAACCCCGTCTCTACTAAAAATACAAAACATTAGCCGGGCGTGGTGGCGGGCGCCTGTAGTCCCAGTTACTCGGGAGGCTGAGGCAGGAGAATGGCGTGAACCCGGGAGGCGGAGCTTGCAGTGAGCCGAGATAGCACCATTGCACTCCAGCCTGGGCGACAGAGCAAGACTCCCTCTCAAAAAAAACAAAAACAAAACAACAACAACAACAAAAAATTAAGTATTCAAGTTCAATTTTAAAAAATGACTTAAAGGGTTAAGAAAACCACAATAAATTTAAAATAATTCACCCTTTGTAAATTAAAGGAAATAAAATGTTAGGTAGGATTAAGGGCATGATTATTTATATATTAAAGACAGGTAAGAAGAAATTAAACCATTCAGTGTAATGATAGATTTACATTAGGTAAAAGACAAAAACAACCCTAAAATCTTGGGTTGCTAGCTGGGAAGGAATATTCAGTAAAAATACCCAGAAAAAGAAATGTCAGCCAGTAATGCTATATATTTCTAAATATACTACTACTAAGCAACAAAAGTTCAAAAAAGGCCGGGTGCAGTGGCTCACGCCTGTAATCCTAGCACTTTGGGAGGCCGAGGTGGGTGGATTGCCTGAGCTCAGGAGTTTGAGACCAGCCTGGCCAACATGGTGAAACCCCGTCTCTACTAAAATGCAAAAAATTAGCCGGGCATGGTGGTGCGCGCCTGTAGTCCCAGCTACCTGTAGGCTGAGGCATGAGAATTGCTTGAACCTGGGAAGCAAAGGTTGCAGTGAGCCGAGATCATGCCACTGCGCTCCAGTGTGGGCGACAGAGGGAGACTCTGTCTCCAAAAAAATAAAAATAAAAATAAATTTAAAAAATTCAAAGCAGTTTTCATACTTAGTATAATTGAGAAATGAGAAAAACTACATCAATTATAATAGTGTTTTGGGGATTAAATTCAGTAACTCCCTCTTAAGATTTAAGGTTGTGCCACCTTTTCTTAGCATTTTTGTCAAGTAAAAGTTTTTTCGATGTTGCTTTAACTTTTTTTCATGTTCTTATTTTCTCTACTTAAGCAGAGTTAGCAGTGATAGTTTTCCTTATTTAATCACATCTTATATGTTTTGCATTAAAATATGCCTTTTAAAATGTTATCCATAATTACAATGTTATCCATAGAAAAGTTATCCTATTTTCTCTAACGTAAGCCTAGTTAGTAGTGTTTTCCTTATTTGATCGAATACTTTTTGCATTAAAATGTCTTTTAAAATGTTATCCATAATTGGATATCCATAATATCCAATATACATCTTACTTTACTGTAAACTTATGATTTACTTTACTGTTGGCTTATGATTTGCTTAAATTTGGAGAAACTATGACTTATTTAACTAGAAGTCTCCTAGGCACGCATACTGCTTGCTTTTCCTTACTAAAAATTATGCTGATTTTTCTTCTGCATGTGCTCCTGTTTGATTCCAGTGCTAGCGACCTGATCTAGGCAAATTTCACAGGACTTCCTAACTCCAATCCCTCTTGGTTATAGGGTGTCTTACAGCTGCTGCCATAATTTCTAATTCTTCCTTGCTGCAGAGCCTAGATAATTTCAGACTGTTCAGTCCAGCGTATGCTACAAGCACCTGATTCCTCCACCTCAATCCTGCCCCTCTTCTCTTGCTACCTGCCTCTCTTACTTCTGCACCTGGCCTCTCCATCATCTTCTGCTAAATGAAATTCTCATTCTTGTAATAAAAGAAACCCAATACCTTTCCAATCATCCCTACTCCACTTGGGTCACTTTTCTGTTTTTCCTTATCACCAGTGAAACCAATTTTTACTTAATTACTTTATTTCCATATATTCTCATAACCATACATTTATATATTTGCCTACCTCCCCACCAGTTTATAAACTTAGTAAAGTAAGGGTCTTAATCTTCTACTGAAATCCTATTTCAAAAAAATCCTTCAGTAACTGACTCAAGATGTACAACTTTATCTTTTATGTGATTTTTTTAAACTTAAAAATACATGAAAAAAAAAAAGAAACGGAATGTACCAAATATTAATAGCAGTTACCTCTGGAAAATTTCAAAATGGGAGTTGGAAGGGGCAGGAGTAGGGTTGGTCGTAGTAATGTACCTCAATACATACCCATTACCTAAAATGGTGACTGGCACATGGTCTTCAATTAATATTTGTGGAATGAATGGTCAGAGTCTAAATGTTCAGTTAACAGTATGAATGTTTTTTGGTAAGTTCTTTTATAATCTTTAGTACTTCTTAAATATTCCATAACGAACTTGGATTTATCATATAAAAACTCACACTAAAAAAGATACACAAGCAAATCTGACATGGAAAGCATGACAACCAAATTTGACATGGATAAAGTTTCAAGATTCAGCGCAAGGTTTGATCCCAGTATCTTAAAACTTTTTGGAAGACAAGTCCTCTATTGAAAGCAGACGGCTTTTAAAAACATCTAATGATACAGAATCTTGAATTGACAAACTAAATGTTGTCATAATTATTTCCTCCAAAGAAATTCTTAATCTCATGCAAAATGCCTAGCTGTTGCATCCTGTTCTGTGGCTTCAAATACTATCAATATAGTGATTCCCCATTTCATTTTTAATATTTTTTTAGAGACAGGAGCTGGCTCTGTCTCAAGTGATCCTCCTGCCTCAGCCTCTCAAGCAGCTGAGACTACAGGCGCATGGCAACCCACCCAGCTAATTTTTATTTTGTAGAGATGGGGTCTTGCTACATTGCCCAGGCTGGTCTCAAAATCTGGGGCTCAAGTGATTCTTCTGCCTTGGCCTCCCAAAAGTGCTGAGGTTACAGGTGTCAGCCACCATGCCTGGCCTAGTGATTCCACATTTTAATTTTCTCCCCTAAACTCTACACTCATATGTCCAACTGCCTACTACACAATGTCTCTGTTAGAATTATTAATAGGAATCTCAAAACTCAATTATGTTCAAGGCAGGATTTGATTTATACCCTCCAATTTGCTCCTCCATTGGTTTTCTTAAATCGCAGTTAATGGCAGCACCACCCCTCTCACACCAAACATTGGAGTCATCTTTTGATCTTTTTCTTCTTCTTCACATCTAATCCATCACCAAGTCTTATCAGCTCTACCACTAAAACATACCCCAATTCTGACTTCTCCCCATGACTATCACTCCGGTCCAAGGTCCCACCATCTCTCACCTGGATGACTATAAAAGTCTTCCTTACCTTGTTCCTCTAGTCTTTTCTCCACTGACTAGTGAAATTTACAACACACCACACATCCCCTTTGCTTAAAACTCTCCAGTGGCTTCTCATCACACTCAAAACAACATCCTAAATCCCTCACTGTAGGTGCATAGCCCTAAATGGTCAGGCTCTTGCCAATCTCTAGAACTTCATCACCTACTATTCTCCTCCACTCAATGGACTTACCTTACCGGCATTCTTTATTTCTCAGCAAATAATTCCATTTGTGCTTTGGGGACTAGTTTTATTGTTCTCTTCATCTCAAACGTTTGTTCTTTGATCTTGGTCTAATTTTCTTATCATTCAAGCTTACGAACCTTTAAAATTGTGCCCCAGTCCCTCCACCACCATATTCTGCCTCATTTTACTCATAGCTTCGGAAATTACCATTTCATTGCTGTCTTATCTACTATAATTCAATAAACTCCAGAAGGCAGTAAAGCTTTGTCTTGTACCCCAATGTACATCCAATACTTAAAATAGTGAGTGGCACATGGGTCTTCAATAAATATTTGTTGACTGCATGGCTGAAGAGAGTCTTAATGTTCAATCAAGCATCCAGGGCATGAAAACAAAACAATTGCTCCAACTTATCTACACTTTGCAATAGCAACCCCTCCTCCCATCCCCAACAAATAACCAGCTACTTCCCACAAAATTTCCATCCCAAACCTCTTTAGAATATACTATTTTAAAAGTCTATGTTCTGGATCAGCTGTTGCAAAATTATACAACAAAACCAGAGCCTCAAATATATGTAGCTTTTATGCACATGGGCCAAGCAGCACTGCCCTCTTTGGAACTTTCTTACCCTCAAGTCAGCCCTTGGTATACATTTCTATCTAATTTCATCTAAGTAAAACTGTATGTGCTGGGGTACAGGTAAGCAAACAAATCAGTGCTATTTGCTTTATGTTAACACTGTCAAAGGTGGACCTGGTTCTGTATCCTTCTTAGGAGGGTCCTATGGCCAGGCGCGGTGGCTCACACCTGTAATCCCAGCACTTTGGGAGGCTGAGGTGGGCAGATCCCCTGAGGTCAGGAGTTCAAGACCAGTCTGGTCAACATGGTGAAACCCCGTCACTACTAAAAATACAAAAATTAGCCGGCCGTGGTGGTGGGCACCTGTAATCCCAGCTGCTCAGGAGGCTGAGGCAGGAGAATCACTTGAACCTAGAAGGCAGAGGTTGCAGTAAGCCAAGATCGGGCCACTGCACTCCAGCCTGGGTGACAAGAGTGAGACTCTTGTTACCAAAAAAAAAAAAAAAAAAAAAAAAGGAGGGTCCTGATTCAATCACAGGCTCTTTGGCTTGACTAAAAAGCAGTATTTGCTATAAAAATAAGAGATCTAAGACCAGTCTCAATAAAACTTACCAAATTAATGCCGAGAGAAAAGAAAGATTTGAAATAAACATAAATAGCAACCAGATCAAAATATGAAATTAAAAAAATCTTAAGCTTTGGATTTTGTCAAATGAAGCTTAAAATTCAAGTATCAGTTCTTATGGTTCCGGCCATTACAAATCTTATGTAAACATGAGAGCTAAAAACAGATTGGTGTGTGGAGAATGATTATAATGATTATTTGGGCCCACGTTTTGTCTAAGAAACATAAATTTAATGATAGTTCTTAGTAACTATTTAATCCAAGCTGTTTTGCTTCCAATATTTTGTACTGTGTTTAGCCAGAAAAGGAAATACAGATGAACGCTTTCTCTTTGTAAGGTGACTGTATTATAAACAAGGCTAAAGTAGCAAGACTAAACTTTTAGTGCAGATAATAAAATCTGAATAGTACAAGAATACTCTTCAGGTAGTATCTATAGGATAAGATCTCTAAATGTTTTTGTATCAGGTGGCAATGCCATCTAAAGTAATATTAACAACACAAATGTATATATGTGCATACATACACACTTACACATATAGGCGAAGGGAGAGGGGTGTGTGTGTGTGTGTGTGTGTGTGTGTGTGGAAGAGAATGAAGAGAATGAATAAGAATGGGTACAAATCAAAGCAACCTTTTCTTGGGGTAATTATTTCAACTATAAAGATGTATCTCAACTTCTAAAGAAATTCCTGGTTTGTATTTAAATGCACTTTAAAAAGACCATAACACACTCAAATTTAGATGACAGGCTACAATGGGATTCAGAAAAGGACACAGTGAATATAGACTTAGGTGCAAGTTCATGCTGGTGATTTTTGTTTTTGAAAATGTAAGCCACTAATATTTTAAGGAAAAAAATTTAAACCAAAAATTGCGTATTATTATACACAAACTGAAACATAAGTGACTTTTAGCACAGTGTATACATGCTTACATAAACTCAAACACATTTAAAACAATTTCCATTTAACATATGAAAGTTTTGAAATACATAAAAGCATTAATACTTTCTATAAAACTACAGTTAGAACATCAATTTGCTACAAGCATATAAAAACATCAAGTGCTTTCTTGGAGTTTCAAGTTTCCTCTCTAAAACACAATCTTGCTCACATATATAGTCCTTTTCCAATAATCAGTATGAACTTTTTGTTTCTCAAGAGGTTTATTTTCCAGGTACATTATAAGCTCAAGAAAACAGACCCAACAATTATGCGATATAATTATGTCATAACAACTTAATTGCACATAATGCTTTAAAGTAGGTTTGGATGAAGTTCTCAAACACTTTGGTATATGATCTTCAGGGACTTTAATTAGAAACAACAGAAATTCTAAGTCCCTTCAATCCCCATTTTGCTTTAAAATGGACAAGTCTTTGGTTAAAGTTCTACATTTTGGGCATTTATTCTTAATTAAGATGGTCCCCAAACCAATAAATGGTACTGATGTATTACAAATTCACAAGACTTCATTTAACCTGCTTCTGATGCAGTGGGAGGTTACAGATACTCATTTACTATAATATGTCATTGGATAGTTTCAATCTTTCACTTATAAGCAGAGAAATCAAAAGATTTATTACTTCTCTGTCAGTTTTCTGTTATAACCTAAACTGTACAGTAATTTGCAGTAACTATACTGCTCCACAGTATATATAATTATGACTGATAAGATGTAGAGCATTAAATTTAGAGTTAGCTTATTTTGATAAGTCAATATTAGACTGTACAGTAAGTCTGCATTAACTATGAAAAGGTTGTTAGTTAATGCTTATTTAAAAACCCCAAACCATTCCATTTACAAGAGAAATTGTTGCAAATGTATAAAACAGCAGATATACAAGGAGAACACCAAACATACTTTATTAGCACAAAAAAAGCAGCCATAACAAGGCACAGCAAGCAGAAACATACATTAGCAGTCAAAGGGTTAGTGTTGCATACAAATATAGCTCTTCTTTTTTGTAGCCTTGGCAATAGCCATAGGGATGTAAAATAACATTCTGTAGCAGCAGGTAAGGAAACTATGGAGCACTCACCAGTGGTACAGAGCACATTAACAAAAAGACACAAGAATGGATTCGGCTACTGTAGTGCAAAATGTCTAGGACAGAACTGTAAATTCAGTTCAGTTACTAAGAAGCAAACACTAGAACTTGATATAACTTCCAAAAGAGCTCACTCAAGTAGTAGTACATATTATTCTAAGTGACAAAAAGGTGCTAAGTAAAGTTATTTACAGATATAATGGTTGTACAGTACCTTTTAAATCTGCAATTTAGGTTTCAGATTTTCCATTAAGAATTAACTGCACTGAAATTCTATAAATTATACTTAAGCAATTCAGCTATGAGAGTTTACAAAAAAGAGACAAATTCTGCCATCCAAATTATTAATTACAGTTCAACAATATCTCAACATCAGCAACCACTGTAGTTACTATTATCTGACTTGTTTGGGCATCTTCTAGTGTCATGTACTTCATGGTTCACAAAATCATCCTGGGCATAGGAACAGATCCAACTTTTAGGAAACAACAATTAGACTGCACATCAACTTAAAAAAAAAAAAAAATCACACGCAAGACTACATTGCAGCAGCTATTCCAAACGCCTGTTTTAAGTTAAAGCACTCATTTAAAAAATTAATACCTAGGGCCTTTCAATAAAATTCTACTACTAGCTTTGTAAGTCTGAAATTTTAAGAGTGACTATTTAGAAAATCTGGTTTACTTAACAGTACCTTTTGCAGAAGAGAAAAGGCGTCTGATTATAAACTACATCAACACGTAAGTGAACTGCACTATGCCCTTGTGGCCAGAAAATTGCATTTTTTTCTAAAAGGAAGGCAGTCTTTTATTCTTTTTGGACTTCCAAAGCTTGATTTATAGTAACTACAAACATCACTATTTTTGGAAGGTTATAGAAAAACTCTTAGAAAAAATAATTTCAAACATTAGTCACACTGTTGAAATACTCATCCAATATTAATAATTTGTTCTTCAGTAAGAAATAGAATTCTTCATAACAAATGCCCCAGAGTTGCCTCACTCAAATACTACAGCCATTAAAAACCAAACTGTTAGCGAAATCGGCAAAATGTTTTTGTAGTCTTACTTAACACCTGTAGCTCTATCCTCTGGTGTTCCAATAGGCACCATATTTATCTGAATAACTAACAGCAGGTCGCATCTGACAGATACTAACACTAAGCTTATATACTGTATGAAAAAGCCTAACACTGCTACGTGTGCTTGCTATAGGTGTACTGTCTGATGCACATGAAAGCGGACCTAGTTAACACCCTTTGGGGACCGGAAAGTTTACTTTGCCTTGACTGGTTCTCGTTCTAACCAGCGAACTCTAACTTTTTGTTTATAATGATACTCTTTTAAAAAATCCTGTAACATTGAGGGTAGAGGGAGCCCATCAATTCCATCATACGTAGTGCACCTGCAGATTACCGCGCGACAGATATACTGCAGGCTAAAAGGAAAAGTCCTATTTAGTGATATAGTAAGCAATGGTTCAAAAAACATGCACGAACTGGGATCTTTATAATGTTCTAAAAGTCCTGTTACAGTGGAGGAGTGAAATACACAGGGGTCATGGGCATCGAAACTAAAGTTGTGATTCCACTGCTCAATTCGGGCATGCAGGGATCTGTTGTAGCGGCGGAAGCTCACAGAGAAGAGGTAGTCCTCTTGCGCAGAGTCCCTGAGCAAAAACGTGCCTTCAGGTTTCCCTTCGAGAAGGGCTTCTGCTTCATAACGGTCCATCACTCCCCAGTAACAGGGATTCCCTGTAATTTGAAGCAAATCAGGCACGAGGCAGTGTATGTAATCAATCTGTGTGTGGACTTTCCAAGCTCCCTGTCTGCTAACATGGGTATGGCTGTCTCCAGATATCTGGCGCTGCTTCTGCCTCCGTGACTGCAAACACAGGGTGGTTGTATCCTCTTCCGAGTCACAATTAGCTTGTGGAATTGCAGAACTGTCCCCACTTATTTCAGTCATTCCAGGAGCTAACTTTGGTCCCAGTTTATATAATGGATTAACCTGTGCAGTAGCTTCAAATGTATGTATTTGTGCATTGGGAGGGGGATCAACCCCTTCTTCAATACTAAGCCGCCTTCTCTCTCTAAGCCTATCTTCTTCATCTTCTGTAGAAACCAAAGATGGATCAAATGTATCAAAAAATGTTGAATGTGGGCTCACAGGAGCTGTATGCTGTTTAATCAAATGCCATTTTTGGGCTAAATCTGAGCCAGCAGGAAATGGGCATTTCTCAAGCATTAATTCAGACAGATGGATTTTTCTTTTATTGGAAAAGAGAGGCTTTGACTGCTTGCTGTAAGTTCTCATGGGAAAACACAAGCCCACAGTATCCTGCAACCTCTGTCTCAGAGAGCGACTTCCTACAGTTCTGCTGGAAACACTGTCCATGTCGTGTACAGAACTTACGCCGTAGCGCCTCTCTCTCCTTTGAAGTCCACTTCGAGTTCTACCAAACTTCTTATCAGCATCCAATGAACTCTGGGTCTTTGTAGAACAGGAATGTTTTTTCTTCCCACCCCATGGAGCATGTCGAGAGTAGGAATCTCTTCGTGCAAGTCTTGTTCCTGGGGTAACACAAGAATCATTATCCTTTTCGATGCTTATTTCAACAATTTGAGGGATTTCTGTGGCACAATTTTGATTTCTCCTTGAAGAATTCTTTGAAGGGCTTAATCCCAGTTGTAAGGCAACATTTTCTCTTAAGGGACTGCTTTGTTGCTGAGGAGTTGAGTCTCCTATGCTGATGTTTTTCTCTCTGACAGACAAACATCTGTTGGAGTTCATGTCCACATTTTCACTACGGCTTCCTCCCTCATGACCGAAGAGATTCTGACACCTGTATTTGAAGTTATTCCACATTTTCCCCACTTTATCCATTGATTATAAAATCTAAAGACAAAACAGGAAAAAGAGAAAAATAAATTAATCAGAGTAGCATGTGAAGGTAGCTAAGGCAGTGCCCACGTCCCTTTCCATTCGGAATTTCAGTGATACTGGCCAAGAGTTCATCTACACTGCCCTGCTGAAGTGATGAGGCGTGTGTTCTGTTGGGCAGCAGGAAGGCCACCGGGCCTTTTAGGCACTGACCTTGTTCAAGCCAGTCCTTACTTCCCATTTCCTTTCAGGCAGAATATTCCGAACTCAGGTGAAAGGAAATAAACACTCTTAAACTCTGGTTTCTTTTTCCCGTGCTTCAACCTGTCTCCTTAACTTGAATATTACAAAGGCAAAATATGTTCCATATTGTTGAAACACATTTGTATTCAACTTTTCAAAAGTTATAACCAGGACCACATTTTGTAACACATTAAAATTAGTTCAAAAACCTTTCATTAGTAGCAATCTTCCCAATTTCACTTAACCAGTTCCTTGCAATTCTAAGGTTTACAGGTTCATCACTTGTGAAAAACCCGTATCTTCCCTCCCACCCTGTAATGCATCAAATTTATCCATGATTTTGAAGAAGCGGTTTGAGTAGAAAAGAAAGAAAAATAATGTAATATTTAGGAAAGGTGTCTTTTTTTTTTTTTTTTTTGAGAAGTCGTCTTGCTCTGTTGTCCAGGCTGGAGTGCAATGGTGAGATCTCGGCTCACTGCAACCTCCATCTCCCAGATTCAAATGATTCTCCTGCCTCGGCCTCCCGAGTAGCTGGGATTACAGGCATGCACCACCACGCCTGGCTAATTTTTGTATTTTTAGTAGAGACGGGATTTCACCATGTTGGTCAGGCTGGTCTTGAACTCCTGACCTCAGGTGATCCACTGGCTTTGGCCTTCCAAAGTGCTGGGATTACAGGTGTGAGCCACCGTGCCCGGCCAGGAAAGGTGTCTTAAGCTTTCCAATTCTTAATCCTGGAAGAGTTTGGAAATTATAATAGAGTAATAGAAAGAAAGGCTATGGTACTATAGTAATCACAAAAACAAAAACCAAAAACATACAATTTGGCATCTTTATTCTTGTTCCTTAAAAAAAATCTAGGCTGGGCATGATGGCTCACACCTGTAATCCCAGCACATTGGGAGGCCAAGGTGGGCAGATCACGAGGTCAGGAGATCGAGACCATCCTGGCTAACACGGTGAAACTCTATCTCTACTAAAAATACAAAACATTAGCTGGGCGTGGTGGCGGGCACCTGTAGTCCCAGCTACTCGGGAGGCTGAGGCAGGAGAATGGCATGAACCTGGGAAACAGAGTTTGCACTGAGCCGAGATTGCGCCACTGCAGTCCAGCTTGGGTGACAGAGCAAGACTCTGTCTCAAAAAAAAAAAAAAAAAAAAACAAACAAAAAACTAAAGCAGTGTATGACACTTTACAAATAAATTCTTTTAAGACTACAATATCAACAGGCACACTGTCTAGTTCAGTAACTACAAATCAACATTAGAAGAAATGGAAAAACCTAAACTTAAAATTCAATTGGTTTTGTCACATTATGATAGCAGAAAACTCTGGCTGATCTTGAACTCTGACTAGTTATTTTTGTCATAAACTCTTATATTTTCAAGAAGTTGACTAGGAATAAGAGAATAACAGAGAATAAACTTTCTTAGAATGAACTGTAGGTCTTCCCATTAGTTTCTCACAGAAAGGGCTCTTGACTAATGGAAACACAACATAGAAAATTAATGTCCATGATATCATAAAATGTACTTTCAGATGATTTAATTCTTTATTAAAAGCACACTGTCAGGCACATATGAAGTTTGCATGGTAGTTGGCATCTATTATAATAAAATGTATTAGACAGAACTGTTAAATCTCAGCAAAGTCTATTTTAGAACACGGCCTCCTCTGTCTTGCAAAAATCTTTCTCGTAAGCCTTTTTATGAGGTTTATGCCATTTGAACTTCACGTGCCTTGTTATCATTTATTCTTCTTCTTAAATTAAGATTTCAGTTCCTTGCCCATAGTCCTGTTAATACAGCCGAATTCCTGCCATATTCTTGGTGACTCCATTGTCTTTGTAGATGTTCTCTTCCAATATCCTAGCCCCTTTCTATCCTGGTTTCTTCTCATTTATTTTAAAGTTAGTTTTTATTTTTACCTAATTCACATATTTGTAGTTTGAAGGTCAAATACCACCACAAGACTCTTAACAAAAAATAGCACCACCACCCACCATGTGACTACTAGAAAATTTAAAAGTAACATGTGACTCAGGTTACATTTGTATTGAACATTACTGATGTACCAGCAAGGGCTGGCAAACCAAAGTCTGAAGGCCAAATCTGGCCCCTGGCCTGTTTTTGAAAGGATCCCCGCTCAGAAAAATTTTTACATTTTTAAAGGGATTAAAAAAACATACACACACAAAGAACATTTGACAGAGACCACATGTAGTCTGCAAAGCCTAAAATATTTTCTATTTAGCCCCTTTCAGAAAAAGTTTACTGACCCTACTCTACCTATTTGAGATAAACCACATCACTCTAGACACTAGAAGAGCCGTATTCAAGAAGTTCAAGAATTTAACTCTCTTCTCTGTTTATAAATTTTGTAGCTATCTAAAGATACTTCTCTGACAAGCAAATTATACCCAAAAAATAACTTTTAAAAAGTTACCTAACCTAAAACCACTCATCTCTTTATATAGCTCTTTATAAGTTGTATGAATTAGTATGATACGCAGAAAACATCTGCACTTGCCAAGGCACAAAAGGCAGTTTCTAACACCGAACCCTCCGGTTCAGTTTCACAGAGCATGAAATTTAGTTATTTCTGTATTCTTATTCTGGAGCATGTTATCAGATTGTGTCTCACTCCATGGAGAAAGACAGTTGATTTTTCTTGACATGTGAAATGTGATGTGGGCAGTTTTAATATCAGGAAGGAAAAAATACTGACAGTAATTCATAGACTAGTCGACATAACAATCAGGAAGGCATTTCAACTATCTTGGTATTAACAATGTCAGATTCAAAGCTCTTTTGTTTGTTTTGTTAAATTTTTAGAAATGTGTTTAGGACAGAGCTGAAACCCTTTGAAATCTAAATTACAACTCTATTACTTTATGGTTTTATATAAAATTATACAGGGCTAAAAAAAGTGTAAAATTTCAATTGCACTGATTCTAGAATAAAAGTTTATCATCCATTACAATCTCTTAGATTTCTATACATGCTTAGCTATTTGAAAACTATCCAAAGCAAATTTCTAAAAAGTTATTCTTTCCCCCAAAGAATAATAATTTAAAACTGATTTTATAATGCTTTTGGAAGTTAAATAGCTTTTGTTGAAAAATTATATTTAACTGGATAAGCTACAAATTAGAATTATGGAAAATTAGGTCAAATTCCATCACTACATAAATTTACATATATAAAAATGAAACAGTACAGTCAATGGCCCTTCTTAATGCCAAGTAGTATCTATTATAAAATTTACACAAAACAAAATAATTGAAATAGTTCCCAGGAGTTTATTTCAATGGGACTTAACCCATGCTTTATGAGAAATAAATTAAGTTTAATGTGCTTTAAGAATACAGTGAGAGAGAACTATTAAACTTACATAATTATAACAGTTATATTCTTAAAATATACAGTTATAACATAACAGTTATATTCTTAACGTTGAATGCCATAAAGAGGAAGAATGTGACAACTCAAATCCTTCCTCTTCTTCAGTCTATCTAGACTTCTTAGCCATAACACCTTTCCATTAGAAAGTCCTTCAGTTACAGTAACAAAAATTGGGACAGGTAGACTGATTAAAAGTATTTCTGTATCAAATTCAGGCACAAGAGGCAGTTTAGGAGACAAGTTCTGATTGATATTTTGGTGGCATTTCGATAATTTTTAGAAAAAGAGAATACATTTGACAGTAAAACTGACCCAGAATTTCAGGAATGTGTGGCTGTCATAGCTATAGCTTCTTAAAAGAATCTAAGAATCACCTGGCTTTTTAAACATGATTTATTTTTGATTGTTATTTACACATCATATTGTGACATGATCAATTATTATCTAATTGGATGGCCATTTATCCTTTATACTGTTATTTAATATTAGGTTGAACTATATAAAATTGCTATTTTGTGGGTAAAACATAAACATATAATTCAACCTCAGAGTTACACTATTACAGTGTACATAATTTGTTAATGCAGTAGACCATGTACACTCAAAAAAAAAGGCGAGCCCTCTAATCTAGTGTACCCAGACACTTCTGGTTCCTAGCAGCGAGTTACACTTTTAGTTGTGTTTGGTTCCAAACCTGTTCATACCATTTATATTATTGTAACTGTGTGATTTAATTAAATGTTAAGTAACGTAATGAAGTATGGAAGAGTGGGGAGTTTTATAAAGTTAAATGACTCTGAAATACTCAATAAAAGTGAAATACTTACGCTGCTGAATTAGGTATAGGCCAAGAAAATAGTTCAAAGAAATGGAAAAAATATTGCAAAGATCTATAAGGATTCTAAACTAAGAATTCATCTGAAGAGCCTAAATTATTGTTCTACTTAAAAAACCCAAACTGGAATCTTACATGATACATTATGGGTATGGCTTCCCCAACACAGATAATATGGATCTACAACAAGTAGACCTACTCTGAAAGAAAAGACCTTGGCTCCTTCAGAGGGGTTTGAACTGGAGCAACCCCATCTTGAATAGGGCCTGGGTAAAATGAGGCTGAGACCTACTGGGCTGCATTCCTAGGAGGTTAGGCATTCTAAGTCACAGGATAAGACAGGAGGCTGGCACAAGATACAGGTCACAAAGACCCTTGATAAAACACGATTGTGGTAAGGAAACCAGCTAAAACCCACCAAAACAAGATGACAACCGAAGTAACCTCTGGTTGTCCTCACTGCTCATTATACATTAATTATAATGCATTAGCATGTTAAAAGACACTCCCACCAGCACCATGACAGTTTATAAATGCCAGGGCAATGTCGGGAAGTTACCTTACATGGTCTAAAAAGGGGAGGAACCCTCAGTTCCAGGAATTGCCCACCCCGTTCCTGGAAAACTCATGAATAACCCACCCCTGTTTAGCATATAATCAAGAAATACCATAAGTATACTCAGTCAAGCAGCCCATGCTGCTGCTCTGCCTATGGAGTAACCATTATTTTATTCCTTTGCTTTCTTAATAAACTTGCTTTCTCTTTTCTATATTGACTCACCCTGAATTCTTTCTTGTGCAAGGTCCAAGAACCCTCTCTTGGGGTCTGGATCAAACCCCTTTCCAATAACAGCTCCTGGCCGGGCGCGGTGGCTCAAGCCTGTAATCCTAGCACTTTGGGAGGCCGAGACGGGCGGATCACAAGGTCAGGAGATCGAGACCATCCTGGCTAACACGGTGAAACCCCGTCTCTACTAAAAAGTACAAAAAACTAGCCGGGCGAGGTGGCGAGCGCCTGTAGTCCCAGCTACTCGGGAGGCTGAGCCAGGAGAATGGCGTAAACCCGGGAGGCGGAGCTTGCAGTGAGCAGAGATCCGGCCACTGCACTCCAGCCTGGGTGACAGAGCGAGACTCCGTCTCAAAAAAAAAAAAACAAAAAACAAAAAACAGCTCCTTAATCAAAAGACTGGCAAATGAACATAATTATATTCTTAAAATTAGAATAAACTAAGGTATGTATCCCTTCTATGATTTATTGCTTTATTAGACTTTATAGACAACTAGTTCTGACTGAATCAGATAAGAGGCCTTCTTCAACAATCATAATTAAAATTTATAGTAGTAGTACCAGGATTGAGTAGCAAGTAACAAAGTCCTAAAGATAACAGGGAAACATGACCTAGTTTCAGGGTTGGGGAGCAAGGAAGACTTTTCTGAGGAGGTGATATTTCAAAATTTTATCCTGAAGGATAAGAAGAATCAGGACAATGTTCTATAGGCAGAGGGAATAGCATTTGCAAAGGCCCTGAAGCAGGAATGAGCATGGCATGAACAATGGCTGAAGTTAACACAACCCAGTGAGTGAGGGGAAGTGTGTCAAGATGAAGTTGGAGAGGTAGGCCTCATAATCCGTGATAAGAGAGCAAGGGTGGATGCTGATATGGCACTGAAGACTACCGCAGGAGTCCAAGTAAGCACCCGACTAGGATGGTGACAGTAGAGATGGCTATGAGATGTTCAGATGTCAAATCTATAGGATTGAAGATCAATTGAAAATGAGAAATGAGGAGAGACTGATGTCGCAAATGACACTAGGAGTCTAGCTTAGGCAAATAGATGAATAGAGATGCTGTTTCAGAGAGAGAAAACATGAAATAAAACAGTTTTGTCAGGTAGGGGTTTGAAGAGAGTCAACAAATTGAATTTTCAAAATGTTGCTGTTGTGACTGTCATGGAGATATGTAAGTAAATGCTAATTAGTCCGTTAGTATACATTCATACAATGGAGCACTAGGTAGCAGAAATGATCAACTACAGCTACCTGCATCAATATAAAATGTAACACTCAAATCATAATGCTTAGAGGAAGAAATTATAAGAGATGAATATATCCATTATGAAACAATTTACCTTTTAAACAAGCAAATCCCCAAATATATTGTTTAGGTATACATACATATATAATAAAGATACAAAAGCAAGGGGATGTCAGCAAAGTTAGGATAATGGTTGCCTATTACGGGGAAGGGTAGAGAATTAGAAGAGGCACTCAGAGGCTTCTAAAACAGCAGTCCCCAACCTTTTTGGCACCAGGGACTGGTTTCATGGAAGAAGGTTTCAGGATGAAACTGTTCCACCTCGTATCATCAGGCATTAGTTAAGATTCTCATAAGGAACATGCAACCTAGATCCCCTGTGCGCAGCTCACAACACGGATGAATCCTATGAGCATCTAATGCTGCCGCTGATTGGACAAGGAGGTAGAGCTCAGGTGGTAATGCCCACTTGCTGAAAAAAAACATAGATTAAAAAACAACAACAACAACAAAACACTGAACTACATAGGTTTCTCTAATGTGGTGCAGGGCTCAGCAAACATTTTCTCTAAAGGGCCAGACAGTAAATGTTTTTTGTTTTTGTTTTTAAATTTATTATTATTATTATACTTTAAGTTCTAGGGTACATGTGCATAACGTGCAGGTTTGTTACATATGTATACTTGTGCCATGTTGGTGTGCTGCACCCATCAACTCGTCAGCACCCATCAACTCGTCATTTACATCAGGCATAACTTCCAATGCAATCCCTCCCCCCTCCCCCCTCCCCATGATAGGCCCCGGTGTGTGATGTTCCCCTTCCCGAGTCCAAGTGATCTCATTGTTCAGTTCCCACCTATGAGTGAGAACATGCGGTGTTTGGTTTTCTGTTCTTGTGATAGTTTGCTAAGAATGATGGTTTCCAGCTGCATCCAT